>NC_022013.1:34021149-34052548 GCF_000317375.1 Microtus ochrogaster | reverse complement strand
GTGCTAAGCTTTTTGCGAGTTCCATAATGTCTCCCTTAATCAAAATATTTCTTTCCATACTCACCATTTCTGTCCTTCCTCCATCTCAACTATCCTGTTCCCTCAAGTTCTCCTCTCCCCTCCCCTCCCCTCCCCTCCCCCCTTTCCAGGTTGATCTCATGTAATTGCAGTATATTTAGATTATATTACCACATTCTTCAGTCTATCATCAGATCTTTCTACTCTCCTAAATGATTTGATTTTTAAATGCTGTTTATTTTTTTTTCTCCTGTAAAGGTCCATTGTCTTGTTAAGTACTCATTCTCGTGTTCTTCATTATAGCATCATACAATTTTTTTTTTAATTAAACCATCTAGATTCCATGTGACATAAGTATTTCAGGCCAGGCGGTGGTGACACACGTCTTTAATCCCAGCACTCAGGAGGCAGAGGCAGGCCAATCTCTGTGAGTTTGAGGCCAGTCTGGTCTACAAGAGCTAGTTCCAGGACAGCTAGGACTGTTACACAGAGAAACCCTGTTTTGAAAAACCAAAAAAAAAAGAGAAAAAAAAAAAAGCATTTCAAAAGATGTTGTGTAGGCAAATAGTAAAATTTGAACGTTCTTTCCTGCTGCATATTAAAAGCAGTTGGCTCACTGCTTTTAATGATCTTTCTGTGACCAAAAATTTAGACATTTTAAAGAAAGAAAAGAACTTAAAAATTATTTCAGATCTTAATCCCCAATAACTTCTTTCTCTTTCCTCAGTTTCCTTACTCTGAATCTACTGTTTTGGATGTTCTTTTAGTACTCTGCTTTTACATTTATAGAAGTGTATTATAAAACTATTTTCTTTGTTAATGAGATCCAGGCATTCATGAACTAACTAATTATACTGTATATATTCTTTTCTTATACTCTGTTATTCTTTTATTCTTTTCTTATACTAAATTATTGTGTAATGCCACAGCATTTTAGTATTTGTAAAAAGCATAAAATGTGGGATGGCTTGTGTTTTACCACCAGTCATATGAATATCAGTATTAAGCTTCCTTTGTAAGTTGGAAATATTTTGTTTTGTCTTTTAGCAGTTGTCATTTTTTTTTCTGTTTACAGTTTCTCAAGCAAGACCGCCCCCAAATCAGAAGAAAGGTATGATTGTGTCTTTTATTTACTTTAGGAGGCAAATGTAGGTGAGCTAGGTTTCAGAATTAGGGCTCATATGTTTGTGCATCAATTTTGGGTATATCTGCTTAGTATTTTACTTGGTGAGAAATAAGCTACATGGGCTATAAATATCTTTGCTATTATTGAAAATTAAAATTTTAAATTTATTTTAAAATATTTTAGCACAAAAGAATTAAGTTTATAAATTTAAAAATTATTACAATACAGAAAGTGATTTCTTTTACTAATAATAATGATTTTTTTTAACCTTTAAATTTTTTTCTTTACAGGATCACGAACGCCCATTATTATTATCCCTGCACCTACCACTTCTTTAATAACTATGCTTAATGCAAAAGACCTTCTACAGGATCTAAAGTAAGTAATTTATAATCCTTATTTTGTTGTTGGTTCTTTATTTTATATATTTTTAATTTTATGTTGTTGTTTTTTTGAGACAGGGTTTCTCTATGTAGCCCTGTTCTGGAACGGTCTTTGTAGACCAGGCTGGTTTTGAACAGTGAGAGCCTACATCTCCCTCTCAAGTACTGGGATTATAGGGGTGCACCACCACTGATCACTTAAAATTTGTTTTTTTAAAATAATCTCTTGTTTTTTATGAGACACTGTTAGCGTTGCTATGTATTCTTAATTGTGTTTTGAGATTATAGTATAATTATATCATTTTCCCTTTCTTTTCTTCTCTCTAAATCTTTCCATGGTACATTTTCTTTATTGTAAAAAGTTTGCTTCATATAGTATATTTTGATTATGCTTTTCCTCTCCCCAAACGTTCCCAGATTCTGCCCACCATCTTACCTACTCCAATATTTGGTGGGTCAGTCAGTCTGTCTTTCTGTCTGTCTGTCTCAAACAAACTAACAACTTATATAGAAATGGAAACTGGACCACACAAGGAAAAGACCAGTAAGACAGAATACCTAAATAAAACAAAATGAGCCAAAAAAGTGTACAAAAAATACTGTTCTTGATACCATTCATGTTCTTGGCATGGGGCCTATCCTGATGTGGTTAATATACTCAGCAAGACTCCATTGAATAGAAGTAGATTTCCCTTTTCCAGTAAGTATCAATTGCTGTAGATAGCGTCTTTTTTAGGGGTAGGAACCCATGTTCACTTCCCAGTCTCAACACTGGGGCCCTTTTGGCTTGAACTGGTACAAACTTTATGTTTGCTGCAATGGTCTCTGTGAGTTTAGATTGTATCAGGAATGTTGCATATGGAAGACAACTTCCTTGGAGTCACACATTGAGTAGGCTCTTGTAATCTTTCCACACCTTCTTCCACATACATCATCCCTGAACTTTAAGGGGACAGGTGTGATAAAGACATCCCATTATGACTTAGTGTTCCAAAGTCTCACTCTCTGCACATTGTCCAGTTATGGGTCTCTGTGTTAGTTCTCATTTACTGCAAAAAGAAATGTCTCTGGTGATGTTGAATGAGGCACAGCTCTATGGGTATAACAATGTCATTAGTAGTCTGTCTTAGTTGCTTCTCTGTTCCTGTTTTGAAATACCATATCCAAGGTAACTTTTAAAGCAAGTGTTTAATTGGGAGCTTGCTTACAGGTTCAAATCATCATGGCTGACAGCATGGTGTTTGCTGGCAGGCAAGCATTACTCTGGAGCTATAAATTGTAGGTAGAAAGGAAGAGTGTGACCCACCCAGACTGACATAGGTTTTTGAAACTTCAAAAATCCCGCTATCAGTGACACACCTCCTCCAATAAGGCCAAAATTTCTAATTTTTCTAAAACAGTTCTAATAATAGGAAACCAAGCATTCAAAAATAGGAGCCTATGGGGGCCATTCTCTTTCAGACCACCACAGAGTCATATTAGTGCTTTGTCCTTTCAGCAGAATAGTAGCATTAGGTCTAACCAGTCTCAGGTTCTTGACCAGTCTAGCAGTTTGATCTTGATTTAACTTTGGTAGAAATTTATCCTTTTTTAGGTTTTCCAGTTCAGTGGAGTACAGATTTTTAAAGTATATCCTCTAGGATTCTGCAGATTTCCTTGATATTTGTTGTGCCGTATCACTTTTCTCTCTAGTTTTATTAATTTGTATCTTTTTCTCTTTGTGTCTTAGCTAATTGGCTAAGAATTTATCAACGTTCATGATTTTCTCAAAGAACCAACTCTTTCTTTAGTTCCTTGTTGTTTGTTTCTATTTCACTGATTTCAGCCCTCAGTTGGGTTATTTCTTGCTGTTTGTGTTTTGTGTGTTATTTCTTCTTGTTCTAGAGCTTTGAGATGTAACATTAAATTACTAATATGAGATCTCTCCATTTTTTTATGTAAGCACTAATGTTTAGAACTGCCTTCATTGTGTCCTATAAGTTTTGCTATACTGTTTTAATTTTCATTCAATTAAAAAGCTTTTAATTACCTTCTTGATTTTTGTCTTGACTTATTTTTTTTTTCCATAGTGAGTTCAGTTTCCATGAGTTTGTTTATTTTTTGTTGTTGCTGGTAGGTAGTTTTCATTAATGGTCGTCAAATAAGATACAGGATATTTTAGTGTTCTTGTATTTGTTGAAACTTTGGGTTTTTATTATCTCCATTGGGAAGATGTTTTTCTAACATTCTGTCATTAGATGTTAATTAGTCTTTTTACCATGCAGCGTTTAATGTCCTTTCTATGGTCTGTACATTTAGTGTTTTGTTTATGTGTTGTGAGGAAATTTCTTGTCCTTTTTGGTATTTTGTGTATTGTATATGTTCTTGTACTTTGAAAGGCACATTCTTGGTTAGTTTGGGCAAATTTTTTGTTAAAACTATTTTCTGTGCATTTGGCTTATGTTTCTTCTCTTTAGGTTAATCATAATTCATAGGTTTGGTCTTTTCATAGTGTCCCAGATTTATGGACGTTGTGTGCCCTCTCTTCCCCCCATTTAACATTTTCTTTGACCGCAGTAAACATGTTTTTCTACCTTGTCTTTAAGACCCAATATTTCCTCTTCCATCTCTTATAATCTGTTGATGACATGTACCTCTGAGGTTTTTCTTTAGCATCCTAAATCTTTTATTTCTACTTGGGTTTTCTTTACTGATTTCTATTTCTTACTTAAATTCTACTTTTCTGACTTGATTGTTTTGATAATTTCGTTCAACTGTTTTTACAGACTTTATTAAGGGATTTATTTATGTTCTTAAGAACCTTGACCACATTTTTACTTACTGTTTTGAAAGCCTTATCTTGTGATTATATTATATTTTTTTCAGGTCTTACTGCAGTAGGACTTCTGGTGGAAGCATGTGATCTTGGCTGTTCATGTTTATTTTTTTGTGCTTGTGTCTAGGCACCTGGAATTCTGATGTTTGAAGTGTTTCTTGATAGAGATATCTGATCCTGTTGGATGCGTGGTCCATTCTTTGGTTGCTATTGTCCTTGGATCTTAGCCAAGTGTGGTTGCTGTGGGGTCCCTGGTAGAGAGTCCTGCATGTCGGTATAAAGGATTGGAAATGGCATGGAGCAAAGGCTGGGAGGGGCTATGGGAAAGAGCTAAGGATATTGGGTTGGCAGCAAGAGAGTCCCCAGGAGTGGGATGTGGTGAGAGGTATGGGGATCCTACGAGCAGGTTGCAGAAGGTCAAAAAGTAAGTCTGAAGATGTAGAGATGAAAGGGCTAGGGATACCTAGTGTAGGAGGGTCTTCTGTCTATGTGTTACTTTCATTGGTTAAATAGACTGCCTTGGCCTTTCGATAGGGCAGAAAAATTAGGTGGGTGGAGTAGACAGAACAGAATTCTGGAAGGAAGAAAGCAGAGTCAGAGAGAGCCGCCATGGAGCCAGCTGCCAGGTCAGACATGCTGGATCTCTTCCGGTAAGCCACAGTCACATGGTGACATACAGATTATTAGAAATGGATTAATCAAGATATGAGAGTTAGCCACTAAGAGTCTAGAGCTAATGGGCCAGGCAGTGTTTAAATGAATACAATTTATGTGTTGTTATTTTGGAGTTTAAGCTAGCTGGACAGCGGGACACAGCCCGCTGCTCTCCTCCTTAGAATAGGTACCTACATCTACAGGTGGAATCCCCAGTGAATTGAGTTGGGTTTGAGGAGGATCTCTTGCAAGCAGTCCAAGACTTAAGAGTATGTCTGGGAAGAGTATAAAGGGGGACAGGGATGAGACTGGTCTACCTGAGTTCCAGCTCTGTGTGGCTACTGGGGATCCATGGTAGAAATGTTTCTGGGGGCATTGGTGGGTAACATAAACAGATGGAGATGGCTGGAATGGAAGGGCGAAAGGGTAGGTGGTAAAGAGCCAAACTGAGTCTGCACCATAGGCAGTCCCCATGGAATGCAGCCTCCTGGAAGCAAGCTGCTAGCTATATCACTGAGAGTGAAAAGGAGAGATTGTAGAGGAGGACAGGAAGGATAGTGTAAATCACCTGAGTCACAACCAGGTGTGGCCCCTGGGTTGGGGGGGTGGTTCCAGGTAGAAAGTATTTCTGGGGATGAGTGAGTGACAGAAAGGAATGGAGATAGGATAGAAAGGGAAGGTTCATTGTGTAGTTGTTATTGATCAAAAATTACTTACTTTGGGAGAGAGCAGTTTTGCCTAACAGAATGCTGAAATGAAAGTTTTCAAAATTGTAATCTTCATTATTTGGATCCTTTAGAGCAGTGGTTTCAACCTGTGGGTTGCTGCCTTTTTGTGGGTCAAATGACCCTTTCAGAGGGTAGCCTAAGACTGTCAGAAAATACAAATATTTACTTATAATTCATGACAATAGTGACATTACAGTTATGAAGTAGCAACTTAATATTGTGGGTGGCGGATCACCATAACTGTCTTAAAGGGTTACAATACTAGCAAGGTGAGAACCACTGCTTTAGAGACAGTTACAGAAATTTTTAGCTGACGGAGAAGGATACTCGTTAAAAAAATGTTCAAATGTGATATTAGATAAATACAGGAATGGGAATACTAAATAAAACTGAGTTTTAAAAGTATAGGAGGAGTGTTAAAGATGAAAAAAAAAAAGACCCACTTTCTTGTGGTTTATGCTGCTATAAAACTTGTATTGCTCATGCATCTAGTGTCTGCTAAATCTGTCTTTACTTGAGTAGCTTCCCTTCTTTGTGTACCAAGACCCTCTGCTATCCGTACTTATATTGTCACCTGTGGGCTGGTCCAGTTGTTTCTCCCTCCAGGGGACTTCCCAGATCATACTCTCTGGGGCTTGCTAACTCTATATGGAGGATGCTCCTAAATGTGTTGGAATAGTGGGGAAGCAACCACAGCACTTAAGATCTGTCTGTATAGGCAGAGGATCTGACTCTACACTTTACACTTTCCTAAGTATTAATCAGCCCAATGAAGGGGTGTACTTAAGAGATCCTGGGCTTTGCAGCAGTAGAGGGTAAATAAATAGGTGACTCCAGAGGATGATCTACCTGCTGGTCCTCAAGGTGGGTCAGAGCCTGAGGCATAGGACCCAGTCTCCTGTGTGGTTCTTAGTGGATAAGTTTGGTTGGTTGGTTCCCCGCCTTCAAGGGAAGTGTTAAGCACTTTACTTCCTGCGCCCAGTCTTCTATTCCTGCACATTTTACCTTGTGGAATTCTGTCCCTCCGCTAGCACAGTTGTTTCCTAGTGCTGGCTCTCACTCTGTTGTAGCATGGTAAATTTAGGCTCCATGACTCTTGGATGTTCCCTGTCCTTAGTGCTGCTTATTTCTACTGCTGGCTCAGTTTTTAATAATAGGATTTCTCTTAAGTTGGTGCCTCAGCTATTCCTGAACCATGTAGAATAGCACAATGGTATTTTTCTCTAATGCTGATTTGCTGTGAAGAGGAGTTACTGTCTCACAGCTAGACTTGAAACTTGTGAGGACTTGGACTTGTCCTTAGGTTTGAACTGCCAGGGTACTTTTACTATCTCCACTGCTTTTTTTTAGATGGGGTTTCTGCTTTCTCTCCCTATTGGAGCTGTTTGGCTTAGTTCTTTTCAGCATGCTTCCCATCTTTTTAAGGTACTTTTAGTCTGGACTACAGTATGTTCTTTTTTGTGCTGACTCTGTGAAAAGTCTAATGGGTCACATGGAGATTAAGTTTACTCTCTTACCCAGAAGTCCTGGTCTTTAAAACAGACAAAAAAAACCCCTCATGATCTGAACATGACTTTGAGAAATTCTAGATTGAAAGCATGCCGTTCTAGAGTGATTGTGTATGTCTGTTTTTTTTTTTTTTAATAGGTATTCTGAGAGTACCTAAAGTCTTAAGTTGGTTATTGAATTCAGTTCTTCAGTTAAGGGTTTTTGGTTCATTAGAGTAATATAAATTTAACTTTGTAGTGGTGTTAGGGTTGATCCTTAGCTGACAAATTATCTATAAACCTTTTCCCTACCCTGACTATTCAGTCAGGTTAAGATACGTAAATTTCCTTGCCATTTGGATGAAAACAGCTTTTTTTCCTAATTCGTCTTCTCATTTGTTTATTTCTTCTGAGATTCATGTCATACTCCATTGTGTAAATGATAAAATCTAACCCACAGAAAATATATACCCTTTTCCTGGCAACATTTATGCGCTTAATTGATTGTCATTTTTTTCTTGTTTATATGTTATCTAGCAATTCTAGCAGCTGACAGTAGGAGGACTGTATACTGTAAGATATATACCACATTGTTAGAACTAGAATTTTGTAGCACATATTATATATTTAATGTGTTATATACATACTGTTAATAGTCTTCCAGATGTAATCAGTTAAGGAACCAATATTTTTGAACTGTGCCTGAGGAAAAAGTGCAGAATCTATCATTAAAATTTTCAGTTTAGCTATGAATAGATTCTTCTTTTTGGGATACATTAGTAATAGAAGATAACAATTTTTATCTGACCAGTACTGTTTGGTGCCTAAATTAAGAGATTAAAAGTTAATGATAATTTTTTTGGTGAGGTTTCTGTGTTTATTGAATTTATTCATTCAAGTAACAACTAATACCAATGTTATTGTAGCTAAATCAAAAGTCTAGTCTTCTGGAAGCCCACATGTTAGTAATAGTAATTTATCAGGAATCGTTATTCACAACTGATAAAATTTCTTCCAACGATTAATTTAAAAGTCAGCTTCAATTTCCTATTTATTGTATATTGTTAATACAGTGAAAAATACAATGTCTTGTGACATTTTACAAACATGAGTCTGTCTTGGTAGATTCAGAATCAAATTAAACCCAATAAAGTTATCAGCCACTAAACACCTTTCCTACCACTTCGTGTATATTAGGTGGTGTAAGTGAGGATGTAGGTTTTCTTAATGCTTTTTAAATGAAAATACCAGAACATTGTTTTCTACAATTTTGTGGCCTAGAAAAGATATAAGATACATCTAATTTGATCCACTCTTACTCTTGAGTGAGAAACTACAGAGCTACATAACAACAGTAAAGTCTATTTGACTTGATTAAAAGTGCTAGTTTTAGAGAATACAAAATAGAATCAGGTCTTCTGCTTAACAGTTTAGTAATCATGAACAGTTTAGACACCTAGTGTTTAGATTTAGAAGTTGGGTTAAAGAGCTGGTTCTGTGGCTAAAGAGTGTGTGCTGCTCTTGCAGAGAACCTAAATTGGTTCTGAGCACCCATGTTGGTCAGCTCACAACTCTTGTTAAGTCCAGCTCCAGGAGTCCAGCCTCCTCTTTTCCCCTACGTGTACACTTGAACTCATACCCACACACAAGAAACTCAAAATTTTAGAAATCTTTATTTTTTTTAAAGGAGAGATTGAGTTCAGTCTGACCCTTGTAGTTGGACAATGACCATCAAGAAAAAAACCTAACTCCTGTAGAAAGGCAGTCAGTACTATAATGATGACTGTATTTTTAATATGAAAGGGCAAATGTTGACAATTACTTGTTAAATGTTTTTAGTGCTAACTTGGAAAATATTTTATTCAGCAACCTAATTAATGCCTCAAAGAAGAATGTGAATGTTTTTGTTTTTTACTTTGTTGATAGCTGTAATCCTTTTAAGAAGATAAAAGCAGTTTCCTCTCCAGAAAGTCTTATTGCTTTTAAGTAAATTAAAACTACATACAAAAGGAAGTTGAATGGTAATTCTTGTCAATTTCAAGGTTTATTATACATTTATTTGTTTAAGATGCCTTCAATTTGAAAGCTCTCATTTGTAATGCAAAGAGCCTGATCTATGCACAGTCACATATCATTTTTATCTTAACATTTTTTAGTGCTTTTGAATGATAATTTTCAATAAACATTTTCATTGAAAGTATGGAAACATAAGTAATGAATTAAATATTTTTAGTTAAATTTTAGTATTTTGATTGAATGTGCCACCTAATGAGATCTTAATAGTGCACAACTGGACAAATAATATTATTTTAACCCAGCTTTCAACAGATTTGATAACATAATTAAAATTGTAAAAGTACATAGAAATTACTTTCTATATTCGTTCCTTTTTCATTGTTGCATCCTTGAAAAAATAATCTAAAATAACAAGTTGAAGGAAGAAAGATAGCTTTTTCTTATGGTTTGAGAAGATTTAGTCAATAGATGATTGGCCTTGTTCTAAGTGTTCAGGAAATTGATTATGGGAGAGGGAGCCTGTGGAGGAATGTTTCCTTTCCACCTTCTAATTAATACGCAACTATAGCCTTCCCATCATTGATAGTCTGTGAAATATCACCTGGCTGCTGTTTAGTTCTGTTTTTGTATTTATATAGTTTTCAGCTAATTTTGGATTCTTCAGAGACCTGTGTTATATTTTGTAGCTAATACTGTAGATACACTCTTAATCTAAACATTTGGTATTGTAAATAAAAAAAAAAAATAAGGGGGGGGGTAGGAAAATAGAGACTTGACCTGAAATTCAGCATTTGATGTATGTGTGTGTTGTGTATGTGTATGTTGTGTTTTATGAGTTCAAAAGTAATGTATGTTTTATCTCAACTTTAAATTCCTTGTTTAAGGTATAGATTGTATTTCCTATGAGGCTGTCTTGTACTTACTTGATCTTGGGATTTTTTTATTTTCTCTTTGTATTTTTATTTCGGTAGTTTTTAAAGCTCCTTATTTTAATGTGCTATTAGGTCTAATATTTATAGTTTGAAGAAATAAAAAAAAAGAACCTTTTCCTTTTCTTATTAACCTTACTACAAAGAAGCCAGTTAAATGGACCACAGTTTTAGGATAGACTGTGTCCATGTTTTTTCTTCCAAATTAAAAACATTTTCCTCATTGTTTAATGACTCATTGCAGTTGATGTCTTCCCTACTGATTGAGTCTGCTGGAGACTTCACCATGCAATTAATGTATAATTGAAACCTCCTTGACACAATTATAATACTGGCTGTTGTCCATAGTTCAAATTGGCATAGATCCTGTTTCATTTTATATAAAACTAAGGATTCTTCTACCTTGTAGTCCTTCACTGATAAACAGAAACGTTTAACATTTTAACTTCTAACAAAATGAAGCTAATATTATTCAAGTGTCAAAAATGTGTTACTTCTGTTAACTTAATTGCGAGAAGGTCAGTGGGATTACACGGTTATTTACAGTAGTATGATTATATGGAACGTGTTGTTCTGGCCTTGATGGAATTCCCAGAAGGCAGAGTTAGTTCTAAGAGGAGAGAGCTTGCACAAGGGAACACTCAAAAAATATATATGTAGAAGGTACCCCTTTAAGTCCCTAACTGTTCTTCCACACATAGTTCTAAAGGAACTATTTGGGCCTGGGCAGTAACTGCTGGGAATGAAAACATGCAGGACAGCCTTTAAACTCATACCCAGCCAGTGATAATTCCTGTTCTCAACAACCGCAGTTAAGCGCAAGGTGTGGTGGTATGTTCTTTGGAAAACAATGTACCTTTTTTCCTTCTTCCTTCATTGAAGATGATGTCAGTTGTCACTTTTCCTTTTCTTGGTGAGTCAGGTGCTAGTGAGACAGTCATCTGAAGAAAATCTGCTGTGATTATTTAAAGATCACTGATAATTTGTCTGCTGTATTTGTATGTTAATCTCTTTTGTTCCATCCTACTTATATTAAACCTATGGATATTTTATTTCTCAAACGATTTTTTTCCCCATTAAGCATTGAGCTTGTGAATGTGGGAGTACTTCAGGAAGGATTAACTAAGTCAGCACCTGGAGCATTATCAGTGTATATGACTTTAAGTTCTCAATTTGAGGTTTTGAACATGCACATAATGTTCTAGATGTCAATACTGTTTTGAGATATTTAGGAGTAAAGGCTTGAGGTAGGAAAAATAGGAGGATGGGTTTGTTTCTAACTTGGCCTTCCAATGAATTTAACCTTATAGAGTCCTGGTGTATGAGGAAAGACATTCTTAGTAGATTCCCTGCTTTGAGCAGGTTTCGGACTTAATTTGTTATTGCAGATGCTCTCAGTAAAATGTGAAAACAAAGCATTGGTTTCTAGATTCCTTCTCTACAGACTGCTTTGGAGTTTCCCTCTTTACTTAGTCTTTGCCCAAGCATTGTTTATAATTTGCTTTCTGGGACAGATATGCCATTAAGATTTTTATTTTCGTAGACTTTATTAATACTTCTTAGGGTTTTTTTTTTTTTTTTGTTTTGAAACACTGTTTTGTTTACACAAGGATTCTTGAGTAAATGTCATATACTAGAAACAGGAAAAGAGTTTTTCAAAGTAAATATTTTAACTCATGCCGCTGTTCCTTAAATTAAAAAAAATGCCTATAGAAGACAATTGCCATAATTTTTGACTGTAAGTGAGAACATAGAGGAACGTTATATTTTATATTTTAATTATCAATGTGACAAATAAATACCTGAACAGCGTACGTTAAGGAAGGAAGTGTTTATATTGGTTCACAAATTTGAGGATCTAGTCTGTCATGATGGGGGAGGTTGTCCTGGTTTGCTTCCTATTGCTGTGATAAAACACAGTCCAGAACCAACTTACATGAAGAAAGGTTTTATTTGTCTTAAATATCCTAATCATACTTTACTGGGAAGAGAAATGAGGGCAGGAACTCAAGGCAGGTATGTGGACGCAGAAACTGAAACAGTCATGGAAGAGTGCTGTTCACTGGCTTGTTCTCTGGGGTTCTTTCAGCATGCATATTTCAGGACCACTTGCCAAGGGGGTGTCACCATCCCTGCTGGGCTGCACCTTCCACGTCAGTCGTTAATCAAGTCTGCACAGGCTTGTCCACAGGCAGTATGACAGAGTCATTTTCACAATTAAGGTTTCCTCTTCTTGGATAACTCCATCTTATGTCAAGTTGACCAAACAACAACAAAGAAAAACTTAACTAGCAGAGAATCTTGGCCCCAGGAACATGAGTCATGTCATCATAGTTGAAGTGCAGTCAGGAAACAGAGAGAGATGCTAACTATTTTCATTTTCCTTTTCATTCACTTGGGATCCAACCATGGAATGGTGTTACCCACAGTAACACCTGCCTTAATTAACCTGTCCTTGTTTGCTTTCTGTTGCAGTGTTAATGTGACCAAAACCAATTGGAGAGGGAGGGATTTAATTTATCTTCAGTTATAGTCCGTCATTGAGATAACTCAGGGTAGAAACGCAAGCAGGGCAGAAACTAAGAAGAGACTATGGAGGAATCCTGTTACTGCCTTACTCCCTAGCTTCTGCTCAGCTACTTTTCTTATATAGCCCAGAATTCTCTCCCTGGGTATTGTACTGCCCTCAGTGATCTGGATCCTATACATCAGTTAATAAGTCAGACATGCCAGCAGGCCAATCTGATCAGGCAATTCCTTAGCTGAGACTCCCTCAGATAACTCAGGGCTGTTTTAGGTTGAAATCTGAAGTTAAATAGGAGATAACCCAATCTAGCAACCTTGCTGGGTAACTTGTCTTTTAGGTCATTCTAGTTCTGTTCATTTGACAAATCAGCATTAACCATGACCGTTCACAAATAACATGGTTCCATCTAAATAATTTTTTTCAGATTGGTTTTTCACTTTATCCAATCTTCACAGATATGCTACAGAGCAGCATACTAGTTGATGTAAACATCATGTCTGAGTGAAGTTGAGAGATGGTAAATTGGGTAAATTGCTACTTCTTTTTTTTTTAAAGGTCAGTTGTAAAATTAGTAATGTAATACCACTTTAGATAAGAAGATAAATTCTTAGTGAAATAAACATAGTTAAATTTAGTATTAAGTACTTAAATTCATCTCTAGGAATACATTTAAAGCTTGGTAGACTAGGGAATTTTTTTCCCTCATATTTAACTGTCTGATATATTGTCCCTCCAGATGCTGCTTTATAGCTAAACTACTTGGGCAAGGAAAGGCATAGAAAATAACACACTATTTGTTCTGTTAAGACTTTGGTTATACCTTAGAGGGTTAATTTTGCCTTATTTATTTATTTATTTAGAGATCCTATATTATCTTCTATCTAGCCATTGCTATCATTAACTGGTATTTCTTAAGGCAAAAGGGGAATTGTAATAGAAGATGGTAGGTTGATAATTGGTAATTAATCTAGAGTAGCCAAACTAGTAGTACTGTAATATGAACACTTTGGTCATGCTCTTTGTTTTGTTGAGTAAATCATTGTATACTTTATTGATCTAATGTAAACTTAAGTGTTATGACTTTACTGCTGGTGCAGCAGTTGGAATATATCCTACAATTGGTAATGAACATCTTAGAGTTGTCAGGGCTCGGTGACAACCCTGACACAATGTTCATCTTTCACATTAAACATTTCTAACAAGAGACTTATGTCTACAGTATATAAGGAACTCTCACATACTGACATTAAAAACTCAGAATCAAAAGACTTGATATTTAAATAAAGAATACAATATCCAGTAAACACAGCACTTCACACCATTCAGAAAGGGCAAAAGTAAAAATCTAGGTCTCAGGAATTTTTGATAAAAAATACAAAATGACAGCTATTGTTTAAAACTGATCTTTGCAATTTCTTACAAAGTTAATTGCACTCCATGATTCAAAAATTCCACTTCAAGGTATGTGTATAAAAGAAATGAAAATATATGTCCATAAATCACTAATGTAAAAAAAAAATAAATCATTATGTAACTCCTGTGCTAGCTTTATTTCTACTAGCCCACATCTTACAACCTCACTGATGAGTATGGAATGATTATTCCCGCTGTTAATTTTTTATTTTTAAATTTATCATATGATATTAAATAGAAGGGAATTTGGGAGATGTATTGATTGATATTGTCAACTTAACAGGATCTAGAATACCTAGGAAACAGGCTGTCTAAATAGGTTAGATGAGATGAATCTTTGGACAGCACTATTCCAGGGGCTGGGATCCTCCAGTGGATAAAATAAAGGCAGTGAAATGTGACAGGCATTCATTGCTCTCTGCTTCCTGATTGTAGTTGTAATATGACCAGCTACCTCAAGCTCCTGCTGCCATGCCCTCCCAGCCATGAGGGACTGGCTGGACCCCTGAACTAGGAGATATAATAAACTCTTTTTTCTTAAGTTTGATTTGTGACAGCAACTAGAAAAGTAACAAGACAGGGGCTAATTAAGATGAGAACTCTGCCCTCAGTAATAGGATTAATGCCATTGCAGTTCAAACCTCAGAGGATTCTCTTGCTCTCTTTATTGTGAGAACATGGGGGTACAGATTGAACCCCTAAGTAGTTGCTTCTTCTAGGGCCTTCAGGTGTGTCAGTATCTTGACGTAAGTTGTCCAGTAACCCACCTTGTCTATTATGTTTTTATTATAACACTTGGAACGAATTCTGAGACCTATACGTCCACCATTAGCAGGAACAAATTAGTTTCAGCTTAGTATAGTGATAGAATACCACTCAGTAGTAAAAAAGCGCAAACTACTGATCGTATTTCCACAGTATGGATGAATATTAGAAATACTTGATTGAAGATACCAGATGCAAAGGATTATTTCCTATATTATTTTATATATATGAATATGGCAAGATCAGTGTGTGCCAATGGGCATATAAAGTGATTATTGAGAGAAGAGTAATAGGAATTGACTGAAGGTACACAAGGCATCTTAATGAGTTATCAGATTATATCTTTTAAAGATTTATTTAATTATTTGTTTTATGTATGAGTGATCTATCTGCATGTACCAGATCTCAATATAGATGATTATGAGCCACCATGTGGTGTTGGGGATTGAATTCAGGATCTCTGGAGGAGCAGCTAATGAGTTTAACTTCTGAGCCATTTCTTCAGCTCCCACATTATATTTTTATGAACATGTTCTGAGTATAATTATAATTTTTTTCACATTTAATTGTGTAAATTTTATGTCAGTGTTACATGCAAAAATACATTAAAATAAATTCCACCTTGTGAGAGGAATGATTGCAAACTTATGTCCTGATTATTTTGAAGGCTCTATATAGAGCATTTAAATGGAACCTAAGAGAACCTGTACTGTAGGTAAATCTCTGCCGCTTTTTGTTCTTAAGGTATAAATGAAAATTTTTATGTCATAACTTCAAATATTATAGTCTGTTAGGAGAAACAGCCAATTCTAGTAGAGGGATCATGGGTTTGAGTTATGTACAGTATCATTAAAGTGTTGGAGTTTAATTGGCAGTTATTTTTGTTTCTCTTACTGGTATCCTAGTCCTTAGTGCCCCTTATATTTGATCAGTAAGATGAACAGTTGGCATATTAATCTTTTCAGTGAACTTTAGAAGTGGTTGTAAGGCTTATCCTTATGTTGCCAACTGACCAAAGGCTGACCACATTTTGAAAGAGAGCTGCTTCTTATTGTTAACAGAGGAACTCTGCTGTTCTTAAAATAGAAAATACCTTGACTCAAGCAGGCATTAAAACACTAGAACATGGGGGAAAAAATAAGTTATTTTTAAAACTCTGAATCATATGAGTTGAACGTTAGTAAAACTGAACCAGCTAGTGTAGAAACTAATAAGTTGAAGTAGGTTTGTCATAATTTTTATTAATTGGGTAATATCATTTGCTTTTATTTATACTTCATTATTGAAGTACTTTATAGCATTTCAGAATAAAAAAAAAATACCAACCTAGTTTTGGTGGTAAGAGCTCTGTTTTGTGTGTCTGTTCCATTAGTTGAAGAGCGCAGAGATCCAAGTGTGTGTGTGTGTGTGTACTAATAGTTAATGTTTTCCATTTGCATGTGCAGGTTTACTAATTATCTTCATTAATTCATTTTGATTTACAAATGTTTCTAATATTATATACAATATTTTAAAATATAATGTTTTATTCAAAGTGTTGTTATTTGACATTTTCTATATAAGCCTGATTAATTAAAACAAGCAAAAATTATACAGGAGCAAATTATTAGCAGATAGAAAATAAATATGAAATCAGGCCATCTCAGATAGTTCTGTACTGTTAAATTATTAGCAGATAGAAAATAAATATGAAATCAGGCCATCTCAGATAGTTCTGTACTGTTGTTATTATTAAGCACTAAAATCTTTCATTTCCACAAAATTAGCATTACTTTATGAAAAATTTCAAAGAACCCTTCCCAAGTAAGTATAGACTTCTGTATTTCAATCCTAACACTAGCCCAGCCCTTAGCCTCTTTTTCATCTTCCTACCTTTGGGAAGCACATACTCTGCAAGTGCAGTGATTGTATTTTCTGATTTCTTTGGAGGGGCTAATCCATGACTAATGGACACTGTGTTTGGATTATATTTATTTTAAAAATTAGAGTGTTTATAAATGCTTAAGTATTAGCTATTTTCTTCAGTTCTGTGAAAGAATATTTGACAAACAGCTTTGGTCCCTTTTGTCTCACAATTGGAGGTATACTCTGTCATGGTAGAAAGCACTGGCAGCAGGAGAGAGACAGGTTGTCACACTGCATTTGATTCAGGAAGCAGAGAGAAGTGCATGCCCATGTTCTGTTAGTTTCCTTTTATTCAGCACATGTCCTTACATTTGGAATAGTGTTGTATAGTCCAGGTGGATTTTCCTTCTTCAGTTCAATCTTTCTGAATTCCCCTCAGAGATACATCCAAAGGAGTGTTTTCATACCATTCTAAATTGAGTCAAGTTGACAGTTAAAATGCTCACCATTATAGCTTATAAAACATAACCAGGTTCTAGAATGGTAGTATCTCTTCAGAACGTTAAGTTATTTTATAGTACATCTTCTGTGGGAGAGGATGCAATAGAAACACATAGAGTTTATTAATACTGCTGTATGATAGTATTAAGGTGTTCTTAGAACAGATTATTATTGTATATGCTGATTTTCCTACTTGAGAATCTTAAAAACACAGAAGTTTAATATCACTTTTCTAATTTTCCTGAAATATAAAAAGTGTAGAAGTTTTCTTTTTAAAGTGTCTTGTGAAATTTGGGATAAGTTGAATCTTTCAGTGTATAATCTATCTAGCCACAAAAGCTTCTTCCTTTTAAATGGCCTTTTGATTTACCATCATGCTTTCCTATAATTAATAGCATTTGAGAAATCAAATTAATGTTACAACTACTGAGTGCTCATTAGTGAATATAAATTATTTATACATGTACATTGGGCACCCATGAAACACTAGTTCTTTTTGGTATAGAAAGTAAAAACCTTCTGGCAGTGGTGGTGGCACATGCCTCTAATTCCATCACTCAGGAGGCAGAGGTAAACGGATCTCTATGAGTTTGAGGCCAGCCTTCTTTACACTGCTAGTTCTAGGATAGGCAAGGCTACACAGAAACCCCGTTTCAAACCCAAAATCAAAGCAAAACAAAAAGGGAAAACCCATACTAGTACTCCAACTCTTTAGATCTACAAAAAGGCAAACATTTTAGCTTAAGATAATATTTCAGAACTATTTGAAAATATTTTCCTTGTTTCATCATATTGTGCACTTTTTCTCTACTTTTTCAAAGGTTTGTCCCATCAGATGAAAAGAAGAAACAAGGTTGTCAACGAGAAAATGAAACACTAATACAGAGAAGAAAAGATCAGATGCAACCAGGGGGCACAGCAATTAGTGTCACGGTACCTTATAGAGTAGTAGACCAGCCCCTGAAACTTATGCCTCAAGACTGGTAAGAAGAGCCTCCCTCCCTTCCCCCATTCTCCATGCATTAATGTTTTGTTTGCATCTAAAAGGTTTTCCTTTTGAAATATTTATTTTGTGTCTATGAGTGTGCTATGGTGTGATTGCAGGGATCAGAGGACAACTTGTAGGAGTTGTTTTTTCTCTTTCTACCATGTGTGTCCTGGATCAAGCTAAGGTTGTCAGGTTTGGTAGCAAGCACATTTACTTGCTGAGCTATCTTGCTTTCTCATTTTGAAAATGATATAAACAAGTATACTTTATAGAATATTCTTGGAAAACTTATCCATATGTGAAGATCTATGCCAATAATGCTGCCATTTCTAGTAGAATCTTACTCTCACATTATAATATGTCGGAAGTTAACATTTAATTTATTTGTGTGCTTACTTTTGAAGATGCTTTTGAAAGTTTGGGGCTATATTTTTGTTTATGATTTAATTTCAGCCTCAAACTTTGAGAAGAGTATGAATTTTAAAGTTGCTGTTTTTCTTGGTAACTTCCCTAGTTCTCATTGTGTGTGGGATGTGTGCCTGTGGGCACGTGTTTCTTTTGAAGCATGGCCTCACTCTCGTTTGGGCTTGAACTCACAGTAGTCCTTTTGCTTTAGCCTCCTGAAAACTGGTTATTGGCATTAATTCCATGCCTGACTTAGTCTAGGTCTTGAACAGAGTAACTGTTTTGTATAGAATTTTTTATCTAAAGCAGTGATTGTTAATGTGTGCTATGAAGATCCCTGGGCATTCTGAAGTCCTTTTAAAGGGCAGCCTTTTTCTGTAGTACTACTCAGGTGATTATTTATTCTCTTGATATATCAGTCCTTAAATAGAACTTTTCTATCCAGTGCCCAAGATGAATCATTAGTTTCCTTCCTTCTTCTTTCCCTTTCCATCCCTTTTTCTCTCTGCCTTCTGTTTAGTGGACTGTTCTTTAATCTAGCCATTTATTTGCCTTCTCATCTGAAAATAGGGTACAGTAGTATTCACCTCACTAGAGTGTTTTGAAGATGAAATGTGTTAACATGATTAATTTATAATGTGGTTAAACAACATTGTCTCTAGTAAATACTTTAGTCAATGTTACTAATGGTAAGTAACTATCGTTATTTTGTTCCTGACTCTTGTATGCTTAAACTGCTCATGGCAGTACTTTATAAAAGTTTTAACTAAATATTGTCCAAAATAATGAAATATGACGACCTAGAGATTTGTTGTTCCTTGGAAAACTAGTCTGCATAGCTGAAAAAAAAATAAGTTGCTTTAAAAACCAAACTAACATTTAGTGTAAATAAAATAGTTGTCTAAAACTTGGTAAATTAGAAAAGTCGAGGTGTTCTTATACTCAGATTTCTTCCTAAGGGATTAGAAGATTTAAAAATAAGTCTTGTAGTTTCACAAAATGACTGGAAAATTACTATAATTCAGCATTTTAATTAAGTTTAAATATTTAATATGTATTTGAATTTCCAGTAACTTCCTTTTAAACCAGTTTGTTCAATTAATAAATCAGCTACTGATCCTTATTCCAGTCTGCAAGCAGACTTTTTACTCAAGGTAAGAAAAAAGGATTACAGAGATGACCTATAACCATTGTTTGGAACCATCCCCAGAAGACTTAGGTAGGGATTGGAGCCTTTAAGGTTTATATCCTACCAACATTCTAAAATGTCAGGTTTATTGTTTGTCTCAGCAAGAAGACTGCTGGGAAGACCTTCATAATTATGAGACTCCTTTTTAAGGATTTGAAGTAGTTATAGCTCAAGTTTGAGGTATTCTTTTCTCTCCCACTTCCTTTTTTCTGCTTGTAGGGATCGGGTTGTAGCTGTTTTTGTTCAAGGTCCTGCTTGGCAGTTCAAAGGTTGGCCATGGCTTCTACCCGATGGATCACCAGTTGACATATTTGCTAAAAGTAAGATTCTCTCTCCTTATGCTTACTGTGTATTCAGTATAGAATTCGTTTTTAAGAGAAAGAACCACATGTAAGTCACTCTGTGTATGAATGTATTAAATAATTATCGTTAAGTAACATACATACTAACCATTAGCAACCTGTGAGATATTTTTAAAGCCTTTTGTGCATTAATATTTTGTATGTGGTTTTATATATATATCTCCACACAGAATATATATGCGCGTGTTACCTATGTGTTACATTGCTAAATATTTTAGGTTACTTACATTATAAATCTTTCAATATGCCTATATATAGTTATTAAGATTGATAACTAGCTTTATATAATGTACATTGTATAGAGTAATGAATTTCACTTATTTCTGATTTGCATATATCAAGCTGTAACTAAGTTTTTATATAGGTTGACTTGCTGAATATCAGCACTAACTTAAAACGTCCAGGACATTTCTCAGCTCATCTGGGAGGATGGTTATTGTGTGACTGGCCTTTCTTTGTTCAGTTCTCTCAGCTCAAGGATTCCTTCTCTGGAGAAGCCTTACTAGTGCTTGTTTCCTGGCAACTTCTAATTTTTATATTTTTATTGGTGTCTTGCCTGGCAAAAATGCAAATACCACAGTAGGAACATTCTTCTGCTTTCTGTTTTATTCACCTTTCTGTTCATAACAAAAGAATGCCAGATCCTACAAATGAATTATTTCATATAGATGAAATCTGTTGAATATACATTGGTGTAAATTGATGCAGTAGATTATTTTAGTGTATTAGGTGGAAAGAATAGTCTAACTATTACTTAATTGGTGGGCTCAATTAAACTATTAATGTTAGTAAAATTAATTAAAAATTATTCCCATGAGATAGACAATCAGTGACAACTTATTGTGAAAATTCATACTATTATACAGTCCAGATATTTCAACAGCCCATTTTTGTTGGTAACATCATTCTGTCCTAAAATTACAGTTTTAATAATTTGTTTTTATTTTACCTTAATCTGATCTTAACGATAAATTACAACATTGCTGTTAGTATGATAGTTTTTTATGTCATTTCTGAGGAATGCATAGAATTGGCACATAGAAAGTTAAATATGGAGAGAATTGAAATGTGTTAATGAATGCAATACTTGTTTATTTTATTTATTTACTTTAAATCTTGCATTGTTGGCTATAGAAATGATTTGGTTACCTTCAAGATAAAAAGACTCCGAGTTTTATTAGTAATATAATATGTTTATTTCGATTATTGAGTTTTTGTTCTTCCAAGGTAGATAAGGATGTTGAGAATTTAGCAATAATCAGTAATTTTATTCCACATATTATTCTTTCTCTTCCTTGTTGCTTTCATGCTAGCTCCTTTCCGGCAATGTTTGGCAATGTTTGCCTTCCATATTTAAGTGACTCACAAGACCAAACCATGAACTTGATCTCAAACCTTCCTTTTTGTAACTACTATAAAACAATTACTCCCACAAACTTGTGCTTAGTTTTTAAGCCACTGTAGCTTGGCTTTTTCACGAAAATTGTTTTTTTACACCTCCCAGTATTAGATAGTTTTGATTTTCTTTCAGAATTTTACTGTGTTGACTCATTTCTTACTTTTAAAAATGCTTGTTTTCGAGTCCTGGGCTTTGTTTGATCTCAAGGGTTTTTTTTTTTTTTTTGTTTTTGTTTTTTTTGGTTACATTTTAAGTTATTGTTTCTCTTTAAATTCCCTCTTAAGGAAATCTTACATTTTTAATTTTTTTTTTTTTTTTTTTTTTGAGATCTGTCTGTCCTGGAACTCATTCTGTAGATCAGGTTGACTTCAAACTCATGTAGATCCACCTGCCTCTGCCTACCAAGTGCTGGGACTAAAGGCATATACCACAATGCCTGGCTCACATTTCTAGTTTTTTCTTTTCCTACTTTATAAAAATTATGTCTCTTATCTCACCATTGTGGGACTGTCCGTTTCAAGTGACACCAATGAATTGACTTACTCTCTTCACCCTTTTTCTGTGATTTGTCTAAACCAGAAGCTTAGGACTGTATTGTCTTTTAACTCTTAGTGCTTGTCCTAGTTTCATTATTGTTCCTATAATAAAGTAGCTTGACAAAAAGTGGCTTAGGGGAAAATGTGTTATGTCAGCTTATACTTTCAGGTGACAGTTCATCATTGTGGGGCGTTTAAGGAAGAACCCTTATTTATTTAGCTAGCCATAATCACATCCATAGTCAAGAGCAGAGAGAAATGAACATATTCATGTTTGCTTGCTTACTGGTGCTCACCACAGATTTCTCTACTCTTACACAAGCTGTGTCCCAGGGAATGAATGGTGCTGCCCATAGTGGGCTGGTTTTTTCTACATCAGTTAGTAAATGACAGTCTGCCAATGAAATGCTTACAGGCCAACACAGTGTAGAAAATCCCTCAGTAAGAGTCTCTTCTGACGTAATTCTAGTTTGTTTCAAGTTGGTAAATTAACAATCACGGTGCTTTTTTCAGCTTTTACAGTCCCACCTTTTCCCACATCATAATGCACAGTAGAGAATTTAATTACTTATATTAATTAAGAGAAACTTGGGAGTCTAGCTTAATATTGCATAATTATGATGACAATTAAATTTAGCAAAGATATTAGATGCTGAATTATATAGTTTCCAAATAAAATTCCTTCAAAAATATAATAAAGTTAAATTTGCAACTTTAAATTTTAATGTTTGAGTAGCTGAGTAGTTATATACATTTATCAAGGAATATTGTTCCCCCAACTATGCTAAGGCAAGCATTTTATCCTCAGCTCTCAAAATTTTAAATATTTATTTTACTTTTCTTACGTGTATTTGTGTTTTGCCTTCATTTATGTATGTGCACCTTCTATCCATGGAATCCAGAAGAGGTTATTGAATTCCCGGCAGCTAGAGTTTACAGGTGTTTATGAGCTGCTAAGTGGGTACTAGGAATAGAACCCAGGTCCTCTGGAAGAACTGCCAGTGTTCTTAACCACCATGACATCTCTCTGCCCCATTTCTCAAAGATTTTTTAATGATAGTTTCATCAAATTCTTGTGGATTACTATTAATTTTTCAATTCTCTACAATATCTTCTCTTCATCATGGTATGCGATTAGTGTTTCTGTTTTTCAAAAGGATACTTTTTTTTCCTGCTGAAAATTTTTGCAAAGTTTATGAATTTTGCTTAAAGATGTGTGTTATTCTGAGGCATATGATTTTGTTTTGCATTGTATTACAAATTTCATTTGTTTTTACTTGAAGAAACTTAGAAAACTGTGGTTTTCCTGAGTCACAGATAAATCTTATGGCAGTATGCTAACATGTTTACATTGTCTTATTTGTCTTTGCAATAAAAATATTTTGTCTGTTCCAGGACAGCTAGGGCTACACAAAGAAATTCTTCCCCCAAAATAAATAAATAATTTGGGGGAGGGACTCTTACTATACTATCAACTTTTAAAAAGTCTAGATCAAAAGTAAATAGCAGTAAAAATTATTAAAGAAATTATAGGCTTTAATGATTCAGAGGAATCATTTAAATTAAATGTAACTTTTAGTATGTATTTAGTGGAGATGTATACGTGTGTTAGGTGAGTATATACATATGTATGTGTGAAAGTATTTGTAGGTGAAGGTCAGATATTTTGCTCATTGCACTTGTTAGTTCTGTGTGTGTCAGAGAAAGAGTGAGAATGAGTATATTTGGTATGTATGTGTATGCAAAGACAAATAATTTTGTGTGTATGTGTTTGTGTTCATTCCCACAGAGGCTGTGGTTCATATCATGAAGTCAGCTTACCCTAGAGTATAGAGAGAAGGTTCTCTCTTTCCACTGAAGGTTTTGGTGATCAAACTCAGTTGTCAGGCTTATTTAACAAGTGCGTCTTATCTGCTGAGCCATCAGGCCAGCCCCACTTTATGTTTTGAGACAGGTTTCTCATTGAACCAACTTTTAGTTCATCATCGTGGCTAGTCTGGCTAGCCATTGCACTTCAGGGATTTGCCTTTCTCCCCAGTCTTTGGGGATATAGTCACAAAGTATCAGGCCCGATTTTTTTTTTTAATTGAAAAAAATTTCCGCCTCCTCTCCAGCTCCCATTTCCCTCTCCCTCCCCCCCTCCCCCCCACTCCTTTCCCCCTCCCTCTCCAGTCCTAAGAGCAGTCAGAGTTCCCTGCCCTGTGGGAAGTCCAAGGTCCTCCCCCCTCCATCCAGGTCTGGGAAGGTGAACATCCAAACAGGCTAGGCTCCCACAAAGCCAGTTCATGCAGTAGGATCAAAACCCAGTGCCATTGTTCTTGGCTTCTCATCAGCCCTCATTGTCAGCCATGTTCAGAGAGTCCGGTTTTATCCCATGCTTTTTCAGTCCCAGTCAGTCCAGCTGGCCATGGTGAGCTCCCAATAGATCAGCCCCACTGTCTCAGTGGGTGGGTGCACCCCTCTGTGGTCCTGACTTCCTTGTTCATGTTCTCCCTCCTTCTCCTCATTTGGACCTTGGGAGCTCAGTCCGGTGCTCCAGTGTGGGTCTCTGTCTCTATCTCCGTCCATCACCAGATGAAGGTTCTATGGTGATATGCAAGATATTCATCAGTATGGCTATAGGATAATCAGGCCCGAATTTTTATGTCACATGAGAGATACTATCTCAGGTACTTTAAGCTCATTTGGCAGGCAATTTACTGACTGAGCCATCACCATAGCCCCTTTAAATGTAGTTTAAGCAGCAATTTTTAATGTAAAAGTTAGCATTAGAAAAACAATTGATGTAATAAGCAGAATGAAAAGTAATTAGAAATGTTAATTTACATTTAATGCAATAATTTTATAATTTTGTTTGTTTGGTTTTTGAGACAGGGTTTCTTTGTGTACTCGTGGCTGTACTGGAACTTACTCTGTAGATCAGGCCGACCTTGAACTCAGAGATTCGCTTGCCTCTGCCTCTCGAGTTGGGATTAAAGGCAGGTGACATCGCCTCCAGCTATAATTTCATAAACTTAAAAATAATAAAAAATTGTTTTTTTACATAATATATTTTGAAATGGATTTTTTCTTTTGTTTGTTGGACAGGGTTTCTTTGTGTAACACCTCTGACTGTCTTGGAACTCTTTTTGTAGACCAGGCTGGCCTCAAACTCAGAGATTTACCTGCCTCTACTTCCCAAGTGCTAGGATTAAAGGTGCGTGCGTCACCACGACCCTGCTGATAGTGGGTTTTTTCAAGTCTGTAACACAGAATCCCTTAGTGAATTGTTTTAATTAAGTGTGCATTTAGTAAAGTTTATTTTTAAGGGTAATAGTTTTTAAGTAATTTTTTATTGTATCTTCCATTTATTCATTTTTACTTTCTTTGAAGACTTGAATCTTGATTAGTTATTAATGTCACAAGCCAGTGTGTTAGGTAGACATAGTGTAAGTCTAGTATTTTGAGAAGCTGAGCTGGGAAGATGGCTATCATTTGAGGTCAGACTGAACTACATAAGTGAGATCCTGTCTCAAGAAAACCAAAAACACCAATATGCAATGAAACAAACAGTTCACAAGGTTACAGTCATAATAATTTTTACAGTCACTTGTTTTCTCTTTAGGAAACCCTCATACCAGGTAATTATGGTGATAATAACAGTTATGCAACTAGGGAAAAACCCCACAAAGTCTAAGGGAAATAGCATTTTACATATGTGTTTGCAGAGCAAAGCTCCATTCATCATAAACGGAGTGTACATCTAGAAATAAACCCGTTATGATGTCCCAAGTGTTCTTCAGAGTATAGGAAAGGAAGATAATTTTTTTCATCTGCGTTAGTTCTTCAGTTATCTTTTAAGATTGAAAATCATACCATTTCGTTTTCTTTAACTTTTGTAATATTTAACACATTTGGAATAAAATTCAGATACGTTTCATCCAGACCATTGCCTACCCAACACAAATTAGTTTTTTCTAAGGCATTCTAGGTATGCTTCCATGTGAAGACCTCTGGAAACATTTCTGTTTTATTTTTCAGTCTGAAATCCTCTTCTATTATACTGTCTTTGCAGCACATAGTTTTAACTTCCTGCTCGTAGTTGACTCCTCAAGAATTCCTCCCTATGTGCCTCATCCACAGCAATGCCTCATTTTTCTCAGTGCCATTTGAATATTGAATATTTATCTGATTACTGGCTACTGGAGCTCTGTGGACATGGACACTTTACTTTGATCACGGTTGTACTCTTCCTGCATAGAGTAGTTCACCTTTGTATGGAAGCACTCTATAGGGTTTTCTTTTTCCCTCCTAGCTTTTGTTTTATAAACCAAATTGTATTAGTTTGGTGGGGAAGGATAGAAGGTGGGTTTTGTTTGTGTGTGTGTGTGTGTGTGCGCGTGTGCGTGTGCGCGCGCGCTTTTTTCTTAGGAGTCCATTATTGAGAGACATCAGGACAGAAACTGAGCTGTCCTAAAGGCAGGAGGGAACCAGGGAGGAAAGCTTTGTGGCTTGCTTAGCCTGCCCAGAAATGACACTGCTCACACTAGTCTGGGTCCTCCCACAATAGTCATTAATCAGGAAAATGCTCCAACAGACTTGGCTCTAGGCCATTTTGATGGATTTTTCTCAGTTACCTGAGCTTGTGTCCTGTTGACAAAAATCTACCAGATTCACTCCCGTAGTAATCTAATCTCTCAGGTATTTGTTATTCTAGCTATGTTTCTTCTACTCAACTGAAGAACTCCTTTTCTTTATCTAACAAATATTTTGTAATTATTTTTTATATCATTCACTGATAGGGCCTTCTAAGGCCGGTATCACTCTTTGTATTTTACTCCTAAGACTAAATCATTGTTTCTTTGAGCATTCTCTTAATACCATGTCACTTTGTCCATTGCTTGCTTGTTTTTTTCTCTAAGTTTTAAGTTAAACTTAAAATGTGTAAACCAATTCTGAATTTATGTCTTGTGAGAAGGTATCCTTTTATGTCTCTATGATATTGTGCTCCCTTACTGTATTGTATTTGATTTGTCTTTTTCTTACTATCCTTCACTGAATCATGAATTTTTATCTTACCTTATTTGGTATTTCAATCTCCAATAGCTAACTTGTGTTGACTTTAAGTATCTCTGATGGTAAAATAGTGCTTAACAGCTGTTTCACAGATCACTGGTAATCATGTTAATGTAGTTTCAGTTTGGTAATAGATTTAAATTTTGTTTGTTTCAGTACTTGTCTTTCTATATACTTTCTTTCCAGAAAGTGTTTTCATAATTTTGGCTACAGTTTTAATAAGAATGCTATTTTTTATTCCCTGTTCCCCATGTAGTTAAAGCCTTCCACCTCAAGTATGATGAAGTTCGTCTAGATCCAAATGTTCAAAAATGGGATGTAACAGTATTAGAACTCAGCTATTATAAGCATCATTTGGATCGACCTGTTTTCTTACGTTTCTGGGAAACATTGGATAGGTAATTGTGATCCTAAAATATATTCATACGTGCTTTATTTTAGTGATTTTTACCAGAATTTTAAAATCTTTAAAGTTATAAGCTATAGTGTGTAATCCCTTGCTTTGAATATAGTCTGATTTGACCAACATAATAATTGATGATTGACAAATGCTTTGATTTATTGACTTGATATGTAAATGTAGAGTTTAGAGTCTGTTAGAAGGCATACTAAACTGTGTGAGAAGTCAGATTTTGTGATCTTGCTGTCATGAATTGTGTAACCTTCTGAACTGCATTTTCTTTAAAATAATTTTTTTTACAATTTTACTTTACATACCTATCCCAGTTCCCACTCCCTCCCTTCCTTCCATTTCCCCCACCTACTCCCTGCCCTACCTCCCACCCACACCTCAGAAGCCTGAATTTCATTTTCTATCTGCTTAGGGAGCCTGGTGTCAGGTGACGCCTGGGCTTTACCCCTGAAAGGTTGAATTTAATTCTTACATTTATTTGAATTACTAGGATAGAACTGTTAAGTCCTCTAACATAACAACTGTTCTGAAACTTACAAACATAAGAACAGTGAATTATCATAATACTGTAGACTCAGCTGCTATTGTGTTCCCTGAAAACTATTTCTTGTTTGGTGTCTCTCATTGGATTGTGTCAGTTTTCTCAAAGTCATTACTATAACTGGTAGTAAGACAAATATACTTCCAATAAGCTCTTAGGTTATAGAATTTAATTAGAAAATGTTTTGTTTTTTTGCTTACTATTTTTCAGAAATTCCAGAATCTAGTTTCCAGCTGCTTAGTAAAAACAGTATTTTGCCCTTAGTGATTTTAAATTTATAAAGAAGTCACCCCTTTTTACATGTAATATTCTTAAAATTTCAAAATTTGTATTGTCATTACAACCCATTATTATATTTTTGTATCACCATCATAACCTATTATTCTTTTTTTTTTCTCCAGATACATGGTAAAGCATAAATCCCACCTGAGATTCTGAATCATTTGATTCCTCCTTTTCTGAAAACTTGGTTTAAGAAGCATGGATATAGCTTGATCTACAGACTGAAACCCAAGCTTTATGAATTCATCAAGAACTTGCAAATGAAGAAGGCCACAGAGCAGTCTTTTATAAGACCTTGTTTGATGCTGTGTGCTTCAAAGGGGCATTTCCTCCCATCCATACAAGCCAACTTTTTTGGCTTACAACTATTTTTTTAATATTAGCCTTCTAGTCTGTAATGGAAATTGTATATTTTGATAGAAGCTTTTTCTCTATTGGTTAAATTAGCATTACTTAAAATTTGTTTCTTTAGAAATAAATGCAGGTTATAAATGTGTGTATATTTAGAAGTTATTAGGCTCTCTAAGCCATCTTGCTTCTGATTTTTCATTGCTCTATGATTCCTTTTACTGGAAAATACTCTCATGAATGGTTTTAAATTTTAGAGTCTAGAACTTCAAAACCCCACCAAAGGGAAGTAATTATTAAATCAGTTGAAAGTCAGCCTGTGTCTATACTATGTCTATACTAACTCATGTTTAAAAAGGAATAATGAAAAATCAAGAACAAGTCTTCAGTTTCTTTTGAACTCAGCCTTTTCAAGATTTCTTTTGTAAATGAATACATTTAATGAATGTACATTCTCTTTGTTGACTTTGATGATTTTAAATTTAAAGTGATATATTTCTATCTGGGATATGTTTCCACTTGAAAAGAAATCTCAAAAAAAAAAAAACAAAACAAAGATTAAAGTGTAAAAAGCTGTAGTGACTTTTACTTGGGAAACTAAAGTATGATTTGGGGGACTGAGTACGTATCAACCTAGTTACAGTGTAACTTGAACTTCTAAGTTTGATTCTTATATGCTATAGGATTTTTGAGTCTTCTATTTGTACACATGTCAACTTGGGACTTCTTCCATTATCCCTAAATATTGATAAATTCCCAGGCACCAAAGAACACATTTGCTTACGTGTCTGAACAGAAACAAGATAAAAAAAAAAAACACTGGTATTTTTATGTGTGTTCAATGTGGTATAAAATATAAAACCTATATTTTAACTTAGTAAAGTATTTTACTATTTCTCTACTTTAGACAGAGTGTTGCATCTAAGCTGCAATGAATGACCATGCTCCTTAGTCCTGGTTTATCTTTTACTATTTAAAAGGAGTGATTATTCATTGAAACCGAGTTTTTGTCATTAGAGCTGTTGACCATCCCACCTTGTGTCTTGTTTTCCTCAGTGGCTATCTTTAGGTTATCAAATTGGGGGATGTGGGGAGAACAGTAAGACATTTAGCTTTTTCTTTCATTCTTGTGAGGATACTTAGCCTCTTTAGAATTTAATGCTATCATAAAGATGAGAAACAAGTATTATTTATTTTATTAACTTACTATAAAAACCCATTATCAGTAAAAACAGAAAAGATATTTATTCAGGTGGAATTCAGTGGGCTTTCCAGAAGAGAAGCAGCTAATGTTTTAAATGACTTTAATACATTTTTAGTGTTAGTAGGTTTTCCCTACAATTTCCCATTCTCCTGCATCCTCTTCTTTCTGGCAAAAGAAAACTCACTTTATTCACAGAATTTCTCAGCATATAAATCTATTCTTAAATTATGTATTGAATAAACTTTTATCCACAATAAAATAGTCAGTGAGTCAAACCTGTAATACTTTAATGTAAATTACTTGTTAAGACTACTGCAAAGTGGACATGAACTACCTTTCCATAAAGAGATTTGGTATTTATTCTTACTATCTGAAATTTACTTGATAACAGAGTATGATTAAAATTGATACCTACTTTGAACATGGCTTATTTTTCTATTTTAAATTTGCTTTGTGTATAGTCAAAGGTTTCTGGGTATACTCTGTAACTTAGTAAACCTGGGACTATGCTTTTCATGTATCTTGAAATCAGATCCTTTTTGTGCACTGGGAATTTTTTTTTTGTCATTTTATTTTTTAAGATTTAAAAAAAAATTCAAGGTGGAAGCTTAATGAGTTTCATGATAGCATTTCGGTATGTACATGCCATTTTACTTGTTCTCTTCTCACCCGCCGCTGTCCTCCCCAGCCCTCTTGCCTCCAATTCCCTGTTGGCTTTCCTATTACATATATTCTTTCTCATTTTTCCTTACCCTTCCCTAAGAACTCTTCTTCTGTATCCTAGTCTCCTTTCTTTCATTATCTACACATAAACATGCATATACATTTTAGATGTTTTTAATCTGAACATTTTCGTTCCCTAAGTAACTTTATGAAATTTTATAGTGATTAATTATAAAAATAAAGGGGAAAAGTAAATTATAAAGATCCACTATGCTCAGCCAATTGTTCATTTTTCTCCTGTGACTCAGTTCTACAGCAGCACGTAACATAGTGCCTTGCACATGTAGGCATTCAGTAGTTATTTCTGTGTGTAAATGGATGATGTGTTTTCAACATAAGTGATTCAGTCCATAAAAATAGTTTTGACCTTATTTGATCTTAGAATTTAAGAATAAAGAATTTTAAGCAATGAGAAGAAATGAGTAGTTTCATGAAAATGAGTATACATTAATAAGTTTAGTTTATCTGTAAGTTGCTAACTGAGGTACTTTTGCCAGCCTTACTTGTAAAAGGAAGGTTCTCTGTTATTTGGAGTCTTGGTGCTAAGTAACAGTAAGAAAAAAAAAAGTCGTTTTTAATTAGAAGCTCACCATTTAAGGAGATTTGAAAAATACATCTGAATCCTTACTCTTTTTTTCTGGGATAAACTCAATTGTCACTAATTTTTAAAAGTTTTCCAGATAATTGTGTGTGTGTGTGTGTGTGTGTGTGTGAGTGTGTGTGTGTGAGAGAGAGAGAGAGAGAGAGA
>NC_022013.1:34007878-34021049 GCF_000317375.1 Microtus ochrogaster | reverse complement strand
AGAGAGAGAGGGGAGAGAGAGAGGGGAGAGAGAGAGGAGTGAGATTCACCCACTTAAAGTGTTATTGGAAGTAATACCAGTATTAAATGTTGTGTTTTCCCCCTCCTTTTTTCTCTTCATCTGTGTATGTTTTGTGTGTGTATATGTATGTATGTTTTGAGGCCACTCTTTGCACTAGACCATCTCTCATTAGTATATTGGCCTATATCCCTAAATGACAAATTCAAATCTTATTTATTTAATATACAAGGAGTATTTTGCTGTTTAATATTTAAACATTTAATATATTTCATTATTAATTAGTATAATTTGTGGTTTGTTTCCTGTTTGCTTATTACTTGACTATTCTTTAGCAGCAGCAGAACAGCAGTTTATACAGGAAGAACTAATTCATGATGAGGAAAATCTCAAGTATTTAAGTTCAAAGAACTATTCACTTCTTTGCTATGCAGAGTAAGATATAATTCAATTATGAAAAGAAAGGCATAGTTTGAGTTAGTCCACACAAAAAGGTTCTCACCTAAATGAAAATCCACTATCTAATAAACATTGAAGAAACATTTCCTAAATAAAAATGCCTGTGACTTCTTAACGCAAAGCGATGACAGTGTTCTTTGTTTGTTTGGTTTTTGAAGGTTTTGGGAAGGGATTATTTATTGCACTGATGAGCTATGCAAAATTATTTGACATTTTAAAGATTTTTTTTTTACAAAATTATAAATACAGTAGTTACTAAAGCTGGTTAGAATCATTTAGAAAGTGGCTTTAATCTTTGTGGGTTTTTGTTTGTTTTATTGTTTGTTTGTTTGTTGTCTTAAGAAGAAGCCCAGAATCATGTGCATTTTAGACAAGCACTTCTCCCAGTGAGTTAATTACACTCCAAACCATAGATTGTGAAATTGTTTAAATGCAAAATTATAGTTAAACTAGAGAAAATTTATTTTTAATCCCCCACTCCAGGGAAATTTATTGAAGCATGTGTGTGAATGCACATACATACATACACACACAAGTCAAAAGATTTATTATTCTAACTTAAATTCATATAGAATGTTGAGAAAATTATTAGATAAAATCTATAGAAGTTTCTTTTTTAACTGAAAAGCTGGTGCCTGCTGTTTTTCCAGTAAATGAAGTTTAAATTTAATTGTGTTCACTTTGAAATTACTGGACTGAATTTCCACTATCCACTTTCATATGATGATTTTTATAATTTATAATGGAGAATTCATTAACCTTGACTTAGACAATTTGATTAGGGACTTTAAATTAGGTCCTAAATTTTTTGATATATTCCTGGCCATGTTTAGAAGTATGTATTGTCCCTAGCATAGTTTCTGCGCTAACATGTTGGCAGAACAACTAAGGAAAAATTGAAAATGTACAAATGAATGTATAAAGAATTTCTTTTAGTAAGTATAGGTTAATAATGTTTTCAGGCCATTGATGTGTCTGGGATTGTATGTATTTTAGGAACTGTTCATAAGGCTATCTTGGAAGTTATAAATTGCCATATACTGAAATGCAGTAAGCATTTTTATATGAATAAAGTTTGTGAACTACAACCAGATTTGTGCCAAAATTTAAAGGTTGGATTACAGTATGTCAAAAGTAAGCTAATAATCGTTTCAAGTATTTTGTGTGCTGTTGCATTTTGTTTCTATTTTAAACAGTAAGTAAAGCTACTCAACCTCCAACCCCAGTTATAGTTCTTGATAGGTGACTTAGTCCCTTTTATGGTAGTGGCCTCTGTCACTGGTTGCTTAATCATCAACTAGTATTGTTTGTGAAGCAAAGTAACTCCTGAATAGAGCTTCATTTGAGGTCTCCGTTACCTGATGAAATATTCTCATTTTCATTCCATTTTTCTTAGCTTTAAATTGTGGACTTTATTTTACACGAAACATTTTGCTGTTAAAAATCTTGGAGATAGCCAGGTGGTGGTGGTGCATGCCTTTAATCCCAGTTCTTGGGAAGCAGATGGCAGGTAGCAGGTCTCTGTGAGTTAGAGACCAGACTGGTGGTCTACAGGAGCAAGTTCCAGGACAGGCTTCAAAGCTATATATATAGAAACCCTATCTCCACTCCCCCCTCCCTCCCCCGCCAAAAAAAAGATATTGGGTATATATCCACCTTCCCTTAATTCCCCCAAAAGGCCCTGAACAAAACACAACAAACGAAATGTGAATGTATTTGTGTTTATACACATGTACATGCGCGCACACACACACATATATATGTGTGTTTGTGTATATACATACACAGGTATACAGTGCATGCCTACCAAGAAGGCAGAAAGTATTGTGAGTTTGAGATGTTTTCTTTATTAAAATGATGTATGAGATGTGTAGACATAGTCTTTTCAGAAAATAAAGCTGTTTACTTTTTGGAATTAATGAGTTAAATCCAGGTAGTCTTTATTTTTTTTTCTCTGAGTTAATAAGTTAAATAATTTCTAGAATTAGAGTTCTTCGTAAAGTTATCAGGCTTCATTGACCTACTGAATTTACAGTTGAAGTATATCAAATTTCTTGTTATTGTAATAGTATTAAAAGTATATTTCAATATTTTACATATAAATATTCTGATTTTGACATTTTATAAATTTCAAACCAAACCACCTTTCTATATAATCAAATACAATTGAATCATTAACAACATTATCTTATTGGCAACACCAGTAATAATATGTGAATCTGATGTGACAGTTTTTTAATAAAGGATTTAATGGGCCATTCAAAATCTCATTTTCATTCTTTTCACAAGTGCTCAATAAATATCAACTTTATTCTTCTATTCCTTTCAATCATCTGCTCTTAGATCCATGTCTGTGAACTAAAAGCGAATGTGCTGTTGGTTATTAACATGACTCAGATGTACATGTTAATAGCACATTACCAGGTAAGGGTTTTCTTTCTCATTTTCTGAAAAAAGTTTCTCTTCAAAAAAAATTTACTTACATAGTGGTTGGCAATTTGTGTGAATTGGAAGACTTAATAGCTGTTTTTTTTTTTTAATGACTAAAAAACCTAATCAAGTAGCTCTGTAGTCTGTCTTATAGTAGATCCTTTGTTCCATAATTTATACTTTATATTTCATCCTTATAAAGAATACTGAATTAATAAATAGAGCTGAGGTCACACTGAACCTGGAGCCATCTGAGAAATTCTGTTATTATATTTTGATATTTTATTGGATTCTGCTTTCTTTGCTAACAAATTCCTGGGAAATACACACCAGGTTATTTATTGACTGTGGTGAAACAAGGTTGTGTATTCTTACATAACTGCCTTCCTAGAGGTAACAGACTAAATGTGATGGCATCATTTTCTTTTTTAAATTGGCAGGTAATGTAAACGTCCTTTGAAATGGAGCGATTTGAAAGATTTTTATCAGGACTCTAATTACTGGGAAATAGAAAAGTGAGCCTTATGGCTCATGAAGTAGTTTTAGCACAGTTTACCATCATCAATATTGATGGTGGTTTTGACTGAAACAGTTTGAAAATGCCTTTATAATTAATAACCCATTACAGAAACAAATGTAGAGCCATGAATAAAATATTTGAGGTTTAAAATAGTTCAAGGATAAAGTTGACATTGGACCTTGAAGGGAAAAGTTATTTGAGAATCTTTACTTGAAAAGGAAATATGGCAGAATGTGAATTTGGGAGTTATGCAGACTTCTGATGTGATATTTCTCCAGAAACATTGAATTGCTTATTTTATTATTATTTATTTAATTTTTTGGTAGAAGTAGCAGCAGACCAGGGATTTGGAGACATTTGCTAGGTGATATATGTTCACAGCAGGTGGAATCCAAGTTACACAAAGAGTTAAGTCAAGGAGAAGGATTAATGGAGATGAGAGGGTTCCTCTACACTAGAAGCTTCACTCAAGTTGGGCTTGAGAGAGATGAGAAAGGGAGATTGTGTGTGATGTGTAAATTCAAGATTTTTTTATAGTGCGAGTACCCAGGTCGTTTTTTTTTTTTTTTTTTTTTTTATGAAGGCTAACTTGGGTTGTGAGCTGACTGCTGGGTACTAGAAAAAAAGCATCCCTGAATATACTGATGGTAGGAAAGAGCATTATATTAATGGAGAACTTTTCTCTGGGGAAGTTTTATAGACTTTGAATAAGAACTGTTCAGATGTTACCAACTTTCTTTTCCTACATGCAATTAGACATGTTCTTCTGGTTCTTACCCTTCTTGTGTCTCTTTCCTTGTTAGCGTGAGGTGCTATGTTTTTGGTGGCTATTTTTTTTTCTTCCATTTCTTCCTCACTTTCCTACCAATTCCTTGATTATGCAACTGAAACCCAGCACTATTCCATTGTCTTCACCCAGAAGTGGCCTTATCCTTTTCTTGATAGAGGAAACAGAAGCCATGAACTTCATGATACTGTATGGCTTAAGCCTTGAATCTACATTTGAGCATCTTTTCTTCCTAGTGGTCTAGTGTCCTGTTGCTTATTAGGGTCTTGTATTTCTCTACAACTTCTCTGTTGTAGTATTTGCTATACTATTCTCTTGTCTATTCATCTTGTCACCCTGTAATTACATCCTTGAGCACATATTTGTTAACGTTTGTCTTAAACACCAGTGGTGTTCTGGGAGAAGGCTTGATTACTTGTAACCCGCGTCCCTCTTTCTCTTTTAGTGATCGTTCCTAATCTCTAGGTAAGTGTCTGTGACACTAAACAGGACACATAGTTTACACTCTGTCTACCAGAATATGGAATGGGCTCTGAACTCTTGAGTCTTTCATTCAAAGATCATAGAGTTAGAGGAAAAATGGTGGTGTCCACATTTATGCTGCCAAGAAGACTACCTTCAGGTGTTGTTTATGGGTCTCATGGTGAGCTCACTTTCATTGAGCTTGAAAAGGGCAAGTCTTTAGTGGTGAATGTGGAGATTTCCTTATGTTTGAATTGACAGATTTCTGATTAACAAGCTATCAGCCCCCAGAAATAGAGGTAATTGAGTTCTTGCCTGTGATCATTGCTGATTAGATCAATATACAAAGGAAAGTATACAAGCTAAAGAAAATATCATCTATAGTGAGAACACTCAGGAGTACTGCCTCACTGGTAGAGATGAAAGAATTTGAATTTTCAAAAGTTATCTGACACAATTTTTAGACTGTGCTTTCTATAAAGCAAAATAAAACCCTGAAAGTACTAGCAAAGAAAGGAGTGGCCAAATTGGTACAAGATTAATAATTTGCTAAGAGACAAACAGAATATTGAGTGTGACTAAGAAGAGCCAGTAAAAGCAAGAAGTATTAGGCACAATTTGTAAATATTATTGGGAAATTCCAGTAGTTGAAAAAGCTGACTGCCAGGCAACACTGGGGGAAAATATAGTTCTAGGTAGATATTTCATTTGGGTAATTACTGTTTAATTTGTGCCAATGGCAAACTGTGTTAATGAACAAAACACTAGTCACACTCCCACTGTAAGTGAAGAGATAGACAATAAACATCTGTTTTCAATGGTCACAAATGATAACAGGAAAAAAATGAAGCAGAGGAAATATTTGGAATAAAGTGGTGGAGTTCACCATTTTACAGCACTAAGAATCAAAACCAGGGCTTTGCACACTCTATTGTTTTGTCATTGAGCTACATCTTTGGCTCAATTTATCATTTTATATGGATGGACCGACACAAATAAAATGACTTGTGCAGTAGGTGAACATAGCCTTATGAATATACGGGAAGAAATCACTCCAATAAAGAAGAGATCCAAAGCCATGGATGAGCTAGGATCATATTTACTATTTTGAGAACTGACAAGGAGGTCACTGGGCTGGTGAAGGAGCAGGAATTGAAGTATGAGAGCAGTTGCACTAGGAAACAAGATTCTGTGATGTCTTATGGACCCAGTGAGACCACTGACTCTGGCTTCCCTTTGTTTAATGCAGAAGCTGTTGGAGAGGTTTTGAGAGGAAAGCTCTTATATTTAGGTGATATAAGAGTCACTGATAGATTAAAGAATAGACTGTTTAGTTAAAAAGGGAAACCCAGGAAGAGAAGCTCTTTTGTTTCTGCAGTAATTTAGACAGGTAATAAAGACGTAGGCTCCTGTGTTACTGGTGGAAAAGTGATAAGTGGGCAGATTTTGGAGCTAATTTGCAAGTACAGCGATTGGTTGTAGTGTGCAAGACAATAGAGTCTGCAACATTTCAACATTTTTGTTAACTTTTTGCTTGAACTGAAAAAATATTCCTGCTGACTAGAGTGGACAAGATTGTCTTAAGTATGAGATTTGGGAATGGTAGCACCTGAGAGGATCAGTTTTCTTTTGAAATTTTTCAAATGCCCATAAACCGTGCAAAAAGAGGTCTTTGGGTTTTAGGCTAAAGAGGAATGCCCAAAGGAAAAAGAAAAGCATGTTTCTAGACTTAAAGCTGCAACCAAGTCTCTTCAGATAAGGTTACCTTGTCAAAAAGTTACTCTTGGATGCCTTAGGCGATGTCTGGTAGTAGCTTTATCTGAGGAACGTGTCCCTAAAACTTTTAAGATAAAATTATTCTCAATGAATACCTATGGTAGAGTAACTGAGAATTTGTAATACGAATGTGATATGTTTAGTCATTAAGTCCTACTCTGTGAAAAAAGGCCACACTGTCAGTACTGAGCTGTTTTAGCAAAACCTATAGGTAGGAATGAAGAGAATAAACTTACAGAAGCATTTTGGAATATTTAAAAAAATAACTTGTGTTGATGTTTTGGAGATTTTAAAGTAGGTCTAGAAGTTATTTCCAAGTTATTATATTGTGAAACTTGAAATTTTCGCTAGGTGATGAGCGAGGTTTTCAGTCACAAAAGCACAGACCCTAAGTATTTCAGTAAACTTTTTAAAAATAGTTTTCTGGTAGCACTTTTTCTTAAAAAAATATTCATGGACTTTTTTTTTTAATCTGTTTTCATAACTTTTAACCCTGTAATTTAGCAAAGAGCAGATTTAGGAGAAAGCTCGGTTGTGTCATTTCTTGAATTACTATGGCTGGCTGTCATTTCCACTGCTGATCCTCTCGTGATACTTCACTGTTCTGTGAGTTGTCTGTAAATTGTTGGTGAATGAGGGAGTCAGGGCACCACTGTCAGGCCTTGTTCTTAATTCACTTTGTATCCAGATCAAGTAACAACATCTGTATCAATATATCTGTTATCTGTTAATAAACCTTAATTTAAATACAAATACTTACCTTACTGTCCTTTTTTCCCCTCAGTACTTCAGTGAATCATCTTGCATGCTCCCTGATTACTCAGATTTGGAGACCTGTAACACTGTATTTTCTTGTCAATGTCACAAAATATCTTATATGTAAAATAATAATAAAAAGGAATTACTTGAGTTCACCGTTCAGAGGGATTGTTCCATGGTGCGTGTCTCATGTGCATGTGCTGAAGGGGCACTTGGTGGACCCATTTTTTCCTGTCTGAAGGACAAGAGACAATACAGAGGAGGGTGCTAGCACTGCACCGACTTTCTCTTTTTCTTTGTTATTGTGTATTCCATGCTCCCAGCCTGTTGGCTGGTTCCAGCTGTGTTTCGGGAGGGTCTTCCTCATCAGTAGTTCTTAGTTCTCTCTGGAATTGCTCTTTAACCCCAAATTCATAATTCTTAGTACAGTTGGCCATAAAGAGTATTACAACCACTAAATAAAAATATAGTTGTGTTTGTCAAAAGCATTAATTTGTAGGGTAATTGTGTGGTTGTTAAAATTCATATTCTTTAGTTCCTGTCCTAAACTTTTAACTGTCTACATACTCTTTTCCACTATGGCTATGTGAACACCATATAGGCATTCTAGATGGGTACAGTTGTTTGTTCTTATGTCACTGCTACAGCAACATCCCTGTATATGCATATATCTATCTGTGTATGAAATATATGCAGCTGTTTGTATGAGTATATAATGGATACATGCCTGAAAGTGGCATCACTGGCTCAGAAGTCATTTTTTAAAAAGTTTTACTTTAACCCCTGTGGTGGTTAAAGCCTGTAATCCCAGAACTCAGGAGGCTGAAATGGAGCAGTCACCTGGAATACATGGCTAACTTGGGCTATGGTATACGATATAAAACACTGTCTTTAAAGCAATGAAATGAAAGAGAAACACTAGATGCATATGTAGGTAAAGATGCACACTTTTGGCTCTGTCTAGTTTTCTATGTCACCACACCCCCTTTGAGTGCTGAGACAACAAATATGCTCCTCCATTTCTTTTTTTATTTGATGTGTTTCGTCTATGTCCTCATTTTGAGTGTGTAGTTGTGTATAGTTTTATCTTTTGATCATGAGTGGATTTATATAAGTATCCTCACTGTCTGGATACAGAAATATGACATCAGCACAGCAGTTCTTTGTGCTACCTCTATTACTAATAATACTCGTTCACACACGCAGTTAGCTAATCTATTTGAATTCTTCATAATTTTGTCATTTTGAAACTATTCTATGATACTCTATATCAGTTAGACACCGTGTCTGTTAGATGAGCCTTTTTATCCATAAACTTCACCAGCTTCATGAATTTTTTTGATGTTTTAGTAGATGCAAATTGTAGTTGGACTTATATTTAGGAACAATTTTTTATCTGTATATTTTTGTCAATATGTGTAGTAAGAGGAGCGGTGGGGCTGTGTCCCTGGCACCCCGGCCGCCTCGCTAGCTTATGCCCCAAAATAACAACACACAAATTGTATTCATTTAAACACTGCTTGGCCCATTAGCTCTAGCCCTTACAGGCTAATTCTCATATGCCGATCAACTCATCTCTAATAATCTGTGTAGCATCAGTCCTACCAGGAAATATTCTAGCCTATGTCCATCCTGGGTCTGAGCTTCATGCTTCTGTCTCAGAGAGCAGAGCTATGCGTCTGCCCCGGAGAGGGGAGCATGGCGTCTCTGAGCTCACTTCCTCTTCCTCCCAGCATTCTGTTCTGTTTACTCCACCCACCTATGTTCTAACCTACCAGGGCAAAGCAGTTTCTTTATTTTTTAACCAATGACCTTCCTCCATCAAACATGTGTGCTCATGTCTTCTTTCCATTTTTACTTTGACTTTTTTCAGCCACAGAGTTCTGAGAATTATTTGTATAAACTACACTAGCTTTGCATGCCTATCCCTTTCCCCATCATGGTGCAAATCACATAGCTCAAATTTCAGTTAATATGGCATATTAGTTATGGTTGCATAAAGTACAAACCTTCTGGCTAGCTCTCTAGTCCATAGAGTTCAATGTAAGAAACAGCTGGGTGTCATGGTAAGTGACCAGTTGCTTCTTTCAAAACCTTTGGTAAACACTACCTACCTTCTATTAAGGTAGAAATCAAAGTGTATGTTTGTGTAGCCTCTGAGTTTTGGGCGATAAATCCTGATGACACTTTATGAAAATAAATCACTTAAAAATGAAATTGTCCAACAAAGATGAAAGTACAACACATAAATAAAATTTATAACATGAAATAAAATTATAATGAGGTACAAATGGGATTCTGTAGGAAATAGTGGTGCATTTAGTAGAATAACTGTGCAGCTAGTGGAATTTGGTAGTGGTAAACCTCTTGACGTAACTGGGGAAAAGGTGAAATCCCACACAAAGGGGTAAAAATCTTCACTAAAGGAACCCAGAGACATCTCATAACATTAAAATGAAACATAAAATGTTAGAAGCTGATCCAACTTCAACAACAGTATGAACACTCAGGGTGACCATTTAGGAAATGCGTGTTCCATGTATTGTAAGTTATGGCACGATAAGGCACTAGTCTGAAAGTTTCTAATGTCTTAAGTATACCATGCTAAATAAATTTAGCTTTTAGTACTTGTAAAATATGTGTATGTGTATAAATTCACTATATATACATATGTAAAACAGGAAGCTTTGACAATGATTTAAAGTCACTTACAAAATTTTCTGCTGTTTATTAGGTTCTGTGTAGTTTCAGCTCACGTGTGCTCCCTTACTACTGTGCAGGATTGCTTATGTTTTCTACACGTTCTTCCTTTGTCATGCTTGAAACTTGCACATATCTTTGCATTGCTGTATAACTTGTCCTTTTGTTTGTATTGTTTCTATTTTTAAATTGTTTCTAAGGCTTTCATACAGTGGTTTTACTTATGTCATGTCCATACATGGATGTCATTGTACTTTGCTCACATCTACTCTTCTATTATTCCTCTGGTTCTCTTCTTCCAAATAGCATACTTTCTTTTTTCATGATGGATGAATAGATAGGTAGGTAAGTTTATTGATTGATTGTATATGTGATTTTGTTACCTTAAGACAGTGTTTCTAAACCTTCCTAATGCTGTGACTCTTTACTACAGTTCCTCATGCTATGGTGACCCCAACCATAAAATTATTTTTGGTCCTGCTTCATAACTGTAACTTTTCTACTGTTATGAACTTAATGTAAAAATCTGTGTATTCTGATGCTCTTGGGTGACCCCTGTGAAAGGGTCAGTCAACCCCAAAGAGTCCATGATGCACGTGTTGAAACCACGGCCTTTAAACATGTTCCTTATGTGTCTGTGGACACACCCACCCGTAGATTTTGTTTTTTGACAGCAAACATGTTACATTTTTTAGATTGTTGATTTGACATAACATGATAATATGTATAGCTTGTTTTTCCTTCATTTTAAAAGCAAAAGTTTGCTATGAGAAACCCTGTCTCGAAAAACCAAAAAAAAAAAAAAAAGCCAAAGTTTGAATTTTATTGAAGCCTATTTTTTTTTTTAAATTTTGTATTTCTTCTGTAGATTGTCCTTTCTAAGGATTTTTCTTGTCTAGTTTGGGATCTTTAAGATTTTATCTTAAAATACTCTGGTGTTATCCATTTAAATCTACAATTCATTTTTCTTTCTTTTTTTTTTTAAATACATTACTTTCGTGAGGCTCTTTTTCTTTTTTCCTTTTGGCCTTTAAATGTCCACTTGCTTTAAAAGCATTTGTTAAAAGGTTAAGCCTTTCTGTATGTATTGTCTCTTCTTGTACTATTATTACGAATCAGCTATGGATCTATTTGTGGGTACTGTTCAATTTCTGTTTCATTGATTTGTGTCTTTTCCCTCCACCTGCAATTGTCTTGATTAGTTCCATGGGAATGCATAACATTGGGTTGAATGTTTCCTCCTATTGTATTTTTCAAAATTAGGTTGTTTAGTTAATTTCTTTGCCATTCCACATAAAATTGGGTGGCGTGTGGTATTTTATATAACTCCTATAATCATACTATGCAGGAGACTAAAGCAAGATCATCAGTTCAGTGCCAGCCTGGACTACCTACCGAGACCCTGTCTTAAAACACAAGTGATTGGGGGAGATGATTCTGTAGGAAGGGCACTTGCTATGTCAGCATGAGGCCCTAAATTCCAATTCTCAGAGTCCACATAGCTGCTGGTAGTCTCATGCTTGCCTGCCACTTATTGCCACAGAGGAGGGAGAAAGCAGGGTCCTGGGGCTTACTAGCTGCTGATCTTGCTCCTGATTCAGTGAGAGACCTTGTCTCAAGAGAATAAAGTGGCGAGGAATAGGAGAGGGCAACCCACAAGCTCCAACCCCTGCATGCACACCCGGGAGCTATTGCACACACTTATGCATACACCTTTGCTCCCAACCCCCTAAATGTGGTCATATTTTTAAACAATATACTGATGTTATTATAGAAATTGTGAGACACACAAAAATAAATTTCAGCAGAATTGATGTATTTACTATGTTAAATCTTCTAATCCATGAATATAGTCCATACCTCTTAATTTGGATTTTCTTTCTTCAGTCTTTTATGCTTTATAGGTTTATATTTTCCTTGTGAAATTGTAAATTATACTATTAATTTCAACATATATTTACTAATATATGTAGAAATATAGTTAGTATTTTTATTATATAAGCTTGCCTGTATTGATTTTTTTTAGTAGTTTCTGTGTAACTCACTGCCTTCTGCTGTCATATCAGGCTTTATTTTTTCCCCTTTAATGTATCTGCTTATTTTTCTTACCTTGCTGGTGAAAATTTCCATTATGTTGAATTGGAAATAACCCTCCTCCACTGCTTTTTAATCGATATCTTTTCTAGGAATTGCAAGTAAAAGATTCACAGGCTCAGGGAAGTTACATGTCTTAAAATTGGACCATCTAAAATAATAAAAATTGACAGGGCTGGAGGGAAAGCTCAGTGGTTAAGAGCTCATATTGCCATTTCAGAGGACTCAGGCTTGACTTCCAGCACCCACCTCAACTACCTATAACTCCAGCCCCAGATTATCTGGTCTCTTCCTCTGATCTTCAGTGACACTCACACATGTAGCATATATGTGCACATCCACATATGCGTAAGTAAAAGTTTTCTAATGTTAACAAAACACACACACATATAGTATGCACTTCTTAAAGATGACCAAATGTAAATGCTTTTAAAAAATATTGTCCATTGTTTGGTCAAAAGCATTCTTAAAAATAAGATCTCTGTGTAGTAAGGTTAGCTTGCAGCTTCAACTTATGACTCTTTTATCTTATCCTAATTGCTAGGATTATAGGTGTGTGCCACCAAAATGTATCTTAAAGAGAAGTGATCAACCATATCCATTTATATCTGGTCTAATAATGGGTTGCTTTCAAAGAAAACTCCCAAGTCTACAAGCTGTGACCACTAGTTTAGGTTCTTTATATCCCATTTCTTTGGGTCACTTGTGTAGTGATTCTACTGCAAATGAGCAGGATCTTTTTAAGGTCAGACATCTTGTGCTCTTCTCACCTCTCTACGCTAAAATGTCTTCTCCGCAGCATGTACTTAGTGTTTTTACTTATTAATTCTATTAGCCTTCAGATACAGGAAAAGAGATAAGCAAAACATACTGAAACTTCCGAGTGGTCTAAACACTAACAGCTAAAAGCTGCTAGGTTCCTATACATTGTGCACAGTATCATATCTAAGGGCTAATACATTACTGATAATGATTATAATTCATTAATAGATGCCATTGGACTAGTGTGATTGTCAGTCTATTATGAAAAGCATAAGAGCTTAACTTGACAAGTAACTCTATTACAGAGCTACAGTAATGAAAACAATGTAGTACTGGCATAAAAACAGAGAAGTCGACCAATGGAATCGTATAGAAGACCCGAATTTTAACCCACAAACCTATGA
>NC_022013.1:33997942-34006809 GCF_000317375.1 Microtus ochrogaster | reverse complement strand
GGGATGTACTCACTCATAATTGGTTTCTAGCCATAAATAAGGGTCACGGAGTGTACAATTGTTGAACCTTATGAAGCTAAGTAAGAAGATGAACCCAAGGAAAAACATATAGTTATCCTCTTGGCTTTGGGAAGTAGACATAATTGCCAGGGAGAAAATTGGGATCTTGGGGATGGGGTAGGATGGGGGTAAGGGGAGAGGGGGAGCGAAAAGGGAGAAGGGGAGCGAAAAGGGAGAAGGGGAACATAGGGGGAATTTGGGGAATAAGAATGATTGGGATAAAGGAAGGTTGGATAAGGGAGCACGGAAGCACAATTCTTAGTTAAAGGAGCCACCTTAGGGTTGGCAAGAGACTTGAAACCTAGTGTGGCTCCCAGGAGCCCAAGACGATGTCCCCATTTAGTTCCTTGGGCAGATGAGGATAGGGAACCTGAAATGACCCTATCCTATAGCAATACTGATGAATATCTTGCATATCACCATAGAACCTTCATCTGGTGATGGATGGAGATAGAGACAGAGACCCACACTGGAGCACTGGACTGAGCTCCCAAGGTCCCAATGAGGAGCGAAAGGAGGGAGAAGATGAGCAAGGAAGTCAGGACCACGAGGGGTGCATCCACCCACTGAGACAGTGGGGCTGATCTATTGGGAGCTCACCAAGGCCAGCTGGACTATGACTGAAAAAACATGGTATAAAACCGGACTCTCTGAACATGGCTGACAATGAGGGCTTATGAGAAGCCAAGGACAATGGCAAGGGGTTTTGATCCTACTCATGTTCTGGCTTTGTGGGAGCCTAGCCAGTTTGGATGTTCACCTTCCTAGACATGGACGGAGCGGGGCGGACCTTGGACTTTCCACAGGGCAGGGAACCCTGACTGCTCTTTGGACTTTAGAGAAAGGGGGAGAGTAGTGGGGGAGAGGGGGGAGAAGGGTGGGAGGAGGGGGAGGGAAATGGGAGGCTGGGAGGAGGCGGATACTTTTTTTTCCTTTTCTCAATAAAAAAATAGAAAAAAAAGCAGGAAGTAATTAATCTCAAGCCATGAAAATCAAAAGAAGGGAAGCACACACACACACACACACACACACACGTACATATACACACACACCACTATCACCACTATCACTAATAACAAAATAATAAGAATCAACAATCATCGGTCATTGCTATCTCTCAATATCATTGGTTTCAATTCCCCAATAGAAAAACATGGACTAACACAATGTATATAAAAACGGAATCTATCCTTTTGCTGTATAAGAAACATACCTCAATATCAATGGTAGATATTACCTCAGGAAAAAGATATTCTAAGCAAATGAACCTAAGAATCAAGCCAGTGCAACCATTTTTAATATGTAACAAAATATACTTCAAACTAATCAAAGGAGATAGGGACGGACACACATACTCATCAAGGAAAAATCCACCAAGATGACATTTCAATTCTTAACATAATTTCCCCAAATACAATTGTAGGGGGAGAGGTCTGCTCATTGGTCCTGGCTGCCAGAACCAAAATAATCACACAGAAATTATATTAATTATATCACTGCTTAGCCATTAGCTCTAACTTCTTTTTGGCTAACTATTATATATTAATTTAACCCATTTCTATTAATCTATATATCACTATGAGGTTGTGGCCTACCAGCAAAGTTTCAGCACATTTATCTCTGGTAGCGTCTCTATATCTTCTCTCTTTCTGCCTTCCTTCTCCCAGCATTCAGTCCGGGTTTTCCCACCTACCTATGTTCTGCCCTATCAACAGGCCAAGGTAGTTTCTTTATTCATTAATCAATAAAAGGAACACATACACTAAAGGACTTCCTTCACCATACAAGTGCTCCTAAGTTTATAAAAGAAACACACATTGACAACCACACACTAATAGTGGGAGATTTTAATACCCCACTCTCACTAAGATAAAATTCATCCAGATAAAACTAAACAGAGAAATACTAAACCTGACATTATAATCTATATGAACCTAAGAGATATTTATAGAATATTTCAGCCAAACACAAAATAATGTACTTTTTTCTCTGTACTTCATCGAACTTTCTCCAAAATTGACCACATACTTGGATATAAAGCAAGTCTCAACATATACAAAAAATTGAAATAACTTCCTCTATTCAATCAGACCATATTGGATTAAAGCTGGTGGATATCAACAAAAACAGAATGCTTATAAACTTATGGAAACTGAACAACTCTCTGCTGAATGAAAAATGGGTCAAGACAGAAATGAGAAAGAAAGACTTTTTAGAACTGATTGAAAATGAATACAAATGAATACAAAGCACCCCCAAATTTATGGGATACAATGAAAGCAGTTCTTAGAGGTAAGTTCATAGCATGAAGCACACCTGAAATCTATAGAACAAAAGGAAGTAATCACACCCAAGAGGAATAAATGCCAAGAAATAAAACTGAACTGAAATCAATAACATAGAAACAAAGAGAACAATGAAAAGATTCAATGAAATAAAAAGTTTTGCTTTGTGCAAATCAACAAGATAGACAAATACTTATCCAAACAAAAAGGTTGACAGAGACTATCAGAAACAAAGGAGGTGGGGCATAACAATAGAAACCAAGGAAATCTAGAGAATTAGAGGTTATACTTTAAAAACCTGCATTCAACCAAATTGGAAAATCTAAAAGAAATGGGTAATTTTCTTCACAGATACCCTTATCAAATTAAACCAAAATCAAATAATTTAAAATATCAATAACCACCAGTTAAATAGAAGCTCTTATTAAAAGCTTCCAACCAAAAAAGTCCAGGATCAGATAGTTTAAGTGCAAAATTCTACCAGACTTTTCTAGAAGAGTTAATGCCAATATTCCTCAAATTATTCCATAAAATAGAAACAGGAGAAATATCGATCAATTAATTTTATGTGACCACAGTTACCCTTATACCCAACCACACAAAGACTCAGCAAAGAATGAAATTTACAGATCAATTTCCCTTATAAACATAGATCCAAAAATACTCAGCAAAATATTTGCAAACCAAATGCATCAAGAAATGCATCAGAAAGATCATGCACCATGATCAATTAGGCTTATTCCTAGAGATGCAGGGATGGTTCAGCATACAAAAATTAGTAAATGTAATACACCACAAAACTGAAAACTTCTGTAAGGCAAAGGATATTGTCAATCAGACAAAGTGGAAGCCTACAGAATGGGAAAAGATTTTTTTTTTTACCAATGCTACATTTGATAGAGAACTAATATTGAAAACATATAAAGAACTCAAGAAACTATATATAAAAACAAACAATTCAATTAAATATTGGAGTACAGATCTAAGTAGAGTTTTCTCAATAGAAGAATCTCAAATGACTTTGAAACACTTAAATTTTTTTCAATATTCCTAGACATCAAGGAAATGTAAGTAAAAACTATTTTGGGATTCCATATTATTCCTGTTGAAATGGCTAAGATCAGTAACACAAGTGACAGCTCATGCTGGAGAGGATATGGAGCAAGGGAAACACTCCTCTATTGTTGGTGGGAGTACAAGCTTGTACAGCCACTAAGGAAATCAGTATGGAGGTTCCTAAGAAAATTGGAAATCGATCCACCTCAAGACCCAGCTATACACTCTTGGGCATATACCCAAAAGATGCTATGTCCTACCACAAGGGCACCTGATCAACTATATTCATAGCAGCTTCTTTCATAATAACCTGAAACTGGAAACAACCCAGAAATCTCTCAGCAGAAGAAAGGATAAAGAAAATGTGGTACATTGGCACAATGGAGTATTAAAAAGTGACATCATGAGCTTTCCTGGCAAAAGGATGGGACTAGAAAAAATATCATCCTGAATGAGGTCCCATAGACCCAAATGGCCAAATATGGTAGGTACTCACTTAAAATTAATATTAGCCATTAAATAAATGATAATCAAGTTACAAACTCTAGACCCAGAGAGGTTAGATAAAAGAAATGGTTCTGGGTGGGGACTTGGGGTTTTTTTAGGAGGAGAAAATAGAATAGACTTTATAGGAGGGGTCAGGAGAAGGAAGATCAGTTAAGCAAGGAAGATGGGGTGGAGAAAGAGTGTTAGGGAAAGTGTTAGGAATTGGGGTCCATTTGGGGAGTGGTGTGGAAGCCTAGTGCTTCCATTTGGAGCCTGGTGTGGAAATCTGTCCTGCCTGCAACATTTTCTATGGCAGTGGTGGCACAGAATTTGTGGGAGTAGCCAATCAATGTCTGATTTGGTGTAAGGCCCACCCCTCGAGAAGGAACCCACACCCGACATTGCTTGGGTACCCAAGAGCCAGAGACTAGATAGCTCAGAGACATAGATAAAAACCAAAATCTTCTGGTACAAAATATTAATAAAATGCCTCTTAATAATATTCTGCTATACTCATAGATCAGTGTCTTATCCAATCAGTATAAGAGAGGCTTCCTCTGGCAGCAGATGGGTACAGATGTAGAGATCCACAGTCAGACATGTAGAGACAGAGTCTAAACTGGAGGTCTTCATCAAATCCCTTTCCCTAGAGCTCAGGGAATCCTGCAGAAGAGGAGGCAGAAAGACTGTTAGAGTCTGAGGGGATGGGGAACACCAGATGAATAAGGCCCTCTGAATCAAGGCTAGGGGCATATGAGCTCACAGAGACTGAAGCAGCAAGCACAGGGCCTACATGGGTCTGCACCAGATCCTCTGTGTCTATATTATAGCTATTAGCTTAGTGTTTTTAAGGGACTCATGACTGTGAGGACAAGTGAGTCTCTGACTCTTATGCCAGCTTCTTCCTGTTGGGGTGCAATGTTCAACACTGGTAATGGTAAATTTTGCTTCATCTTATTATATTTTATTTTGTCATGTTTGGTTGTTATCTCTTAGAAGCCTGTTCTTCTCTAATGAAAGACAGAAAGTGAGGGGAGAGGAAATGAGGCAGAACTGGGAAAAGAAGAGGGAGGAGAAATTATGATCAGGATATATTATATGAGGAAAGAATATATTTTCAAGAAAATAAAAACTAAAAAAAAAAGAGTAAGAGTTAGAATGGAGTGTAAGCAGAGACTGCTTGCTTGTTTCCCTGCACCTCGGACCCAAATAATCACACAGAACCTATATTAATTACAACACTGTTTGGTCAATCAATGGCTTAAACATTTTATTAACTAACTCTTAAAAATTAGATTAACAAATTGTTATTAATCTGTGTCCCCCACTGGTAAAGTTTCTAAGGTTCCAGCATGTTCTTCTCCTTTGGCAGCTACATGGTGTCTCTCTGACTCTGCCTACTCTCTCTCTATATCTTTGTTTTGATTTCCTACCTGGCTTTATTCTGTTAAGCCATTGGTCCAAAGAGATTTATTCATCAACCAATAAAAGCAACACTTGTACAGAAGGACATCCCACATCATCAGGGAGTGAGGACATAAAGAGCTGCTCAGCTGTGTAGCATATAGCTTGCATCGTGGACCAGAATTCCTTATCATCCCTACATCTCAGACCTGGTTGTATGATCAGTGTTCTGACCTCTAGATGGTTTTCCTGCTGCCTTCTGAATCCACAGGACATGTAGTACAGGGAGAGCCATGATTATTACTAACACAGGCGAGCTTGACAAGTTTTCACAATAGCACTTGCTTGCTCTTATTATTCTGACTTCACCATGCAGGAGTGTTCAGCTCACCCTCTGGAGCTTGCATCACCTACCTGTCCCATCTTTCTTGCCTCTGCCATGTACAGATAGGTCTCTGAAAGCCAATGAGAAGAACCTTTCTGTGAAGCCCAGTTTAAAACACTTAAGTGAAACTTATCTTCTCAAGGTTCTGAGTGATACAGAGGAGGGAGCTGATGGACATCCATTTGAGGCGAAGTTATTTTTAGTGCTTTTATCATTATTCTCAGGATTCAAATGCTATAAATAAAAAAGATATTTTGGCCTAACTTTTTTCATGTGCCTGTACTTTGGCTGGAAGATGGAGCATTATTACCTCATTATCTGCACAAGACTCTATTTATGAAGGGTGTGCTACTTACTCCCTTTAAAAAAGAACCACAGTGAATTTTGGTTTACCAAGAATAATTACAGGAACCTTTACCAAATAATGCTGAGTGTCTGATTTAAAAGCCTTTTGTGATGTGTTCACAAATGTGAATGGTTAAGATGCTTGAAAGGGGGAAAAGGATGATTTCTTCTTTTGAGTTAGCTTGGTTATGAATTCACTTATTCATCCAATAAGCACTTTTTGACTTGCTCTTGTGCACAAGGTACTGTGCCAGGGCATAGAGAGCTAGATATAATGAGTTTACATTTTTCCTGTCCTCAAGAATCTCCCCATTTGTAGACATTGGCAATAAATCTACTAATTTGCATGATTTGAGTGTGACTTCTACATCAGTCCAGGAACAGAGCGCCTGGCTTGTAAAGACAAAAAAGGGTGAGGTGAATGGAGAGAAGTGCTCGGGACTGGAGTGATGGAAACGGAGTAAATTAAAGGCACACAGCGACTAGATCATAAAGACTTTGCTTTAGACTGGGAGACATGACAGAATGCTACTGAAGAACTTGAAATAGAAGTGATATGTTTAATTTTAAAAATATGAAAAAGTGGCAGAATTTACCTTCTTGTCCATGGTTAAGTAGCTAGGTAGTATTAAGTCATATCCAGGTATTTTCTTTTACTTGTATATCTTAAACTTTACGTACATTCAGCAACTTTTCCATTTCTCCTTCCTCAAACTCTTCTGCCTCCTTTTATAAGTAGATAACAAATGTAAGTAGACGCATGGAGAGTTTTTCCTTTTGTGACAGATTATTTCACTCAGAACAGTTAGTGAGAGGATTGCCTTCATTCTAGAGCTTGAACAGCATTTTATAGTATATGTACTGCAGATTTTGTGTCTTTCATCTGTTGCTGGTATTTAGGTTATTATCTTTTTACTGGTTTTTATAAATAGTGAACATCAGTGAACACGACTGTGCAAGCTATACACCTGTAAACACGGCTGTGCAAATGCTACACCAGTGAACATGGCTGTACAATTATACATCTGTGAACTGGCTGAGCAAACTATTTGAATGAAATGCTCTTGGTATGGTGGAGAATAGACTGAAGGGTTTGTACCTGGATTGAGTAATGAGATGAAGCAAGTTCTGAATTTCCTTGCTACCATTTGTGGGGATGGAAACTCTGGGATGGATCTGAAAGGAGGGTGAAAACACAGCAGTTTAAAACTTTTCAAAACGGTGCTGAGAAGGGAATGAGGAAAAAGGAGAGGTTATATTATTAGATTTATAGATTGAGAATGAATGAAGCCATGTGATACTGAAGATTAGAGCCTCCTACAGAGGAATTTGTGATGAGACTCTATGCCATTCCTGCCTAAAGATGAAAACACCGGAAAGAAAGGAGAAAGGAGGCTGACAGGAACTTCAGTGTCCAAATGTCCAGGCCTAATGGAAGCACAGAATAAAGTCTTGTTCATGAGAGCTAAAGAGATTTTCTCTCTCTCTCTCTCTCTCTCTCTCTCTCTCTCTCTCTCTCTCTCTCAATCATAGAAGTAATCAGTGCCAATAGTTCCTCAGTTAGAGGTGGGACTTCATCCTATTTTCCTTTCTCCATGCTGGGATCTTGTCTGGCTTCAGGTTCTGTAGATCAGTTTTGGTGTAAAAGCCATTGTCATAGGATCAAAGACTGTAGGTGACACCAATGATACTCCAGTTCATGTATAGTCTTGAAGATTTTAAAAGTCACCATATGGCATTGTTACCCTGAACTGATAACACAAGAAATTGCACACCTAAAAACTATTGCTGCTGAAATCATGCGTGAATCTACTGAATACTTAGTTTAAATGTAGTGCTCAGAAGATTTGTCTAAAAATGTTTGTTTTAAGATTTATTTTTAATTATGAGTTTGTGTTTCTGTGTAGGTGTATATGTTACATGTGAGGACAAGAGATCTCCAGGAGCTGAAGTTGTAGGTAACAATGAGCCACTCAACCTGGATGTTGGGAACAGATGATTCTCTGCAAGAGCAGTATGCACAATTTTGACATTGTAATTCTTCTTTTTGCTCCTTTTAATTTTAGATGCCGAATAGTGTTTTTGAGCTTTTTTTTTTGAAATTTGTATTTGCAGAAAACATGCAAGAAAAATGCTAAGATGCCCATTGTTTACAGAGTGTTAATATAGTTCAACATTGCTTGCATGTATGTACTGTCAACAGTCAACAACCATAACATTTGCTTTTTCTCTCTCCCATTCTCTTAGCCCTTTACTCTTCTGTGAGCAAACACATATACAGCACCTTGTAATTTGAGAGTACAGCATATACATTATTGTCCTAGTGCACTTCTGTTTATTGATTAAGAATGGGGAGATTTGTATAAATATGGTGATTTATCAATATCAATATATTTAGTATTGATTCAGTACATTGATTCATTGTCTATATTTACCAGCTGAGCCTAGAATGTAATTTTAAGGCATTTTAACCTCTAGTAAAGAAACTATATATATATATATATATATATATATATATATATATATATATATATTATGATCCTTGTAGCACAAATTATAATTGTTCCTAATAAAAACCAGTCACATATTAGGGAATGAAAGCTGAGAGATCAGAAAAGCAGAATGGCTAGTCACAGAGAAAATAATAAATGTAAAAAATAAACAAATAAAATGGAAGAGAATCAATAAAGAAAAACTACCTGAGAATCTAGACATGGAGAAATATCTGATAGACCCCAAAAAGGAATTTTCTTTTTTTTTTAAATTTATTTATTTACTAAAGATTTCTGTCTCTTCCCCGCCACCGCCTCCCATTTCCCTCCCCCTCCCCCAATTAAGTCCCCCCC
>NC_022013.1:33989949-33991631 GCF_000317375.1 Microtus ochrogaster | reverse complement strand
GAGAGGGGAGGATGGGGTCTCTGAGCTCACTTCCTCTTCCTCCCAGCATTGCTCTTTGTTTACTCCTCCCACCTATGTTTTAACCTATCAGGGCAAGCAGCTTCTTTATTTAATTAACCAATGACCTTCCTCCATCACAGCTCATTATCATCATTGTGAGACCTGGAGGAATAGCTCAGAGTCTTGCAAGCAACAGTGGTTTGTGGCACTGGGAATAGCTTGAATATAGAAGAAATCAAAGCCCAAGCCAACAGTGACACACTTCCTCCAACAAGGCCAGACCTACTCTAACAAGACGATACCTCCTTATAGTGCCACTCCCTTTGGTGGCCATTTTCTTTCAAACCACCACAAATTTCTTTCTTAATTTATGCCTTTATGCATTTTTCTCTTTTTTCTTTTGTTTTTTTGTTTTTTTATTAATTAAAAAAATACCAATCCAAATTTCCACTCCCTCCCCTCCTCTCAGTCCCCTCCCTCTCCCTCCACAGACCCTCCCCCCACTCCTACAACCCTAAGGGAGTGCCATGCACCCCACCCTGTGGAAAGTCCAAGGCCCTCCCTACTATGTCTAGGTTGAACAAGGTTTACATCCAACGTGTACAGGATCCCATGAAGCCAGTATATGCAAGACACATCCCATGTCATTATCAGTAGCCCCTCAGTCTGCCCCAGCTGTTAACCCCCTTCAGGGGGGCTTGATTGTTCCCATGTGTGTTCACTTCCAGTCCAGTTGGAGTTGGTGAGCTCCCATTAGCTCAGGCACACTGTCTCAGTGGGTGAACCCCTCATGGTCTTGAAATCCTTGCTCATACTCTCACCCCTTCCACTCTTCAACTGGATCTTGGGAGCTCAGCCCAGTGCTCCAATGTGGGTCATTGCCTCTGTTCCCATCTGTTGTTGGACGAAGGTTCCATGATAATATTTAAGATAATCATCAGTCTGACTACAGGGTAAGGTCAGTTCAGACACCCTCTCCTCTATTGCTTAGGGTTTTATTTTAATGGGTATATCCCTTCTACTCAGTTACTAGGCTGCTATTTGCAGCTTGTTCTTCAGAGAGATGTATCCTCTTAATGAGTATTATTCATTCAGCCTTGCTCTTGATATTCTGAATGATTTTCTAGCCATTTAGGTTAACAGGCATGTGATAGTATGCTTTATTGTACAGTTTTGAAACTTAATTGAAGTATTATAAGGTGCTTGACACAGTGTTATTTTGAGCATTATCTCCTATAGTTATTCACCCCTCACTCCAATAAATAAATAAATCTTTGGGGGAACCTAAGGCAACTATAAGGAATATTAGGAAATTGTTGTACTGATAATCCCTGGCTTTGATCTTTGAAGTACATCTAGTATTTTGAGTTGATTTGGGCTATCAGATCACCTTAGGTGTCCCCATCATCCAGGCAAAGTGGTTTCAAGCTTGGTAGCTTAAATAATAAGTAATTGGCCTGGCAAGATGATGCACACCTTTAACCCCAGCACTGAGAGGGCAGGGGCAGGCTGATCTCTGTGAGTTGGACAATAGCCAGGTCTATGTAGGGAGTTCCAAACCAGCCGGGGCTAAACAACTCGACAGCTCTCCTCTCGGGGTCAGAGGACTCAGAGAGACACGATGCTCCACTCTTGCGGGCAGAGGCGAGAGCTCTGCTCTCTGAGGCACACGCGATGAAGCT
>NC_022013.1:33989428-33989754 GCF_000317375.1 Microtus ochrogaster | reverse complement strand
AAGGCTAGATATAATGGGCCAAGTGGTGTTTAAAAGAATACAGTGTCCGTGTAATTATTTTAGGTAAAGCTATCCTTGCGGGCAGCGGGGTGCTGGGGACGCAGCCCCACCGCTCCTATTACTACACAAATGTTTTCACATCTCTAAATAAATGGCTTTTCCAATTTTCGTGAGCTGTGCAGATGTTTTCCCACCTTTCTTCCACATTTGAGAAATGCAAGTAAAGAGCTAGCCCGTCGACACTGACAAATGACAGCTGACAAATAAAGAGATGATAGCCCGTCAACACTGACGAATGACAGCTGACAAGTAAAGAGATGATAGCC
>NC_022013.1:33984508-33989173 GCF_000317375.1 Microtus ochrogaster | reverse complement strand
GACAGCTGACAAGTAAAGAGATGATAGCCCGTCAACACTGACGAATGACAGCTGACAAGTAAAGAGATGATAGCCCGTGGACACTGACGAATGACCGCTGACAAGTAAAGAGATAGCCCGTGGACACTGACGAATGACAGCTGACAAGAGATAGCCCGTCGACAATGACAAATGACAGCTGACAAGTAAAGAGATAGCCCGTTGACACTGATGAATGACAGCTGACATTTTGCTTCTAATTAAAGAGGCAACAGGGACTAGTAGGGGCTGTGACAAGCCGCTTTTAAGGGCCACACCACTTCTCAGTTTCAGCCCATAATTTCCACGGAGAGTGTGGGTCTTCTATAGGAAATTCTATCCACTTTCCTGTAATAAAAAAACACTTTGTTTTTCTTTATGGATGAATAACATTCTACTGCATTTTATGCCACATTTTCTTTCTTTTTTTCAATGTCTACTTTTTTTCTCTTTCTTTTTTTTTATTTATTTTTAATTAAAAATTTCCACCTCCTCCCCTCCTCCCATTCCCCATCTTCCTCTCCCCATTCCCCCTCCCCCTCCCTCTCCAGTCCAAAGAGCAGTCAGGGTTCCCTGCCCTGTGGAAAGTCCAAGGTCCTCCGCCCTCCATCCAGGTCTAGGAAGGTGAGCATCCAAACAGACTAGGTTCCCACAAAGCCAGTACATGCAGTTGGATCAAAACCCAGTGCCATTGTCCTTGGCTTCTCAGTCAGCCCTCCTTGTCTGCCACGTTCAGAGAGTCTGGTTTGATCACATGCTCCATCATTCCCAGTCTGGCTGGCCTTGGTGAGCTCTCATTAGATCAGCCCCACCATCTCAGTGGGTGGGCGCACCCTTCGAGGTCCTAACTCCCTTGCTCACATTCTCCCTCCTTCTGCTCCTCATTTGGACCTTGGGAGCTCAGTCCGGTGCTCCAATGTGGGTCTCTGTCTCTAGCTTCATCCATCGCCAGATGAATATGCCACATTTTCTTTCTTTCTTTGTTTGTTAACAGGCCTTAAGGCCGAATGAAAAGTGCTACAATAAACATATTGGATAGCTGTCTCTGAGGAATGATAATTGATCGTTTGGTATATGTATTTCCAGGAGTGAGGAAGCTGAATCACATTATAGTTCTATTTTTTTCATACTGCATTCCACAGTGGCTACACTAGTTTGCAATCCTATATGATAGGAATAAAGGTTTCCTCTTTTCCATATGTCTTCCAACATTTGTCATCATATGTTCTCTTTAAAATTATTTATTATGCTTATTTAGTGTGCAAGTGCATGCATATGTGTGTGGCACACATGTGTCATGGTGAACATGTGGAGGCCATAGAAAAACTTGTCAAATTCAGCTCTGTCCTTTTATTGTGTGGGTCCTGGGAACTGAACTGAGGTTATCAAGTTTAATGACTACCTGGTATAGACCTTCTCCAATTGCGTACAGTACCTTTTCACTGTGACAATTGCTTACTTCGCTGTATTTTTTTTTATTCTCATCATAAAGGATTAATTGGGGTTACTGGAATCCCACAGTCTCTATTACTCATAGTTATGGTTTTTATAAGGTCCAGTTCTAGTGTTTAACTGGACTCACTTCCTTATTCTCCTGACTCACCAGCCACACTTTAGCTGGTTATTGTGTTAGTCTTACTGAGAAGGTGACTTCTGTTCTTTTCCGTGTCTCTGACCTGAACCTTGTGTCATGTATCTTTTAATGGGCTTGCTTCAGTGGTGTTCTGCTAAAGCCACACTAAACACAAATCACTTGTTGGAGAATATTTCTCTAAGCTGTGTTGCTTTTGTGTACGCTGCATTTGTTTAACTCTGTGAAGCTGTGATTCTTTGTCTGTCGAAAACACCTGTGGGTCTAATAAGGAGCTGAACGGCCAATAGCAAGACAGGAGCAAAGTTAGGTGGGGCTGGCAGACAGAGAGGATACATAGAAGAAGAAAGGAGGAAGAGGAAGGAGCAAGAGAGAATAAGGAGAGGAGGAGGCTAGGGGCCAGCCACCCAGCTAGTCACAGAATCAGAGTGAAAGAGATACAGAAGTAAGAGAAGGAAAAAACCCAGAGGCAAAAGGTAGATGAGATAATTTAAGACAAGCTGTCAAGAAACATGCCAAGCTAAGGCCGGGCATTCAGAACTAAGAATAAGTCTCCGTGTATGTGTGTTTGTATGTGTTATTTATTTGGGATCTGGGTGATGGGTCCCCCCAAAAGTCAAGAGAGTAAAAGAGTAAAATAAACAACACTTAGTGGCTTGGATAATGTAGGAATTCATGTTTTCCAGAGCAACAAGGTTAGACAAAAACTTTCAAGATGACTTCCTCTTACATCACCACAGAGCAGAGCACCTCTCCAAGGCCAGTGCTGGACGGAGCCCTGATCAGGCAACATTACACTGCACTTTGACTCTGCTTCTCTCTCTGTACCAGTGTCACCTGCGCCACACATCCCCCCTTTCTCGTCTCTTGCTCACTTGTACCATGACACTGATTGCTGGAGGTTCATTGCTGAGAATTCTTAAGAAGCTTCCAGGTTGCCTCAAGGCATCATTTGAAGAGCTCTGGTGCCTTTCCTGTTATCCAGGTCGCCAAGAATCTAGTTTGTGACTCCTTTGATTCTGGGTAAAAAAGACACTGAGAAGTATGCCTTGTTCCTAATCTACCAACTCTAAAAGTCAGTCTTAAACAAGTAAACGACCCTGGATGGATCAAAAATAGTTTATCTTCAGACTGAATTTGGCACATGAACTCTCATGAACTGAGATGTGACGGTATGGGAAAGACAAGCCCAGGGAAGCAGAGACTGCAGTAGTGTGGTGAAATACGATCTGCCTTATTTCTGGCCAGAACAAGTCGGCTGCTGAAGGCAAATTTTGAGTACCATACTTCTGAGGGTTTACTTTCTGTTACGATTCGGACAGCTAGATGTGATAAGAGGTGGGTTCTGCCCAGACTCCACCTTCTCATTTCGAAGCTAGATAGACATCAAAGCTGGGTGGGCATCAGTGTGCCTGTTTCTTTTAGGGGTTCAGGAAGGAGATGGTGTCTGCCTTCTGATGGTGCTGGTGGACACGTCATTAACTGATGGAGACAGATGAAGGCTGTGACTTGGAGAGCTGGGAAGCATGTCATGGGTGTTACAAAGATATGAGGAAGGGGAGAGAAGCCATGGCAGCAAGTCCAGGCCTGTCTCAGAGTCAGAGAAGTGTCCCTGGGCAGATTAGTTAAGCTGACATTTGAATAATAGAGAATGGAAGGAAGACAGCAGCCCGGAAGAGGAGATGTCATGTGATGTGGCCCTGAGGTGGGAAGAAGTGTGCACGCCGTTGGAAGAAGCTAAGAAAGAGAACATGATTTTGAGGAAGCAGGAATTGTGTTGTAAAGGGCTTTGAAGGCCCTGTTAATGAGGCTGGCCTTTAGTTCCCAGGCTAGTGTTAAGTAGGAGTATGGCATGATCAAGTTAATGTCAGCTTTTTAAAGTAGATCTGTGTGTGTGTGTGTGTGTGTGTGTGTGTGTGTAATGTATAGCGTGTGGAAAAAAACAGTAAAAGTCTTGTAGTTTGATTAAATTTCAGAGTGAAATTGTAACCATTCCCTGGACCAAGAGTGAAGGCTCTTTTCAGCCACCGTCTCCTCTTGGAGCATTAATATATTAACTTGAAGGGATGAAAAGGAAATGTATGCCCTGGCAATGCTGAAATATGCATGGGCAGCCTGTATATGGTGTTTCTCTTGGACCTGGATGAGGACGACTGGCCAGGTCTCTTCCTCAAGAAGACACCAGATCTCATTATAGACGTAGTTGCTGGGAATTGAACTCAGAACATTTCGAACAGCCGGCAGTGCTTTTAGCAGCTGAGATTTTCCTGGATTTTGAACTGTTTTTCTTGACTGCGCATGGTTTGTGAGACTTGTTCACAATGTGACTCTGTAGCTCGCCCTTTTCACCGCTGTGGGCAAAGCGCTGCAGGGAACAATGCCGCGAGGATATTCCTGCTGTGCGTGTGCCCTCTCTCCACAGCGCCTTAGGAATTTCTGTTGTGCACACTGTGGTCAACGGGGAAGTGCAACACTAGACTGTGGAGGTGTGGGAGTCCATTAGAGTGGCCTAGGTACTGTGGGAGCTGTGGCTGAAGGCAAGACTTAGTGTAGTCGTCCCAAACCAGGGGGTTCCAGAGCTACTGGTCAGACTTTACTGTTCAGACCTATGGTATGAGTGAGGGGCAAAGGTCAAGAAAACCTTCAAGGTGGCTGATTTGTTCACATGGATATTTGCTTCTCATTCACCATCATTAAGCTACTCTGGTCTACTGACCTGGAGACTCTTTTGTGGATGTGTCTGTTAAGTGTTATTCTTTGAGTTCAGAGTTTTGATTTAAATGTGTGAGGGATAAAACAAGATATAGTTTTTTACAAAGAATATAGCTTTAAGATTAATGACTGTAATCTTAAGCTTACAGACAAATATTTATATGGTCTTTAAAAATGTTATTTTAAAAATTATTTGGAAATTTTATATATGAAGATATATGTGCAAATATTTAAACATATATATGTTATCTAAATATATATATCCTTGTGAATATATAGAGTTGGAGCTGTACAATGGCTCTGTATTTCTCTAAATCCAAGCATCTTGTTAAAAGGAACATTCC
>NC_022013.1:33974955-33979164 GCF_000317375.1 Microtus ochrogaster | reverse complement strand
CTTGGCGCCTGCCCATCTCCTCCTATCAATCCTATCCAATGGGTCTTCTATATTTTTTTTTGTTTTGTTTTTTCGAGACAGGGTTTCTCTGTGGTTTTGGAGCCTTTCCTGGAACTAGCTCTTGTAGACCAGGCTGGTCTCGAACTCATAGAGATCCGCCTGCCTCTGCCTCCCGAGTGCTGGGATTAAAGGCGTGCGCCACCAATGGGTCTTCTAAAAATGTATCAGGTTTCCCTACTGGCCAAGGGTTGCACCTACCAAATGCCCTCGCTCTGTTTCCTGGTTCCTGCCACAGGCCAAGAACCCTCTCACCCCTCCGAAGGGTCTTCAGGATCAGGACCAGACTCTTTGTTTGCCCGTGACCTTGCCAACAAGGGGCCTACCTTTTTGATCCAACCGCAGTGGGAGGTCTGCTCTCGTTATTGTGTGCCCTTCCCAGCCTCGCGCGTGCCCCTGCTGCTGCGCCAGTCCCCGCTCCTTGCGTGGGCTGCTGCGCCGGACCCCTCTGGTCCCTGCCGCTTGCCTCTGCCTCCACGCCGGTCCCCGCCGCTTGCGTCCCAAAGCCTATTTTTGATTGCAGCGCTGCGCTTCTCAGCCGCAACTGCGCGCCTCTCCGCCGCGACTCTCTTAAATATATTATATATAAACTATATTTATATCATTTACTACCTCCCTATTCTCCCTACAACTCCTCCTATGTGCCTGTACACCTCAAATTTATGACCTTATTTTAAAAATTATTGTTGCCGGGTGATGGTAGTACAGGACGCTAATCCCAGCACTAGGAAGGCAGAGACAGGTGGACCTCTGAGTTTGGGGCCAGCTTGGTCTACAAAGCAAGCTCCAAGACAGGCTCCAAAGCTACACAAAGAAACTCTATCTTGAACCCCTAACTCTTTAAATTATTATTGTTATGAAAGTATACATATAAATTTATAAGTACAACTCCTTGAGTTAATTTAGAGTTTTTCACACATATGTGTGTGTTTTGGGATGATTTCTTGGGAGTGTAAAACCTTTTGGGGCTTATACCTATGGCAGACTGATTCTCCCTTTTCTAACAAACACTAATTGTTTGTATCTCTTTTATTTTAAATTGATTTTATTGAGCTCTACATTTTTCTCTGCTCCTCCCTGCCTTTCCCCTCCCCTTCAACCCTCTCCCATGGTCTCCATGCTCCTAATTTACTCAAATGATCTTGTCTTTTACTACCTCCCATGTAGATTAGATCCATATATGTCTCCCTTAGGGTCCTCATTGTTGTCTAGGTTCTCTGGGATTTTTGATTTGTAGGTTGATTTTCTTTGCTTTATGTTTAAAAATCACTTATGAGTGAGTCCATATGATAATTGTTTTTCTGGGTGTGGGTCACCTCACTCAAAATGATGTTTTCTAGCTCCATCCTTTTGCCTGCAAATTTCAAGATGTCATTATTTTTTTCTGTTGTGTAGTCCTCTATTGTATAAATGTGCCACATCTTCCTTATCCAATCTTTGTTCAATGGCATTTCATCTTACACCTGTAAGAATGGCCAAGATCAAAAACATTGATGACAACTTGCGCTGGAAAGGTTGTGGGGTAAAGGGAACTTTCCTGCATTGCTGTGGGAGTGCTTTGGATATCTATATGACGATTTCTCAGAAAATTAGGAAACAACCTTCCTCAAGTCCCAGCAATACAACTTTTGGGTATATATTCAAAGGATGTTCATGTGCCACAAGGATATGTGCTCAACTATGTTTATAGAAGCATTGTTTGTCATAGTGAGAACTTGGAAACAGCCTGTATCTCTTAATGTGAGGGTGAAGCCTTGTAGTGATATTTCATTGGTATTTTAATAAATAAAGCTTGCCTGAAGATCAGAGATTAAAACAGCCTCCCTAGTCAGCCTTGTAGACCAGGCAGTGGTGACACACCCTGTAATCCCAGTAACCACACTGGTTTGCTATAGAAACCCAGCGGTAGTGGTGCATGCCTTTAATCCCAGCACTAGAGAGGAATATAAAACAGGAGGAGACAGCTCACAGATGCACTCTCATTCTGAGGATTTTTGGAGGCAGGATTGCCATTTTAAATTGATATAGAGGTAAGAGCCAGTAGTTGGCTGTTTGGCTTTTCTGACCTTCAGGATGAGCCTCAATTTCTGTCTCTGGGTTTTTATTAATTGTGCTACAGAGCCTAGTGAGATTTCCTCCATCCATGTGGACATGTGAGCTTATCTTGTCATTATTCAGATCTTATTTAAGCAACAATGTTGTTGAGATATCATGAGTTCAGCTTCCCTGTCAAATATAGATGACAGCACCTCAAAGCAGATATCCTGATCCTCTGGCTCTTCTAACCTTTCCGCCCCCTTTTCTGCAATGTGTCCTGAGTTTTTGATGTAGATGTTGCATTTTGTAGATGTTTCCATTGCAGTCAGGCACCATTTGATTATTTGTTTTCTGTCTTCTGACCAGTTCTGTCTTTCTGTAATGATTTCTGGCTACTGCTAAAAGAATCTTCTTTAATGAATGGTGAGAGCTATGTTTATCTGTAGGTATAATGCTAACTACATTAGGAATTAGATTGGTTTAGGAAAGTGGCCACAGTAGGTTGTCCTATTGTGTCATATTACTAGCTGTGGGTAGTGGCCTTGGTTTACTTTGTCAAGCATACTTTTCCTCCTATTGAGTGGGCTAAAAGTCCAATAAGATGCCTGTTAGTCATGCTCAGTATATAATGTAATTATTGCATCTTTGGGGATAACTTGCTATTCTGGTCATTGTTGCGGTGTGTAGGTTCTGCAGCTAGGTAAGAGTACTAACTGCTTTTCTTCTTTGGAAGCTTGCATAGCTCCTTCTGGTGCCACGAGAATGGAAGAGGATTCACTTACTTCCAAGTTTTCTGTCTGAAGTGTATGATATCTTCAACAATAGGATCTTACCTTCAATGTCTGGTAGGTAATAAGGGCAATGGAAGTCATATACATTGTTTTGTACCAACAACTTGAAAGAAGGCTTCCTATACCTGGCATTGAACTTTTTGTTAGATAGCCGTGGCTTTGAGATGGTGGAGGGTGTTGTTATCCTAAGTAGCATAACTTCATATAATAAAGTGGTTCATGTGTGTGTACACACATGATGTGTAATTGCAAGTAAATATAAAACAGCATGTTTCCTTATGGCTTTTCCAAACATCCTTAGGATGATTTATCCCTGTTCTCTTTTTCTCCCTTGGTGTTGCCCTCTCCTCCCGTTTTCCTGGTTTCCCATCACCGTGTCCTACTGATACCCTCTAGACCCCATTCCCCACCCATAGTTCCCTTTTCTTTCCTGTTGACTGCAGTTACTCCAAGTTATATCCTCACATTTAAACATTCAGGGCTAAGATCCACAGATAAGAGAGAGAACATGCAGTGTTTGTCACTCCAGTATATGTTCTAATTCTATCTGTTTACCTCCAAATTTTATGATTTCATTTTTCTTTACAGCTGAATAGTATTCATAGTGTATGTTCTCTAGATTCATCCATTCATCAATTGAAAGATATTTAGGTTCTTTCCATTTCCTATCTTTTGTGCATCGAGTGACAATGAGCATGGGTACTCAAGCTTCTGCAAAGATAAGTCCTTTGTGGGACATGCCAAGGAGCGCATATGGGTCGTACAGTAGATCTACTCCTAGTTTTATGAGGAATCTCTGTACCGATTTCTATGATAGCTGCACCAGTTTGCAGTCCACCGACAGTGGATGAGGGTTCCCTGTCCCACATATCCTCACCCATGCTAGTTGTCTTGGTAGTTGTTTTCATGATCTTAGCCATTCTGACTTAGGTAAGAACTCTTCAGGGATGTTCCAACTATTAAAAATGGTCAAAACAAAAAAAGAACTCCAAAACAACGTGGAGTCTGGGAATATGGTTCAGTGGGCAATGAACTTGCTTTGCAAACATGACAATATGAGTTTGGATCCCTAAACATCTATAAAAGGACAGACATGGTGGTGCTTATCTGTAATCCCAGCCTTAGGAGTAAAGGCAGAAACGAGTGGATATTTGGGCTCAGTGACCAACCAGAGCACCTCAAACTGTTAGGTTTAACTTTAGTGACAGATAGAGGAATAAGCCCAAAGTCAACATCTGATCTTTATACATACATGCAATAGGAACTGCCCTGGTGCATGTGTGTGTGTGTGTGTGTGTGTGTGTGTGAGAGAGAGAGAGAGAGA
>NC_022013.1:33969570-33974855 GCF_000317375.1 Microtus ochrogaster | reverse complement strand
AGAGAGAGAGAGAGAGAGAGAGAGAGAGAGAGAGAGAGAGAGAATAACAAACAAAACAAAAAAAAAAAACCATGTAGATATATAGGGACTGGCTTTTATTCCTAAGGGAAAGCAAGCACTTTTCACTCTTGTCATGGTTTGATAGAGATTGAATTATATCACTTGATGGCTGGCTATTGTGTAAAATAAATTGTCCTCAATCCAAGTTCTTATAGATCATTGCTTTCATTGCCCAAATTGTTACTGCGAAAGCTACCTTATTGGCAGTCTTAGCAATAACAGGCTGAGCTGAGTGAGAACTCGACCCCTGATTTTTCTCTGAGCATGGGTTTAGAAACAGGTTGAGAGGCACAAGTGGAGAGCAGTGTGGAACATTCCAGTGTCTTGACTGTTGAAATACAAGCAATCAAGATGCAGAGTTGTGGACCCCAGTCTCAGTGCTTACAAGGCCGCTCCCATACCTAGAGCTCAGGGATGGTTGTAGAAGAGGGAGTGGACAGATAGTGAGAACCAGAGGGTCAGGAAATTTACTGTGAGACTGTGTCTCCTAGGAATCTTAGGAGGTACACCCATAAAGTCTTATCAACATGACTACTTAAACAAAAGCCGAACAAGGACACCAATTATAGACCTGCTATTGTGGGAAACCCAGGAAACCTCACCCACATAAAAACTACAAGTAGTTAAGGAATGCGGAAATGTAGTGGGAGAAATCATCCCTAGGTAAGAGTGCACCAATTGGTTATCTAATACCAAATTATTAGACCTGAAAACAGACATACATACATTCAACATTATATAGACTGGGCAGGTTGCATATATACAGCAATTAACGAAGAAGAGACCATGAATTTGAAAAAGAGCAAGGAGTAGTATATGGGTGGGTTTGGAGGGAGGAAAGGGGAAATGATATAATTACATTATAAGCTTAAAAAAGAAAGAATTAAAAAGACTTCTTACTGGAAATCAGAATAGTCTCTTGTGGGTATATGTTTTTGTTATCTACAGTGGCTGCCCCTTAAGCAACAGCTTCAGCCACAAGGGCTGCAGCCTGAGGGGATTATATTCCCTTAGGCATGGACTCTTTTGAAGCTACTAAGGGAAACTATCTAAATCTAAATAACTCACAGTTCAGGGTTGGAGCTAGGATTCTGCTCGCTGAGAGAGGCTGCTGAACAGCAAGTAGCTAGCCTTCTCCCCTTGCTGGTGTTTTCCAAACAACCATGTATGCTTCTTTCAGTTTTACTTTAAAATCCTTGCTATGCACAGGTTCCTTCTTACCACTTCCGGTCAGCTACTTGCTGACTCAGCCCCCTCCTTGCAGATTAATTTTATTTAATCAAACAGATCTTTGAATTGTTAACAAAAGCAGTAGGAAAAACTGCAACACACTTAAAAATGTATTTCCCAATTTTGCCCTTTTCTTCTAAACAAAAATGAAAAGTTTTCATTTTAACATAGTAAGACTGTATACAATAAGAACAATTATCAAATAAAGATTAATTCACATTCTACTGAATTTCAATTCATTTGTGTCTGGTGGATGTAGGTGGATCTTCTGTCTATGTGTTACTTTCTTTGGTCAGATAGAGAGACTGCCTTGGCCTTTGATAGGACAGCAGCTTAGATAGGCAGAGTAGACAGAACAGAATGCTGGGAGAAAGAAGTCAGGCACACACCATGATTCCCCTTCCCGAGATAGACGCTGGCTAGACTCTTGCCGTAAGCCATGACCTCATGGTAGCATACAGATTATTAGATATGGGTTAGTCAAGATGTGAGAGTTAGTCAATAAGAGGCTAGAACTAATGGGCCAGGCAGTGTTTAAATGAATACAGTTTCCGTGTAATTATTTCGGGTGTAAACTAGCCGGGGAGCTGGGATCCTGGCAGGAATGCAGCCTGCTGCTCCTTTTGAGATATCTGGTAATTTAAAAAAAAAAAATACTACATAATTTACCCTATTTTAGTAAATCCAAAATTTTATACCTAACTTAATTTCTATCATATCTAAGGAAACCTGGAACTGTAACTATCTAGTCTTCAACTCCATAAAAGGTACCAGAAAGATATAATATTATTTAAGTAAAAAATGCATTGCAAATAGCTTCTGTAAACTTTAGAAATGACAGAGACATCTGACTGCCTGGATAGTCAGTCACCCAAAGTTCTTCTGTAACATTGGGGCATCCATCTTCAGTCTACAGGCCCAGAATATCTGGCAGACTTTTCACCGGAGCAGGAAATTTGAAAAACTGTTGCACCTATATTGGCAGTTTGTCAGTCACATCCCTCAATGTCTTGCAGGGAGTCTGGCAGTCTCTTCTGTGAAACAGGAACCTGAAAGACCATCCTTCCTTGTTTTGGCAAAGTTCAACAGTCACTTTCCTGTGGGTACTGCATGTCCAGTTTATAACATCTGTCAAACAGTACAGGCAAGAGCAGCTTCTTGCTCAAACAGCCTTGCCACATTGAAAGCAAACTCCATAAGGAGCTTTTTCAATGCTTATTATCTCTGAAGTAAATTGGTGCTGCCAGGAACAGATGTGTCTAATTGTCATGAAAAGGCCTAAGTTAACAAAACATTTTAAATGTCATATTCTGTTGGTCTTTTGAAGATCATTTATCTATCTAAAATATATCTCCATATATATGGAGATATGCCTCAGCCATACAACTGTCACCCACATTCAATTACCTTACATTTTTAAATGACTCACATAGGAACCATACCATACACAAGAATAAAAACATATATCCAATATGTTGTAACAAAAATAACCTTAAATAGGTATCATTTACAAAAATCCTTTAAGCAAGTATAGAAACATATAAAGTATGATATGACAAAAATGACCTTAAATTTGTATCAGTATACAAAAGTACATTAAAGAAAAGTAGAAATATGTATACAGTGTGTTGTAACAAAAATACCTTAAATTTGTATCAATATACCAAATATTTGAGATTAATAGTTATTTTTTTATTTTATCGTAGATTCAATAATCTACCCTATTATTTAAAGTAGATTCAATAATTTACCCTTTTATCTTATTATTCCTATATTCCCCTAAATTATATCAAACATCCCACGACCCACCAAATAACCAAAGACCACCCACACTCCCTAACTCTTGTGAATGTAGATATTGTTTTCTCCAAATTGCTTCCTGCTGTCTGTGGGTGAAACATCGTTAGGGGTCCCTGAGAAAATTTGAGATAATGTCCAAATCCTGGGAAGACCAGTTATAACATTTCTTGATAGATATACCTGTAAAGATTCAGGCCATCTGCCTTGATCAAATCTGATCCATATTAACCTGGAACGAATCCACAGCCTTTGTTTGCTGTGGAAACAAAAATGAAACCCCTTCTCTAAAGCAATGCATCTTTTAAGTTCCAATTTATAAATACATTTTAGACTTCCATTTTAAAGTGAAGGCATTCTTAAAATATCAAGGCTTGTTTATTTCAATAGTCCTTCTTTCAATTCCAGGTCTCTTAGAGGCTGTTCTTTGCTTTTCAGCAGTCAAAAAATTCAAAACCAACACAATAGCATACAGGATCCAGATTCCTCAAGTATTTTCCATCTTTGTGTGGATTTTTGTTTTTATATTACTTTTACTGTCTCTTTAAAAACTTTATTTTATTTTTTAAAACTATTTCTTTCTTTCTTTCTATAACTGCCTATACCCATTTTCTTTCTTTCTTAAGCCTGTGTACACTGTAAAACACATTGGAACCTGTTCAGAGCTTTTTTCCATCTGAACCTCTTTTACTGCATATATTTTTATCTTTTTTTGACCAAGTAAGCACATTTTAAACTGCTAAGCTACAGCTGGGTCCTCCACCTGCAGCTCTATGGGCTGGCTTCACCCACTTTTCCAGTCGTGAAAGCCAAACCTAAAGCTCGTGGCCTAGTTGGAGGTTAATGACCAAGAACTGCCTTCAACCTTCCTAGAGTTCTAGAATGTCAATGCTTGCACTGAGGCAGACATTTTTTTACTTAATTTTTGTTTCTATTAGCATGAAAAATGCTTTTTAAGTGCTCTGCTGTACAGCAAGGCTTCTTTTTTATTACAAAACTGTTTGACCTATTAGCTCAGGCTTCTTATTAACTAACTCTTACATCTTAAATTAACCCATTCCTATTATTTTATGTTTTACCACAAGGCTTGTGGTTTGTTATTGTTTTTTTTTCCTTGGGAAGCTACATGGCATCTGTCTAACTCTTCCTTTTTCCCTCCTCTATCTCTGTTTGCATTTCCTGCCTTTCTATATTCTGCCCTGCCATAGACCAAAGCAGCTTTTTTTTAAAATTAACAGACAGTAATAAAACATATTCATAGCATACAGAAGGAATCCCACATCATCTCCCCTTTCTATCTAAATAAAAAGGAAGGTTTTAACTTTAACATTGTAAAATTACATATAACAAAATAGGTATCAAGCAAGAATTAAAGTTACAATATTTCTTTGTGAGTCTAAAGTTTCATATCTAACTTATATTTTAACATAACTAAGGAAACCTAGTTATGTCTTCTACTCCATCAAAGACCCCAGAAGGATATAATATTACCTAAGTAAAAAGGAAGTGCATTGTAAGCAACTTTCAAAGTTCTAGAAATGACAGAGACATCTCACTACCTAGACAGTTACCTAATGTTCTTTTGTACTGTTGGGGTATCTACCTTCAGCCTACAGGCCCATAATATCTGGCAGACTTTTCAGTGAAGCAGGAAATTTCAAGATCTGTTCTGCCTTGCACTGACAAACTTTGTCAGTTGCTTTCTTCTGTGTCCACAGCAGGTTTCTTAAAGGAGCCATATTTTCCCCCAGCTTTCTCAGGCTCTGGATGGATATTGAAGCCTCATATTTGTATGCCAAAATGCAGTTGGTTGTTATTGCTTTTTTAGCTTTTCTGGGGGGTCTGCTACCCAGCTCCCAAATAAATCATATATGGAGACTTATTCTTACTTTTTAATACCTGAGCTTAGCTTGTCTTGTTTCTAGCCAGATCTCCTTAACTTGATTTATCCCATTTATGTTTTGCCTCTGGGCTTTTCCCATTCTCTCACTTCTGTAAATCTTACTCTGTGGCGTGCTGTGTAGCTGGTAGGCTGACCCCTGATGTCCTTTCCCTTCTATGTCTACTTCCCTCCATCCGGATTTCTCCTTCCATCTATTCCCTCTGCCTGCTACTTCCCTCCATCCAGATTTCTCCTTCCATCTATTCCCTCTGCCTGCCAGTCCCACCCATCCTTTCTCCTGCCTTGCTATTGACCA
>NC_022013.1:33960775-33969116 GCF_000317375.1 Microtus ochrogaster | reverse complement strand
TGTTCTATAGACCATCAGGTGTTCTATAGACCATCAGGTGTTCTATAGACCATCAGGTGCTCTAGACAGGCAAAGTATCACAACTTCACAGAATTAAACAAATGCACCATAAACAAAAATAACACACCTTAAAAATTCTCCAACAGTTTCTCAAGCATATTGCATTTGCTATAGTTTGCACCCTAAGATTTTCCCAGAGTTCATATGTTGAAGTCTTGGTCCCAGCTTGTTGTGAAATCTCAAAGAAGTGGGGCCTAACTGAAGAAAGTAGGTGACTGGGGATGTGTTTTTGAAGGGGATAATGGGGTCAGTCGAATATCTTCCTGGAGAGCAGCTTTAGTCTATCCATGGGCGCTTCCTGTTATAAAGTTGTACCTAACCTAAGCCCACAAACAACAGAACACTGTGGTAGCCCATGTGTGACTCAGTTTCCATCTGGAGTCAATTTTGACTTTAAAAAAAAGTCATTTGATTTCAAACTTGCCTGCTCTGCTTGTTCCAGTATCCTTAAGGGCCGTGTGAACTTTGCCCACGAGAAAAGAACACTATCTAGTAGAAAGAATACTGTTGATGCCAAATCTCAGGAACATGGAGATAGGAATTGAAACTGCTTACTCAAGGACAGGAATGGTCTTGTTGGACACTGACTGTCTGTGCTGTGCTTTATTCTGCGTTTGTCTATAAGCAGGCTCTGACACACACTCAGGGCTGTGCAGAGTAACCTGGCAGTCCCCCAAATCTATCCTGTATTTTCCGTCTCAATTTCTGTCAATCTGTCATTTCCTTAATCCACGTGTGCCTACCCAGATACTCCCGACTGATTTTGTTGGAGCAGGCTCTGACAGAACGCCACCAATTCAAGGAGCAAATACAAGTCAAAGTGGTGCTTGTTTGCCTACAGCCAGGGACTGGTGGTTCTAATGGTCATAGGACCCAGCTGCCAGGAGCATTAGCTTACTTGTAGTCTAAACTAAGCCAGAAGGACATGAAGCAAGAGCCTAGTTACCAAGTCTGAGAAGTCAGACAGGATTACCAGAGCTCTAAACAAATAAAGATAAAGTAAAAATTTCACATTCAATACGTATTAGAAATCGTTGATGTTTTCTTGACAGCTGTGGCTGGGACTTGCTCATTGGCTCATTCAGTCACTTAGTTCCTTGACTTCTCTTCCTTTGTGGCTCCAGCCCCTCTCCTCTGTCAACCACCTATTATGTGACTTATCTTAGAGAGAAACAACACACATCTCTTCATTCCAGATAGGGCAGTAAGAATCAAAGGAAACGATTCCGCCCTCATCTAGTTTGGTGAAGCGGTGAGTTTACTGGGGGTTCCTTATAGGAACATGGGTGACAGGTTATTTATAGGAGCATGGGTGATTCAAAGGCTGCCATTGAGAGACACAGCTCAAGTAATTTTGGCTTTTCTTTCATACCCTTCTGGATGAGTTTTGAGTACAAACAAGTATGTCAGTTCTCTTAGTAGCTGGGTTTTGTAACCTTTGGGACCAGCATTCCTTAGTTGTATGCCGTGAAGCAAACATGCACTGTTTCTTGGATGGATAGTGTTACACTGTTTGTGGGCTGGGGTGAAGCAGAATGATATGGATCATGGAGGCACTCAGAAGCTCCTACCATATCACCAGCAACTATTGGCAGTTAATGGATGCGATGGGAGGGAGTGACTTGTTTTTTCAGTGCTGTAGGCATTGGTGAGTTGTTCTTGCTATAGTAATAGCCACTACTCATGCATACACAAGTTCAGTGGATTAAAAAAAAGTTTGGAAGAAAAGGTTTCTGAGGGAGAGAGTGGAGATGAGAGGGTAATGTGTGTATAAATGTAATCCTACTACTTTGCATATTTATATGAAATTGTAAAAAATTATAATTATTCCACAAAGGTATGATTTATATTCGATTAAACTATCAAATATATAAATGATTAAAATATAAATAATTAAAAAATAAATATATAAATGATTAAAAGATTATCTTCCCGATGAGCTAGATGAAGTTCTCTATGGTAACACAGGAACACAATTTCTTCAAGGTCATGTATGAAGTAGAAAACCCAGCATTGAAACTAAGGCAGAGCTACGCTGCTGGTTCTCACTGTCTTCATTAAAGCACCCATAAAGAAGAATAGAACACAATTGTGAAAGTATTAAAACATTGTTTTCTAATCTTCTTCCGTGTGATAATTTTGCCACTCATCTTTTCTGACAGTGATAAAGCTTCATTGGAAAGGAAGTCTTCTGGCAGAAAAAAATAACAGTGAAATTACATTTGAACCAATTTAAAAGTAGCATTTGAGGGGTGGAGAGGAGAGCTGTCTCATAGCACAATGCTTCTTAAACTTCCTGTCATAGAAAACCTTCAGAAGTGACATGAGGAGGATTGAAGAGGGCATATCTAAGACCTACGGTCACTCTAACTCCTTTGCGCAATAAGAGAGAGATCTCAAGAGGTACAGTATACTTGTCAAAATATCAGCCCAGGAGGGAGAGTGCCCCAGAGGAATTTGACAGACTGTGCTTGGAGGAGCATAGGAGCTAGAGGTTGTCACACATGAGCATGCAGACAATTACGGGGAATTTGAAAAAAGCCCGCCTGAAAACCAACCAGACAGTGTGCACATCTGTAGATTATACATCCCCAAAGGAAAGAATGTTTCTAGGCATTAGATCCCAGTCAAGATGAATAGCTAGTCTTCTTCCAAATTATTAGGGATCACATTCAGTCCCATTCTATGGTCTGCATCAGTTTGACATGGGTTTAGATCCAGGTTGAAAGACCTCAGTTTAGACAGGATAAAGGCACAAGGCAGCACAGGCTCCCCAACCCTTATGTGCAATTCTGAGAACTACAGGTGAATGTTTATGCCAAACCTAAATTAAACTGGTGAGCAGTGGAAATGCATATGTGTATGCTTTTAATCTATCCCAGTCTTGTTTTTTGGATTTTGTTGTACAAATGTTAATGTATTTCACATGTGGAGTGATTCCAGCCCCCATGGTGGACATCACATAAAAGTGTACATAACATGTTATTTCCTTTATGTGTGTATGTGTGCAGGTACATGTGTGTGAGTGTACATGTAGAGGCCAAGGGATCTCCTCACGTATCATTCTACAGGTGCTACACACCATGATGTTTTTGAAACAGGGTCTGTAATTGGTCTGAGAGTAGACTCCCCTGGCTGGCCAGCAAGTCTCCAATTTCACCTGCCTCTGCCTCCCCACCGCAGGAATTCCAAATGTGTTGCTAAGCCTGTCTTCTTCCTGTGGCTTCTGGAGACTGAACTTGGTTTTCCTGTTGCAAACAATTGACCTTCTGACTGACGCACGTGCCAGCCCACATAATTGCTTTCAGGAAGTGTGAAATTTTCTGAATTTCTGAATGATTCTGGCCTAAGACTTTCCAGGGACAATTATGAATCAGTGTTTGCTAAGGAAATGCTCAGTAAAGACACTGTTTTTGTGTTATGCTTCTGGGTGCTTTGAAAATGGGCATCTTACTAGGAGTTAAGACTTAAGGAGCGCACAGTGTGCACGAATCATGTATAATTCACATTAACAGAGCCAGGAAAGAGCTGGGCACTTCTGAAATACTGTTTCAAGAGTGTAATTTCTTCTTTTCAGTCTGTGACAGTTTTCTGAAGAAGGGAGTTTAATTGAAGCTGAGAAATCCAAATGTTAGGTGGATTGGATGTAAAAAGAAAGAAAACCCTAGATGTCCATGAACCTAAATTTCTCAAATACATAGATTGGTTCTTACATGACAAAGTTTAATTAAATTCTTAAAGAGGGAGCCAACAGAAAGACAAACACAACTTTTTCACTGGATGTCTAAAGTGTAGACAAAAGGGAATAGTTTGCTTAAAAGTGTTAAATTATATAGCCTGAGTGGGTTATATTTAGGAATATATATGTCTATACATATACAAATGTAACAACAATTAGTGAACAAAGACCAGGAATTGGAAAGAGAACAAGGAGGAGTATAAGGGGGTTTGTGGGGAGAGACGGGAAGAGGAAGATAATGTAATTATATGATAATCTCAAAAAGAAAAGATATTTCACAAAAGTATTAACTTTGGTGTCAGATATTTACTTAAATGTTCCAATAAGTTAGGGACATATAATTTTGTTATTTAATTGTATTAAACATTTGTTCAGTTTAAGCCTTCATTAACATCAAGGACTTTGTACATCTCCAATCCTGGGACATGGGAAGCAGAAAACAGGCAAGTCTCTGTCAGTTAAAGGTCATCCTGGTCTACATAGTGTGTCTGAGGACAACCATTGCTACATAGTGAGAACATTGCTCAAAGAAAAACAAAACAAACAATCAGTAGATATAATGGTTATTGTACTCTTGCCATTTTAGACTATGGACCCAAAGGTCTTATGAAATTCAAACTCCAATATGACATCAAAGCCTTTCCTAAGTACGGGAATTGTTTACTTTCATTGAACATTAGCCTGTTTGCTACCTTCCACCTGGCCCTAAAAGAGATCCCATGCTGAGTTTACTCAAGAAAGCAAACAACAGAAGCTATAAAGTTATTCACTGTCCCATACTATATTGTCAATCATTTTCCGAAACTATCAAATTCCCTGGTAATTATCACTTCCCCCTTTCTACTCAGCTCCTGTCCTAACCCTCCCTATCACTCTCCACGGCTGCTCTTTGCTCCCTTTGGCCTTGTTTTAAAACCTCTAGTCATCTTTGCCTTAGTTGAAATTATGCTCAGTGCAAACTGGGAGTCTCCTCTGTGGCAGCTCTCCACAAAAGTTGGTTTGCTAGCTTTAACTAGGGTCTGGCAATGTTCTTAGCATTGGTTTCTAAGCCAGCAAATAAGGTGCCTAGAATTTGGTTCTGTATGTCAACAATAAGCAAAATGTCAACTAGACTGTTAACAATCCTGCTTAGTAGTAAAGGGAATAGGTTGAATTTGGTGTGGACCCCAGACTGGGCATCCTGGCACTCAGATCACATCTTAGTAGAAACAGAAATCTCTATATGAACTAGAACCATGGTAGGAAGCCACAACTATGATTGAGGACTTGCTAGAGGCTCAGTGGACACAAGTCTGAGTGACAGCTCCTAGAGCCCATTGTCAGGAGGGTCCCCATTTGAGTGTGTCTATCTCCTGGAGCCCATTGTCAGGGTCTCCATTTGTGTGTGTCTATCTCCTGGAGCTCATCGTCAGGAGGGTCTCCATTTGTGTGTGTCTATCTCATGGCCTGCAGTTTCTCACCTTGAAAATTATAGGGAAAAAAATCCATGTGCCATGGGAAAGGAGAAGAAAAGAGTTACTTGAACACATGCCCAGAATATTCTGTCCTTCTTAACTAGGTCTGCTCATAAGAAAGAGACTGTTTTGCCAGAGTAAACAGTGGGTTTTCCTAACAGCGTTTAGGTGGAGCAGGGAAATAAAGCCACCAAGTAGATAAGACAGTGAAGTAATTTGTCTAAAACAGGCTGTTAGCAGGATTACTCTGGGTCTATTGAACAGGCTAGAATAGTCTGGGTCTATTGAACATGGTGAGTGAAGGCCAAGCTGCAGAAGGCTGGACCCCCACTGTCTCTCACTCTTCAAGCTAATCCCTGCTCTGCCCCTAGCTCAGCGGTTCTCAATCTTCCTAATGGTGGCACCCTTTAATAGGATTCCTCACATTGTGGTGACCCCAACCATAAAGTTATTTTGTTGCTACTTCATAATTGTAATTTTGCTGCTGTTATGAATCTTTTTTTTTTTTTTTTTGGTTTTTCGAGACAGGGTTTCTCTGTGGCTTTGGAGCCTGTCCTGGAACTAGCTCTGTAGACCAGGCTGGTCTCGAACTCACAGAGATCCGCCTGCCTCTGCCTCCCGAGTGCTGGGATTAAAGGCTGCGCCACCATCGCCCGGCGCTGTTATGAATCTTAATGTGATTATCTGATCCGCAGGATATCTGATATGTGACCCCCCCCCTCAAAGGGCCATGGTTTGAGACTGCTGCCTAGCTCTTTTTTGAAATGACCCATCTGAGTCTATATCCCCAACAGCATATGCTTCATAGGTGAGCTAATGTTGGCTGCTATTTACTGTATTAGATTTCCCTTCAGGTTTCTGGGGTGGTGCTTTCCCTATGAACTCATTTCTTTAATGGACCAAAGTGAAAATACTGACTTTCTATTTGTTCAATTGTTTTGTTGTGAGGATGATATAATGACTTTCAGACTTTTTTCGTGTTGGAGTTGAAGTGGTAGGAAACCTTCTGTTACATTTTATATTACACACTAGGCATTATGGGGTGTGCCTGTAGTCTCAGATGTTTGGGAGGCTGAGGCAGGAGAAGCAAAGCTCAAGGGTAGTCTGGGTGACTTAGGCTCAATAGTAAAATATCAGAGCCCGGAATATGATCTTCCTTTTCTAAAGATGGGTTTTGAAATCTTACAAATTATTTTGGGGCTAAGCGGCCGCTAGTTAGTTCCTGTGCGCTTAGGCCCCAAAATAATTACACAGAAACTGTATTATTTAAATTGCTGCTTGGCCCATTAGCTCTAACTTCTTCTTGGCTAACTCTTATATGTTTTTTCCTTTGATTTGTTTTAATTTATTAGATTTTTTTTAAAAAAAAGAATACCAATTCAAGTTCCTACTCCCTCCCTTTCTCCCATTCCCTCCACAGATCCTCCCACCCCACCCCCATCTAATCCTCAGAGAGGATAAGGCACATTGCTTTGTGGAAGGTCCAAGGCCCTCCCTACTATATCTAGGCTGAGTAAGGTATACATACAAAGAGAATAGGATTCCAAAAAAGCCAGTACATGCAGTAGGGATAAATCCTGGTAACACTGTCAGTGGCCCCTCAGTCTACCATGCAACTGTCAACCACATTCAGAGGGACTAGTTTGGTCCTATGTTTGGTCCTTCCCAGTCTGGCTGGAATTGGTGAGCTCCCATTAGCTCACTCAGTGAACCCATCATGGTCTTGATCTCTTTGCTCATATTCTCATTACTTCCACTCTTCAACTGGACTTTGAGAGCTCAGTCCAGTGCTCTGATGTGGGTCTCTGCCTCTGTCTCCATCAGTTACTGGATGAATATTCTATGGTGATATTTAAGATAATCATCAGTCTGACTACAGGGCACATCAAGATCGGCCCCCCTCTCCTCTACTGCTTAGGGTCTTAGGCGGGGTCATCCTTGTGGATTGCTGGGAATTTCTCTAGAGTCAGGTTTCTGCTAATCCTATAATGGCTCCCTCAATCAAGATATCTCTTTCCTTGCTCTCATTTCTGTCCTTCTTTTATCTAGATTATCCCATTCCTTAAAGTTATCCTTGGAATACGTTTGTTTCAATAGCCTGCCTGTAGCAAGCAAGGTAGACGCTTTATGAGCTACCCAACCAGCATGGAGATCTGATCTGGGCACCAGGAGAGCCATCTCTGGGGTGAGTGAGTTTCTGACCCATGGCAGCAGCCCGGGACAAGGAACTTCTTCCTGCAGGGCCTATACTCCTGCATACTGCCTCTCTCTTCCTATCTCACCCAGCTTGCATCCAGACCCTCCCCACTTCTGCATCCCTGCCTTCTTTTGGGCACTTAACATCACCCGTCTCAGCCTGTCTGGGCGCTGGGATCTAATCCGGAGGGCAGCCGGTCGGGCGGGAATTCCTTTGCTTCAATAGCCTGCCTGCAGCAAGCAAGATAGGTGCTTTCTTTATAAGCTACCCAACCAGCACGGAGATCTGACCTGGGCACCAGGAGAAACATCTCTGGGGTGAGTGAGTTTCTGACCTGCGGCTGCAGCCCTGGACAAGGAACTTCTTCCTGCAGGGCCTATACTCCTGCATACTGCCTCTCTCTTCCTATCTCACCCAGCTTGCATCCAGAACCCTCCCCACTTCTGCCTCCCTGCCGTCTTTGGGCACTTAACATCACCCAGCTCAGCGTGTCTGGGTGCTGGGATCGAATCCGGAGGGCAGCCAGGTGGGCAGGAATTCCTTTGTTTCAATAGCCTGCCTGCAGCAAGCAAGGTAGGCGCTTTGTTTATGAGCTACCCAACCAGCATGGAGATCTGATCTCGGCACCAGGAGAGCCATCACTGGGGCACCTAAAGAGATATCACGGGAGAGTGCCATCTCTGGGAAGGTACATCAGTGGGCAAGGAGACCTGATCCTGTAAAAGAAGATCCATAGGGGAGCATTCAGAGGAAGAGATGGGCAGGCGCCAATGCAAGAATTCACCCAACAATCTGAAAAACAACATGAAACCACCAGAACCCAGCGACCTCACAACAGGAGGACATGAACACCTTAATCAAGAAGAAGTAGAAAAAATGGACTTTATGAAA
>NC_022013.1:33944092-33953146 GCF_000317375.1 Microtus ochrogaster | reverse complement strand
CTTCTGGAGGCATTACCATCCCTGACTTCAAACTCTATTACAGAGCTACAGTAATGAAAACAGTGTGGTCTTGGCATAAAAACAGAGAAGTCGACCAATGGAATTGTATAGAAGACCCGGATTTTAACCCACAAAACTATGAACACCTCATTTTTGATAAAGGAGCTAAAAGCATACAATGGAAGAAAGAAAGCATCTTCATCAAATGGTGCTGGCACAACTGTATTTCAACCTGTAGAAGAATGAAAATAGACCCATATCTATCATCATGCACAAAACTCAAGTTCAAATGGATCAAAGACCTCAATATCAGTCTGAACACACTGAACCTGATAGAAGAGAAATTGGGAAGTACACTACAAAAGACGGGCACAGGTCTACTAGTTTTTTTGAGTTGATCTTGTATCCTGTCACACGATTGAAGGTATTTATCAGCTGTAGGAGTTCTCGTAGAGTTTTTGGGGTCACTTATATATACTATCATATTATCTGCCAATAATGAAAGTTTGCCTTCTTCCTTTCCAATTTGATTCCTCTTGATTGCTTTTTGTTGTTTTGTTGCTATTGCTAAAACTTCAAGAAGTATGTTCAAGAAATATGGCCAGAGTGGCCAGCCTTGTCTTGTTCCTGATTTTAGTGGACTTGCTTTGCCAACTCTTATATCTTAATTTAACCCATCTCCATTAATCTGTGTATCACCATGAGGTCATGGCCTACTGGCAAAATTTCAGCGCATCTGTCTCCAGTAGTGGCTCCATGGCTTCTCCCTGACTCTGCCCTTCCTTCTCCCAGCATTCAGTTTAGTTTTCCCTACCTAACTAAGTTTTGCGCTATTTTTATTCATTAATGGTAATCACAGCACACAGAGGGAAATCCCACATCAAGTTATTTAATAAACACACAGATCAGGGAAAAAAATGAGTGGAGGCATCTGTGAATGTAGTTAAAATGCCTGGCTATCCTGCAGTAGGATTTCTCTTTAGTCACACCCACACATACAGGCACGCATGCATGTGTACATGCATACATACATGCATGTACACATATATCCACACATGCATACCTCTGCTCGCTCACACACACACACATATACACACACACACACACACACACACACACACAGAGAGAGAGAGAGAGAGAGAGAGAGAGAGAGAGAGAGAGAGAGAGAGAGAATGAACTCTAGTGAATTCTTGGGTCATTTATAAAAAACTTTCAGATCCTAATCTTAAGGGATGAAAATAGGCTTCAAAAAACAACAAACTCAGCATATAGCCCATTCCAAGCAATATTTATAAGCTAATCTTTCAATAGTTTAACTTCTGAGTTTTGCTGTAATAGTCGAGGATTTAGTTACCTATGATTTGCATTTTTTCCCTCTTACTAAGACAGCTTGTTTGTTTACAGTTTGGGTTGTTCTCCTTATACATTTCCTACTTGAAAACCCATCTCCTAGACTAGTCAAATAAAATGGAATTCAGTATCATGACCAAAGATCCTTATACATTTCCACTAATAATGAAGCATATTATATGTTTTAACATTTCTTAAAATAGCAAGTGTTGGAAATGGCAGACAGAGTATCAGGAAACATCTAGTAAGCAGCTCCATGTGGCAGCATCCTGCAGTGTTCCCCTGGGCTCTGAAGGTGAAGGGATAGTCTAGATAACAGGACAACATTTCAGAAAACCATCCTGCTTCCTCCTAAAGTATGTTTGAGTTCTGATGATCCTATAGGACTATTGTGAAAGAAATATTTTATTTTAAAGGCTAGACACTTTCCCCAGTTCTACATTAATTTAATGTTTTCACCTGAAACAGCACCTGGTGATTCAAAAATTAGGGATGTTAATACAATTATATCATAGGAAATAAATGAGTTGAAATACAACAGTCTTTTCAAAAAATTAAATTTTCTATCAACTGAGGATCAATTGGAACAACTCAAATGCTTAAGTACTCTTGATTAATATTTAAGAATCTCTGTGACTACATTTGCAAACACGTATATTTGAAAATGGTATATGAAATCAGCTCTGATTTGAAATAAAGACTTCAGAAATACTGTATTTTTATGCTACAATTTTGGCATTATATTTTATAAAAAGTAGTCGTTTTTCGATCAGATGGGAAAGTTAGATTATAAAACCGTGTAATGAAATTTATGTCTTTTGCTTATTTTGCATATTCATTAAAATGAATTTGATTTAATTACGATATTTGTGTATCTTTAATAAAGTATTTCTTAGAACACATCAGATTTTTAAGCTATTTTAATGCACAGAACTCTCTATTTTGCACAAATTAAATAAACATGATTCTATCATCAAGGAGTTTATAATCTTAGGGAAGAGATTAAATATCTATGAAAGTAACATTTCATCATCTGAAAAGCTCTTTGTACCATAGGATGCTTGGCACTGTGACTGAGGCCTGGGAAACAAAGGAATCTATAGCGTGATCACGGTGCCTAGTATAGAAACAACTGAGTGAAAAAGGCCTTGGAAGAAATGAGAAACACAGAACAAGAAATTATTGGGGAAAAAAATGACTTTTGGCTGACAGTGCAGAAGTTAGAGATAGGACAACTTCACAGAAGATGAGATCAATGAAACTGACCCAAAGGCTTATGGGATTCAATACATCAGCCTTAGTGGATTCTGGGAAGTGAGAGGAGAAGGAACAAGAATGCACAACTGAGGAAATTCCATATAGGATGTTTCAACATAGAAACTGTAGTCTAATGACCTTGGAAATCTGCTTCCCAGTTTCTAACAAAATGGAACTATATGCTTCCTCATACCCAAGAATTTCAATACTGGCTATGCACTCTCATCCAAAATGAATGCATAATTTCACAAGAAGACCCACAAGAATATTCATAGCAGCCCAAATCTGCTCTGACCATAACTTAGACAGTCACCTAGAAGAGAAAGGATAAACAAGTTATGTGTTGTCTATATGATAAAAATAATCTACTTATGCAAGCAGCAAAAACATGAAGATGAATCTTATAAAGAAGTGGAACTAAACAAGTGAGAAACAAAAGCGCCTTCAGTGGCTTCAGTTATATGAAGTTTTATAAGAAAGCAACTGTTCGTCTGTGGCATAGATAGAGATCAGAGCACTTGTGTCAGCAACAGTGATAAATATCTGCAAATGGAACTTGAGGGAACTTCATAAGCTGATGGATGTGCTCTATATATTGTTCTGGATAATAATTACAAAGGTATACATAGTTGTCAAGGCCATGAAACATATATGTCTTTTACACCAACTTTATGATGTACTTATAGGCACTGGAGATAATGGCTTAGTGAGAAGGAGCAGCTAATATGCAAGTCTGAGGACTTAAGTTCAAATCCCCAGGACTTCCATAAAATGCCCAATGTGATTATAGGCCTCTGTAATCCTAGTGTTGTGGGGAGTGGAGATAAGGGGCTGGCTGGGACTTGGTGGTTGCCAGTGTCAATGAGAGATCTTGATTCAAGAGAATAAGACAAGATATCCAAGTTCTTCTATGCCTTCTGTATGCACACATATGTGTGCACGTATCACATCCTGAATCACTCTATATACATACAAATAACTCAATTAAAATATTCTAGTGCCAAAGAAGCACCAAACAGTCCGTCTGGCAAATGTTTTGGACATTTGGAAGCGTGGAGATCTTAAAAGCATATACATTTTATAAAGGGACATGAAAGCAATTGTCTATCCATACTAGTTCCTGCTCTTTTTAAAGTAAAGTAGGAGACAAGGGAGCAGGGTGTGACTGTAAGGAAAGGAAGGTTAGGAGTCATTGGATATGGGAGGGGTCAGGACAAGCAAAGTGAAGCCCCTTATTTTCTGTGGCATTTCAGTGGCATTAATTTCAGCTTAAATAAGCTCACTGGACTGCTGGGTTCATTTGCTTAGACCATGGGGAAATGATTTTAGAAGATTCAGCTTGAAGAAAAATAAATGAGCAGATACATAAATCATGGACTACTTGACAACAGCTTCCCCCCCATCTATTCTCAATGTTCTCCCTCAATATAAATCAAACTTTGTTGCAGGTGATACCCTTCTTCATTGATCTCGGCATGGGGCTGAGTCTTCCATTTACTGGATTTCCTCTTGTCTCTCGGTTTTAAGTGGGTGTGAGAGGAAGATGTGAAATGGGAATGCCTTCATTCTTTCATTTTTGAGGCAAAGTCTTCAAGAAGTAGTTTTTTTTTTATATTAGCATTTTCTTAAGCAGGGCTTCAGAGCACATTGCAAATACTGTGGTCTCGATGACTACTTGGTATCGCTTCCCAGAGATGTGATGAGCTTTACAACACATGGAATCCAGACTGTGACTCTGAATAGATCTGGGTGTTTGTGTTGTGTTATGTCAGCCAGAAGAAACTATTATAGCTTGATAACTTAAACAGAAAACATGTATTTCTCCTAGTTCTGGAGACTGAAGGGTGAGGTTAAGGTGTCGACATTGGAGGAGGCTCTTCCTGATTCACAGACAGCTACGCTCCTGCTGTTTCCCTGCTCAATGAAAAGTTGGGGTGTGGGCAGAGAAGTGAAAGAGAAAAAGTCGTCTTATTTCTGCTCACGAGAATGTTAACTCTATTATAAGGTCTCCACCCTGTGACCGCATCCAAATCTAATTATCTCTCAGAGGTTCTGTATCCAACCATCAAATTGGGAGTGAAGGCTTCAATACATGAGGGTTAGGACATAAACTTCTAGCACATAACAGTCACGATCAATCAAGTTGGTTTCAGCTTTCACACCTGTAAAATAGATGTGTCTCATGAATTACCCAGGAGTTTGTTTTGAAAACTGAAAATAATGTGTGTAAACTAGGTACCAGAATACCTGGGCTATTGACAATGATTACTAATTGTAAATTTGTTGGAATCTTTTTACAGTAATATGGCTGGATTCTACAGCCCTCCAATCCCAGTTGGTTCTGGCAAACACTTAAGTGTATTTTAGGGCCTTTGGAAGTACCTTACTGACGTGCTTGTCACACGTGCATGAGGATTTGTGGATCCCAAGAGGCCATTTGAAAAAGCCAGGGGAGGAGGTCTGTTCTTATAATTCCCATGCTTCGCAGCAGAGATACCTGGAGTTTGGGGCTTGCTGGCCAGCTGGCCTAGCTTCCTTAGTCAGTTCTAGGCTAGTTTGCCCATATCAACATAAGGTACATGTCTCCTGAGGAATGCATACCTGCATGCTTGCATAGACATATGTACACACTGACAATATTTTTATTTTGCCTATTAAGGTATTTTCTTTTTGGAAGAGCAGGGTAGGATGCTGTAGATTCTACAGGAGAAGTCAGCAATAATATACTGTACATTTACAGATAGTAAATTGGTCCTTCTTTCTATGTGTTGCTTATATTGGTTAATGAATAAAGAAATAAAGAAACTGATAGGCCAGAACTGATAGGCGGAGAAGACAGAACTGAATTCTGGGAGGAAGAAAGCAGAATCAGGGAGAGAAGCCATGGATCCTCTGCCTGAGACAGACGCCGATTAGAATCTTTCCTGGTAAGCCACTGCCATGTGGCGATGTACAGATTAATAGAAATGGGTTTAATTAAGATGCAAGAATTAGGCTGGGTGGTAGTAGCACACGCCTTTAATCCCAGCACTCAGGAGGCAGAGGCAGGTGGATCTCTGAGAGTTTGAGGCCAGTGTGGTCTACAAGAGCTAGTTCTGGGACAGGCACCAAAGCTACAGAAAAACCTTGTCTTTCTCTCTCTCTTAAAAAAAAAGATGTAAGAATTAGCCAATAAGAAACTAGAGCTAATGGGTCAAGCAGTGTTTTAATGAATACAATTTCTGTGTGGTTATTTTGGGGCTAAGCTAGCTGGACGGCTGGGAAAAACAAGTGGCCCTCTTCCTGCAGCAACTAATATCTAAGTTTTTAAAAATATTCAGTTTTTGTTGAATCTACTTACCTTGTCACTGCAGCAAACATACACAAAAAGGGCATAGCTAACTTCTAAGAGAACTTTTCTTATAAAAACACACAACCAAACAGATTTGGACAGTGACTTATACACTTAGGGTTCCTATTCAAGGTATTGACAGTTTCAATGTTACATGACACCTGTCAACTTATTTATTTGACTCATAAAGATTTCTTTTAATAGTTTTATTTTATAGATTAATGTGGTTGTAATTTTATTTTAAAATGTTTATCAGGCGCCTTTTATTGATGAGTCACTTAAATACCTCAAAGAAACAACATACTGAAAAAAAATTCAATCATCACATAATGTAGATCAGCCTCAACTTTTGTGATCTAAGGAATAATGTATGGTATATCTATAAATTATATTAAATGTATATAGGCATTTAGGGTTTTTCTTTCCCTGAGAATCATTTTAAGGGAAATGTTACTTTTTTAGTGGATGGTGAATTTTTAATTGTCTATATTGGGGTTTGCCCAAGTTCTTAAGTAGATATAGTAACCCAAGGAGACAATTGGTGGCTGATGAGGTAGAGAGACCGTAGTCAAAGCCTGTGACCCACCCTGTTGAGTATCTTCGACTTCTTAGATGTGACATAACCTAGCAGATATTAGTAGGCTGCACATGTAACATGTCTCATTGTAGGACCAGTGACCCTTGGTGTGATGAGGGAAAATGATGGTGGTAATACATACAAGCACCTCTCAGAGGCAGTGATTCCATGGCCAGTCTATTTCTCAGACACTAATTATTAATATATGGCTTAATAAGAAGGGCCCTTATATGTTTTCCTTTCATCAAAGAATAGTGGAAGTAAACAAGGCCTGTGTTTAGAGCTAGGTTGTGTAGATCATCAACAGCTTCTTATAATTACATCTATTAAACCTACCATTTGCTTTTTCCTTCCTTTGTGTAGATTGTCCAAAATGGTGACATCAAATGGCACCAGCAATGGAGAAGCATTGGTTTCTCAAGTATGTCTAGCTAAAGTGCCATTTCTATCTTTTAATATAAAATTTGCTATTCAAATAGGTCTTTGTGTATTGTCAAAGTAGTTACTACAGTGAGATGCAGCCATTCAGTTCCCTAGCCTCTGCAGCCATAGACAAAGACTACTAGTGTTTGTGTAAGGGCTCCTGTCAAACAGCAGACTCTGAAGATTGTCTCTGCCACATGTTAACAAATGTCAGCTGGATTTCAGATGTCAAGTCAAGCTTGTAAAATGTTGCTAAACTTCTGTGCCAAATGCATTGATGACAGCAATCAAAAGTGTCTACTGCAAATATCCATATAACAATCACATAGACATCTTTAAGGCTCCCTGAACTTTCCAGGTGAATGTAATTATTTTTTTGTCTAGACCTTGGCTTTCAAGATGAATGTAGCCATAACAGGACATGAAAATGTAGCTAGTGACTTTTAAAAGATGGGAACTGAGAGAGTGACTTGGTGCTCTTGAGTTGGTGTTAGTAGATTAAGGGACAACAGGCAGGCAGAGGTTCAAATGTACTCAAAGTCCAATCAATTTTTTCAGTGTGTACTTGTGAACCTTTGTGCCCTGGCACTGTGTTGGGTGTTAGAGAGCTGACTGGGAGGAAGACAGAAAATCAACTTGTTGGCCTTTAGGGAGCCCTGCGTCTTTCGGGTGAGGCAGTGGGTGCCTGGGAAACAGCAACACTTGGACAACTGATCTCAAGCAAATAGAGAAGAACAAATTGAGAACCATGGAGAAAGTAACACTAAACTACCACATACACCTACAGTTTTATGAAGAATAAAATAAGCGGAGGGCATTATTAGCAGCCCCACGAACACATAACTCAAGAGGATTAGACCTTGTCTAAACAGATGGTGAGGTTTGCCTTTGTGCTGGTCACTTTGCAAAGTGTTTTGTATCAGCTCCCTGTTTATTCTTCACAACAATGCTTTGCAGTATGTCTGCTTATTCATATTTTATAGATGAGGAAATAGGCTGAGAGGCTGAGTAATTTGCTCAAGTAACAGCCAGGACTGTAAGCAAATCTGCCTGTCCCCAGCCATGGTCACGAGTAGTCTGCAGACAGAGGAGGTAGCCAAAGAAATAAATGCCTTTGTGTCTGAAGCAGGCGGTTGAGTCCGGAATCTTAAACAGGGGCGTGGAGAACAAATACAAAGAAGCCGTGTGAACTTTTCAGTTTCCTGGCTTTCAGGTCCTTAAGAAAGACAAATAAAAAGAATGAACTACTCCTCGTAGAAAAGGCCCCGCTCTTAAGAGTAGTCACAGTGTCATTCCTCTTGCATCTAGGTCCCATGAAGGCGGGGATGGTGGTCACTCTTAACCAGTGCTATATGTAAATAGAATGGCCTCTAGCGTGCAGACAGTGGGCACTCTAAGCCTGTTCCCAATGCTGCTGACTTCAGCAGTGTTATTATTATTATCTCTTGATGACCTTGGACCTCAGATAAAGAAATGGGACAAGGGAACTAAGAGCAAATAATGCTGATATACAGCAATGTAGCAATGTACAAAGAACAGGGATCCTTACATCTGTGGGCTCACTTTCCTCCCATAACAAACGGTAAAAACTCTTGGGCAGCTTCTTTCTTGTACCAGAGTTTAGTATGCAGAACACAGCTTAAATATGCAATGAAAAAGATTTGTAGGCTCTAAAAGTTTCTACACCTTCTAGTTACTTATAAAGAATCAGTTGCTGCACTGTGATAAAAATATAGACAGCCTGTTTTGTATGATGCATTACTTAGTATGTGAATCTGTACCGGCATGAATAAATGCAGGCAAAATATTAAAGAATGTATGCAATTTTAATGATTAAATAAAACTTACAGAACCGAAGTTCCCGCGCAGCACAGGAGGTAGGAAAGCAAGAGAGCGCGCAGCTTCCGAACGCTCCATATATCCATAAAACAACCGCCCCAGGCAAACCCGCCCTAAATGGGCGGGCTTAACCCTACATCTCCCCCTTTTGTCTAAATAAGCCAGAACTAGACCAAATACAACTATAAACAATAATAACAAATGATAATTATAACAAACAATATTGAGAACAAAAGTTTTGCTAGACATTCTATCTCAAGGAGTCTAAATAATGTAG
>NC_022013.1:33934778-33936178 GCF_000317375.1 Microtus ochrogaster | reverse complement strand
TTTAACACAGATTTTTGCTGTTTGTTGGTGGCGTGCTGTAGAGAGATTTACTGATTCGGCAACAGCAGCAGAAAAAACGCTGTGTCATTTTAAAGCGCAGCTTCCTGGGGCTGTGCTGCCCACGTGAACTCTGGCTTTAAAGCATTTCAAAGGCTTTTTAGGGGAATGGATGTTTCTGTTCCCACTGGAAGGAGAGTGCTCTGAGACCCTGCGGATGGCTCAGCACTCCCAGCCTGCAACTGGGCAGCCGGCCGAATCAGGCTTAGGCAGGCGGAAGAGCATGGCTGATTCGGGCTCTGCGAGTCAGAGTTGGATGTAACTTGGATGAAAACAATTTCTGTGCTGCACATTCAGTCTCAGAATTAAAGTGCTGAGTGCCGCTCCTACCTGGCGGCCCCAGAGCTAGCACAAAATGGTATGTCCTCCATTTTGAAATTTTCCTGACTCAGCAGCAGGAAAAAACTGGCTGTTTTAAAATGCTGGCTTTCTGGGCTGTGCTGCCATTGTAATCTCTGTCTGGCTCCTGCGGGAGACAGAGCTTTTGAATGGAGCATTTGGAGTAAAGTGCTACAATTTGTTTGATGGCAACTAGACTGCTGTGTGCCTAAAAGGGGGACATTGCGTGCTGCAGCTCAGAGGCACAAGCAGCTCCGCCATGCTAGTGGTGCAATGTCCAAGGATCAGAGGCACGAGCGGCTCTGCCATGTTGGACTGGGCAGGGCCAGCAGGCAGTACCTGTTTTTGACCTAGGAATGTCACAGCTTAGATTCTTAAGTGCCTAGTGATTTAAAGGCGCAAATCAAAAGTGCTCCTGGATAGTAAAAAATTGCAGAATCACAATAGGACAGATTCAGACCACTAAATGAGTCACACTGTTGGATGAATGTACGTAGGCTTGAGAGAGAGAAGAAAAAGAATATAGAGAATAAAGTTGATGGTTAAAAAAAAGGTAAAGTCTTTAAAGAGACAGAGTACAGATAGTTAAGAGATTAAAAGAAATAAAGAAAAATAAGCCACATAAAAAAGGAAAATTCACAGAGAGTCTGGATTATGTACATTGTATTTTCTTTAAAATTTTTGACTGTGAAGGAGCTAAGTACAGAGACATATTTCATTACATGGGCTGCCAAGCTAAACCAGAATGAATATAAGGGTATTACAATTTCAAAATTTGGGTCTAAGGATATGATGCTTTGGAAAGGGTCTTCTTTTGTTTTCACAGAGGACCAGACCCTGTGGATTGTATCTATCCCGATATGGTATGATAGACCACGACCTCCCGAAAAGTTTCTGTGAACACCCTCAAAAAATTACTTCACTAAACTGCCAACTGAAATAAACCTGGCACACAGGTTACACCCTAAATGATCTGATTAACAGCGCCCCCATTCAGCAGGAAG
>NC_022013.1:33929342-33933442 GCF_000317375.1 Microtus ochrogaster | reverse complement strand
AGGCTAGATATAATGGGCCAAGCGGTGTTTAAAAGAATACAGTTTTCCGTGTAATTATTTCGGGGCATAAGCTAGAGCTAGCCATGTGGGTGGCCAGGTGCCGGGGATGCAGCCCAGCCGCTCCTATTTCAACATGAATCAAGCATTAGATTGTGTGAGGCAGTGTGTTAGGCGGTGTTCTCTAAAGGAATAGAACAAGTAGAATATTTACATCATATTATGTAAGGCTTATTAGGTTGGTTTATGAGGTAGGCTCTGGGTAGTTCAACAACGGCTTTCTACACTGTAGAGAGGTAGAGAACTAGGCATCTGCTCACTCTGTGAAGCGGGATATCTCGGGAGCTTAGTTGAGTGCAGCAATGTGGTGTTGCAGGTCTAAAGCTCCTTGGAGACTCATCAGCAGTGACTTCACAGTGGAAGGCCGAAGGGGATGGAGGCCAATAGCATCCACAATAGATGAACTCTGAGAGGAAAAAGCAATAAAGAACACCACTTTCCCCTGACTTCTCTGTATTGAGCTGCCCATTAGAAGGTGCCCAATCTGTGGGCATGTTTTTCCTCCTTAGTTCAACTGCTCTGAAAACACCTTCAAGGATATGTTGGAGCTATGCCTCCTGGGTGATTCCAAATCCAGTCAAGCTGACAGTCAGGATCAGCCATTTCAGAAAGGAATCAAAAATGACTACAGGAGTCTAGGAGGCTAGCCTGAAATGGAATATTAAAAAAAATATGCAGGAGAGAAAATAAGTTTTAGTCATATGTTATATGAAATATCTTTGTGATTTAGTCAAATGCAGACTAATTAGGAACATATTACAGAAGCTAACTCCTTAAAATAATACACTTTTTAATCATTAAATAGGAAATCAAGTAGATCAACATAGCTCAGAGATCAAATTTATCAGTTGCTAGTGTACCACCCCTCGTTTTGTGTCAGTGTGAAGGTATTTTGTGTTAAGAGGAACATTTATGTGCTGTGGGTGTGACCCTGGTTTTCATAGAGAGTATGCTGTCACCGGAGTTTATGCTCTTTTTATATCTTGCGTGCTTATGTCTTGTTTCAGTCTCTTTGTTTAGAGCATTGCTTTCACCAACTAATTTTTAAAAACAAAAATTTCGCATACTCCCTGCTTGGACCACGGCCAGCCTCCCCCATTAGCAATGCCATGTACCTCTGTTATAACTGATGAACCCAAAAGGTACTGCATCATCATACCAAGGCCATGTTTTACATTAGGGTTCACTCTTGGTGTCTTATATTCTAAATGTTTATGATAAATATATGATGACATGTATCCATGATCATAATATCATATTTAGTTCCTTCAGTGCCCTGAAAACCCCTGTCCTTTGCCTGTTCATCCTTTCTCCTATCAAACCCTAGAAAACACTAATCTTTTTCCCATCTCACTGGCTTTGCCTTTTCCAGACTCTGTCTATTTCTCATGCTGCCACCAGGTTGCTTTTTACTAGATTATAACCATCTCGTCTACTCCCTGGGTTCTCTGTTGCTTGGAGTCAGGTTTAAATATAGGGCTGGTTTGGCAGTGAATGAGGTGTTCGGGTTCTCTCCTTTTACGGGAGAGAGAGTGCATGTGAGCAATCTATAAATAATGAGGCTGACAAATAGCACAGCGAGCTCATGTGCAGGAAGTACTAGAAAGAAGATGCAACAGCAGTGAGATAAGGAGTCACCAGGACAAGGTTGGCATCTCCTCTGAGTGAGAGAAATGGAGGTCTGGAGTTGAATGGTGGAGAGCTAGCCAAGAGATTTGTGGGGATGAGCACTCCAACAGGAGGAGCAAGCATCAAGGCCCCGAGGAGGCCCTGAGCTGGGGAGGTTGAGGGTCAGGGGTAGGGTTGAGCAGCAGTAGGATGGATATTTGAGCTAGTATATATGGAGGAGATAGAGGAACTTGAATTTATTATATTTTTTTGTTACTCCATTCAACATGAAGGTATTGGAAATTATCACTTGTACCCAAATGAAAAAGAAAACCCACAGAAAATCATAGGAGTGAATACTTGTCTAGTGTAGCAGAGTTGGTGAAATGAACTCAAGTCTCATTTCACATATTTTTCTCACCTTCATGTAATGTCCTTGATAGTAACAAGGAGGAGCCAGTCTGCTTTTTCATCCCACCCAGCTAGCTTACACCCGAAATAATCACACAGAAATTGTATTAATTAAATTACTGCCGGGCCCATTATTTCTAACCTCTTATTGGCTAACTCTCACATATTAGTTTAACCTATCTCCATTAATGTGTATCACCACTTGACTGTGGCTTACCTGCATGAGTCTAATCAGCATCTGTCTAGGGCAGGAGAACCATGGTGTCTGGCCACACTGCCCTTCTTCCCAGAATTCTGTTCTGTCTTCCCTACCTGAGTTCTGCCCTAAGAACTAAGCCAAGGCAGTTTTTTCTTGTTAATAACCAATGAAAGCAACACAAATACAGAACCTCCTACATCACCTTGGCAAAAAAAAATATGAGGGGTTTATCTTTTTTAGTAGGTTTTTTTTTCTGTTTTATTTGACACACAGTCTTGACATGTATCCTGGGTTGGTCTCTTCATGTTGGGATTCCCTGTGTATGGTTAGCCCATAATCATTTTTTATTTGTACAGTAGTTACTGCTTTTGATCTTTCTAATTTCATTCTGCTTTTGAAAGTAAGCTACCGGGTGCCATGGCCCTTGTACTTGAAGCACCATCCTGATTGTGTCAATGTTAACCAGTGAACTAGTGTGCCTCTCTGAGAAACTCCCTCATGCAACAACTCTTCAGAGGTGGAAGGCTCATTGTATTAATCCCTGAGTTTGTTATCTAGCTTTTGTTGATGATGTCAAAACAGCATAATAGATTTGAAGAGACTTCTATGTACCTTAAGGAAAGTATTCCATTTGCAGTTGTAAGTAAAAGGGTGTAGTAAAGTTTATGCTGAGGTAGGTTGCTCACCTATAAGGTACATAGACATGCTACTCTGTATGAAAATAAAGGTACAAAATTAATGAAACACACTTCTCTCACTACCTCCTAACCTGCTAAGGCTGCATTGAGTCACAGAGAGTGAGAAAGTGAAAAGCAAGGTTGATCCTGCAGGTTGGAGTCTCACATATTTACCTTTTCTGCTTATAATTTGAATTTGCTAGTGTTCAATGATGTTCATACATGGGATAATTAATACAGAACTTCAGTATTAGTGACTGGGTCATTCAATTTGCTTCTAGTGAAACTGCTTGTTTCTGTTTGTTGAAAAGAATCCAGTGTGCCTACATGATAGACTGGACTAACTTAGAGTTGTTCTGTATTGTGTTTAATTGTGTCTAGCCAGTTTCTGCCTAAGCAGAGGGAGCCTGGCTTTGTACACAGGTATCCAGGTAGATTAGGGAAAGGGAGAATAGAAATTTTGTCTTGGAAAATTATCTGTGAAACAGTAAAACAAAATTGGGCATTGAACATTTAGTGGCCACCTTCTGGACCACAAAAGAAAATATAATTAAAGAAACCACAATAAAAATTCTGTAGAAAAAAATAGCAGAAGAGATAAAAAAAATAGTAAAATAGTTGAGGGCTATAATGCCAAAGGGGAAAGTGTGCAGCAGCCCAGGAGATGTGGACATATAAATAGGACAGAAAAGAAAAATCATGTAAGCCAAGTGCAAGAGGCCAGTCTAGAGGAAGAAATAGCTGTGGAAATACATAGGAGGGCTGAGAACAAAGCCGAGCATTGAGGGAAAGTGGGAGACATATTGAAGTTGTGTCAACTTCTAGGAAGTAATAGCAACATTAGATCAGAGCCTCTTCCGTGACTGAACAGCAGAGCACCGCCTGAATAGAAAAAAAGAAACTTGGTGTGTGACCAATTTCTGATTTCTAATCTCTGAACTTGTTTTGTTCCTGCTAACAGATCCAGTAATGAAAGCAAAACATGCCAATGCTTCCTTTTAGCAATGTGATTCCAAAAGACTAGCTTCTACTCACAGATGAGAGTATTGCTGCTTCAAAATAGGTCACCATGCTGTGGCCACTCAATTTCAGTTTATAACCTTTCAGGAATCTCTCTCTCTCTCTCTTTTACTCCCTCCCTCCCTCCC
>NC_022013.1:33925240-33929242 GCF_000317375.1 Microtus ochrogaster | reverse complement strand
CTTCCTTCCCTCCCTCCTCCCTCCCTCCCTCCCTCCCCCCCTCTCTCTTTGTGTTTTAACTCCCTTACCTTTATCAAGGCCTTTGCAGTTTTATTAGGTGATGTATTGTCAGGCTGCAAAGTGCATCAACGAATAGACTTGATTTGAGTGGCACAGGCTTTGTTATCTAAACCACCAAAGCATTATTAGTCAGACGGACGGACTGAAGTTTCTGAAGTCGGGGGAGGGGATAAAGTGAAAATCCATTTGTGCTTTTAAGATGATTGCTCTCAAAATGTTATTTCATTTTTCTTCTCATGGTTTTTTATTGTTGTTGTTATGTTTTCCCTCTGTAGCAATAACCACAAAACAGATTTTAAATGATCCTGTAGTCTTGTATATAAATCACTTATACTTTTGCATGACGTTTACTGTTTTCAAATTCAACATAAGTGGATGCATGACAAGATAATTGACAAGCCTACATTATACTGGCAAATGACTGCAATAGATACTAGAACACTCTATTCTGCCCTTCTTATGTCTGCCTACTGCGAATCACTCAGCTGTTTGACAGGGAAGAGCTACACATGGTAACAGTAATCACTGTGTTCACTGCCAGGAACCAATGCAGGGAGATCCTGAAGCCAATGAATGCGCAGAATGCCAATCTGACGGAAGTAGCTTGCCATCTTATTTAATAAGGAAGACATGACAGCATGGGACAGCTGGGGTTTTATTTCAGCCTGAATGAGTTTCTTGTTGTTTTGTTTAGCTTTGGATTCATACATCTCAAGGTGTCCAGGTGTGCTTTTCTTTTGTTTTACCACATTTTCTTGCACATGCCATAGAACACAGGGGAAATGGTTCCTCTTGTTCTCCCACTTCAGATCTCAATTGTGTATTGTCAGGTGTCATGGCTATTGTCAGGCAGGGAGAAGTGGGAGGGTACTAAGCTAAAAATCCCTGATTAGGGTGGAAGAATGCTACCACTGACGTTTGTAGACTTGTCCAATGTTCATTTCACAGTTGAAGCGAATAAAATTGTTATTAAGCAGCCCTTGAGTTCCCCTAAGGAGAGTCCTATCTTCTCTGGGAGAAAAGAGCAAGTCAGGCTGCTCCCAGTGCAGGAAATAAAGTCTCCCAGTTATCAGAAAAACAAGCAACAGTGAGCTGGTGAGCTGCTCAGCTTGAAGGGAAGAAGACTTTGATGAAGAGTTAAGAAGATTGGTAAAGGGGCTGACGGGTGAGGGAAGGAGATCTGAGGAGAGTGGGAGGAGGTCACAGCTGGTTGGCTAGAGAGGAAGGAGACGAGAGAAAGTTAAGTAAAAAGGTGGTTAAAATACTTTAAGACAGATGGTCATCTTTTGCTGTCTTCAGGATATTATTCCAGAATATCCTATTTCAGATGCCCCCCAATATACCAAAATATAAGGATGCTCAAGTCCCTTGTTAAATACAGCTTATTGCAGTGATCTGTGGCCATCCTTCAGGATACTGAAACCGTCTCTGGATTTCTTTCAGTGTCCACTGCAATGCAAATGCTGGGGAAGTGGCTGTCCTGCTGTATTATTTAGAAAGTGACAACAAGAGCACAACCATTGTCTTCAGTATAGGGCTTTTCCATCTTCAGGATGCTGAATCATTCATTGTGGAATCTGCAGATAAGTAGGGCTTACTGTACTTGATACTACATTATTGGCAGTAATGTATATAAACTCTTTCAACTGTAAGTCAGAGTGTGCTCTGTCTGTAACTTTGTGTTGGTGGTATTTGGGAGTTGGTGCCCAGCACAGGCAAGGCTCTATGCAAAATAGAATAACAAAATAAAATAAAAATAAAGCTATGTGTACTGAATGATTAGAGCAACTACAGAGAGTTGAATCATGTGTCATTAGGAGAAAAGAAAACATTTTTCTTAAAAGACTGCATTTCCACAATTCATATAGCAAGAGACCTGAACATTCTAGATCATTCGTTCTTGCTCAATAGAGCAAGAAGATATAGAGAAGGACAGCTTTCCTCACCTTGTCATAGCTCAGATTACCCAAGAATCTAAGTGCTATTTTTTATTTCTGGTGATTCAAAGGCATGTGGACAGATGTTATGGTTCATTAAGTATTTCAAAGAGAAGGCCCCATGGATTCTAACATCTAAGTGGGATATGCGTGTCTTGGAATGTGACTGTTCAATACACTGGGCACTGTTGGCTCGTATGATGAGTCACAGGGCCTCATGAGTGTGATGTCTTTACCAAACAGGATCAGGCAGGCCAGGCTGATCCAGGAGCCAATCCTCAGGGTCAGATGAGCATTGCACACTGCAGAGATAAAACGTTTTTTTTGCCATGGTTGCTTCTGAGCTTCTTTCAGGGTTTCTGGGAAAGCAGAATCATCTGTGACTCAACACATCATGAGCTCTGTAAGGTACTAGGGAAAAATGATACCTTCTGCCTGGTGACTCATAAAACAAACAAAGACCTCAATATCAGAAACAGATAGTCATTGCTTTTAATTAAGAAGCCCACACCGCCTTGGGCCCGTGATGACTTTTGGTACCATGACTCAAAAGTGGTGGCACTGATGGAGAGAGCAAAGAGCCATTATCACAGCACTCTTGAGAGCAAGTCTGGTGTTATTCCTCAGCAGCACTTTCTGTAACATTTAATCTTCATATTACAGCCCTCAATTGTGAATACTTTCAATTCCCGTTTTGCAGGTAAGGAAGGAATCTCACCGTAAGAAAGGTACGGAACATTTCAAATAGCTAGTCAGGTTCCTTGTCTGAACTATCAGTCACTGCATTAACACTACCTTTTATGTGTCATAAAGGTGGGGCTATTGTAGGCAGTACTGGAATAATGTATTGTGGTGGAGGGTTGATGGCAGAAGGAGACACTTAAGAAAGCCAGGTGCATTTTATTCACACTCTATGGCATTGCTTAGACCCCGAGAGTGGCTGCATTGGCTCTCTGCTTCCGTGTGGATGACGCAGAGTTTATACTGACTGTCTCTCAATATAATTAAGCATTTCACGGGGCAAAACATTATCAGTTCTTCTGTTATGAGTCATTCCAGGACATGACTGTAAAAAAGTTTAGATCAAAGATAAAGTAAGATACAAGAATACAAAAGATTATGAACAAGCCAAATGAAGAGCTTTTGAATGTTGGAAGGTGCTGTGTGAATGGTATGGTCACTCAGGACTGTGAGAAAATGCGTTTGTGGTCAGGAAGTGAGTGGAAGGGTAGCTGTGGAATGACTGACAAGGGGCGGGGCTAGAAAGTATATTTTAACAGAGTAAAAAGAAGTCTCTGCTGTTCACTTTTCATACATGAGGCCCCTATACAAGTCACAGACTGATACTTTTGTAATTCCTGTGTGACCAAGGCTTGCATTTCTCAAGTTGAAAGTATCAACAATTCTTTATTAAATTTCGCCTTGACTTCAACTCTTTTTAAAATATTTTTCCCTGGAACTTTGGAGTAGACTTAAGACTTTATATATTTTCGGGAAACACTCTACCACTGAGTTTTATTCTCGACACTTTGAGTTTTTAAAAATTTTGATATGTGACCGCTCTGAGTTTCACAGCTTGGCTTTGAATTCACCGTATAGCTCTAACACAGGACTTGCACCTCTTGCTTCTGTCTCCTGGGGTTACAGATGTGAATCAACAAATCTGTTGTTGCTGTTTTGTTTTGGTTTGCTATGAAAATGAAACCCACAGAAACCCTTCTCTTCGGGTCAGCTAATCTTTAGGCCATTTCCTCCTGAAAACAGGTAAGCGAACATTGAACTTTCCTAGTCCTCAGTCCTGAGGACCAATCTGAGCATCTATGAGAGAAGGTTTACAGTACACAAAGACCCTGCTATATGTTAGGAGGTAAGGCAGCTGATCTTCACTGAAAGCAACCATCCTGTCATCTATTTCTTTTTTTTTTTTTTTTTTTTTTTCTTTTTTTTTTATTAAGAAAGAAAAAAAAAATTTCCAGGACAGCCAGGGCTACACAGAGAAACTGTC
>NC_022013.1:33916371-33924723 GCF_000317375.1 Microtus ochrogaster | reverse complement strand
ACCTTCCTGTATCCCAATCATCCCGTTGCCCCAAGTTCTCCCCATCCAACCCTTCTCACTTTTTTCTCCCCATCTCCCCTTCCCCCCCCCCCACCCCACCCTTAAGATCCCGATTTTTTGCCTGGCAATCTTGTCTACTTCCCCTACCCAGGAGGATAGCAATCATCCCGTTGCCCCAAGTTCTCCCCATCCAACCCTTCTCACTTTTTTCTCCCCATCTCCCCTTACCCCCCTCCCACCCCACCCATCATGTCATCTATTTCTGAGGACAGTCATTGAGGGAATGTGGCCCACAGAACACAACAGTTTCTTTAAAGTATTTGCCATTCTTGGGCCCTTGAGTTCAGCATATTTCTCCCTCTAACCTCTAGCCATCATGATTTTTTTCTATCTACTCACATGCATCACCAAACCCAGAGGAACTTTTTGACAACTCTGAATCTTGGTAAGAGAAACACTGCTTTTCCTTTTTAAGCCCTGTCAATCTTAGGTAGCTCCCTCCCTGTTTTCTTTTTCTGTACAGTTTTTCTAATTTCCCTTTTGCCTGGTTTGAGGCTCTGGACAATTGATTCTATTTTCCAAGTGGAATATACTTTCTGTGCATCTATCATTCTTCCCGCAGCCAGCCCCTCAACAATGTCCCTTTTATCTTGTTCCAATATTACTGTAATTCTAATAGGATATATTCCATTTCAATCAATAACTCTTCGAAGTTCTATCCATCTATTCTGGTATGACTCATCTAGTATCCTGTCAAGTCTCATCTTGAAACTTTTTTAAGAAAGGAAAGAAAAACATATAGTAAAAAGACAGCAGTGGACAGTGTAGCAACAGAAGAACCATCTGCCGTGGGAATTTTTAATTAAATAAAACTTTTAGTTCTCCAAATTTTGTATTTTCTCATTTCCTCTGGTAACATGTCAGAGTAAAACAACTGACGTATTTCTCCATGCTTTCTCTTACACTTTAAACTCCCCATTCTTTCCCTGAAGCTCCCTCTTCAACCCCCTTTTACCATGTGATTGCTTGTATAGCACATGGCTACTTCTATAACTTCATGGTTTTCTTTCCTCTAAGATTTACAGCTTTATTGCCCTGTTGTTTTCTCTTAAACTCTATGAACCATCCTTGGGCTTTGTGTTGGTTTGAATAAAAATGGCCCCCTTTGGGGTGGGCTTTGAGGTCTCAACTACTCAAGCCATGCCCAGTGTGGCATTCTCTTTCTTGTCTGCAGACCCAGATAGAGAACTCTCAACTCCTTCTCTAGTACCACGTCTTCCTGCATGCCACCATGCTTCCCACCATGACGACAATGGACTAAACTTCTGAAACTGTAAGCCAGCCCTAAATAAAAGTTTTTCTTTATAACAGTTGGTGTCTCTTCCCAGCAGTAGAAACCCTAATACAAAAGTTGGTACCAAGGGATTGGGGTGTTGCTGAGATAGGCCTGGCTGTGCTTTTGTTTGGAAGAATGTGGACTTTGGGACTTTGGATTAGAAAAGCAATTGAATGCTTTCAATGGGGATTAATAGGACATTCTAGTAGGAGCATGGAAGACAGTGGTGTTGAGCGTGATTTGAAATGTGGGGGCCTGGTTCAAGAAGTTTTAGAAGAGAAGACTATTAACATGGGCCTTAGAGACTGTTCTTGTGATATTTTGGTGAGGAACGCGGCTGCTTTCTACCCTTGCCCAAAAATTCCACCTGAGGCTAAATTGATGAGTTTTGGATTAGCAGAGTAAATTTCAAAATGGCCTAGTTTTGTGGTTATTAGTGTTCACTCTTAGGAAGATCTATAATAAAAAGGAGTAAGCTGAGCAAGAAAAATACAAAATGTACAGATTGAAGAGAAAGAGGGCACCAGGAGGTGAATAGAGTTAAATCCTGTGTTCAAGGAGATAAACAGATTAACGAAAAGCCTGCCACTCAATGGGATAAAAGGGGTGGTGACCTCAAGGCAAGACCCCACTAAGTTCAGTTTCTAACTTGTGAAAAGGAATTAAAGGAAAGTTTAGAGGCAGGTGTGGTGGTACATGTCTTTAATCTCAGCAGTTATTGGGCAGAGTCTGGTGGATCTCTGAGTCTGAGGTCAGCCTGGTCTACAGGAGTTTCAGGACAGACACTCAACAGTGAAGGAAATTGTGGAAAATAGAAAGATAGAAAAGATGTAACTTAATGAGGGGGCCATCTGTGTTCCAGCCCCAGCAGGCAGCAGAACTTGGTGGCTTTGGATACGTGGTTCTGGCTTTAAAGTGAAGGAGAGAAGAAAGGGATGTGGAATCTCCCTCCATGACTAAGCAAAGCCAGGCCTATGGAGGGGTGTGCTTGCGTAGAGGCTTGGAGAGGCCATTGCACGAAGCTGTAATAGAGACGTCTGGATAACCTTGGAGACTCTGAGACATTAGAAATGCCAGAGCTGTGGGATGCCTACTGAGGAGAGGGCAACCAGCCCAAAAGAAAGAAGTAGTTTGCAGTCAATAAAGATGAAAGGAGTTGGAAATCTGAAGAGCACTTTGACATCAGACATGGAGATACCGAGTTTGGAGTTTGTCCAGATAATTTTTGGTCTTGGTTTAGAACCATATTTCCTCATTATGTTCCTTTTCCTCCCATTTGGAATAGTAATTTATATCCTGTGCTATTATATGTTGGGAATATGTGATTTGCTTTTTCATTTTTTAAATTGTTTTTATTGAGCTATATATTTTTCTCTGCTCCCCTTCTTTCCTCCCCCTCCCACCTTTACCCTCTCCCATGATCCCCATGCTCCCTATTTATCAGGAGATAATGTCTTTTTCTATTTCCCATGTAGATTAGTGCTTTCTCATTTTGATTTTCCTGGGGTTACAGTTAAGAGATTGCTATGAATCTCAGAAGGGACTTTGAACTTTTAAACAAATTGAATCTGTTATAGACTATGGGGAATTTTGAAGTTGGATTAAATGCAGTTTGCACTATGATATGGCTACTAGCCCATATGTGGCAGGTAGCAGAATATGGTGGCTTGAATAAAAATAGCCCATAGACCCACAGGAAGTGGCACTATTAGGAGGTATGGCCTCATTGGAGTAGGTATACTTGTTGGAGGAAATGTGTCACCAGGGGCAGGCTTTGAGGTCTCAGATGCTCTAGCAATGCCCAACGTGTCATTCTCTTCCTGATGCCTATGGATCCAGATATAGAACTCCCAACTCATTCTCTAGTTCTGTGTCTGCCATGACAATAATAGACTTAACCTCTGAAACTGTAAGCCAGCCCCAATAAAATGATTTTTCTTTGTAAGAGTTGCTGTGGCCATGGTTTCTCTTCATAGGAATAGAAACCCTAACTAAGACAGACTTCTGAGTCAATTTTACATTCTTTTACTAATAAGACTAAGAACCCCCAAATGGACCCCAGTTTCCATGGTTGTGTATGGTGCCCAATGTGGAACTCATGGACTTTTCTGGTAACAGTATAGCCCCTAATTTTAATGGTGGCTCTCAGATTGAGATATTTATGAGTAATTTTTATTTTCTTCTCTCGGTTAATCAAGCAGCTATAGTTTCCATATGGAAGTGTGATGAACTTGTTTAGTTTTTTTGTCAGTTTGACACAAGCTAGCATTATCTGGGAAGAAGAACCACCACTGAGAAATGCGTTCTTATCAGATTGCCTGGAGGCAAGTCTATAGAGCATTGTCTTGATTGATGATGGACATAGAAGGGCCTAGCCCACTGCTATCCTTGGGCTGAGGGTCCTGAGGTGTATAACAAAATGAACAAGCCAGGAAGAAAAAGACCATAGAACTTTACATAGTCTCTGTACCATCAGTTCCTACCTTCAGGTTCCTGCCTTGAGTTCCTTGCCCTAACTTCCCTTTATGATGCACTACAACTGTAAGCTGAAATAAACTCTTTTTTCCCCAGGTTTCTTTTTGACAGGGTATTTATCACAGAACTAGAAAACAAACTAGAGCAGTGACTTTTTACAAGAATACCCAAAGCCTCTGTAGGCACTGTACTAATTACTTTCGTGACCAAAGAGCTAGCAAGAAGCAACATAAGGGAAGAAGAGTTCATTTTGGCTCACAATTTGAGGGGATTTAATTATCATGGAGAGGACAATATAGTGGTGAAGATCACTAGGGAGGCAGGGGCATGTACTTGCCACTTGTCCCCTTCCATCTCGGTGGAGCAGGAAGCAGAGATGAATGCTGGTGTTCAACTTCCTTTACACTCAGTCTTGAACCTCACTTTGTAGGTGATACTGCCCACTTTCAGGGTGGATCTTCCCTCTCCGCTTTTAAATCTGTCTGGAAACACCCTTCCTTATACAAACCCACAGAGATGTGTTTCCATGGTGATTCTAAATCCTGTCAAACTGACAGTGAAGATTACCCACCACACATGAGCAGTTACATTCAAACATGCCCCAACTCCCGCTTGTATATTTCTTTGTTCTCTTCTTTTGAATTCACAATCATTTCTTAGAGAAGGTTTTATTTATGATGTTAAAACTGAAACATATCACCTTACTGCCATCAGGCCATTCCCCAAATGACTTGTGGAGTCCTTTCAGTAGACGGAGGTCAGTGGATTCTACAGAAGCATCTACATTGTGGGTCATTCCCCTGCTCTGTGGAGCTGTTCGTAATACTCTAAAATCAAATCATCTTCTCCATGACAGTCTCCTTCCCTCTACTGAAGTGATATTTATTTCAAGCCCTTAGACACTTATTAAACATTTATCGAGCAATTAACAAGAGGAACCATCGTGGAACCTCCTTTCTAGCTGCCCTCCTGAAACTTACAGCAGGACAAAAGAACGAGAAAGTAGATGGTCATAGGGCTTTGTGAAGAAAGTAGTGGGAAGGGAGCTCTGTTAGCAGCTCCAAGGATAGTTGTTCAGAGTGGTGTTGGCAGGATGGACAGGAGGGAGGGCTGCAGCAAGAAGGAAGGTGGGCTGGAGACTTGAGGCAAGTCTTGAGGCATGAATGAGCACAGCCAACCTACGTGGCAGCAGAGAGCACTGAAGGGAGGAGGACCGGTAAATGGGTTGTTCGTGGCAGGGTTAGAGACCTATCTTTTGCATGGCTTTAAGTTGCTCTAAAGAGTTTGACATTTTCCCCGAACTGGTGGGTAGTAGTGATAGATTGGATCTATGCAAAGAAGTGACAAACTGATTCATATCTTAAAGAAAAAACGGACTTCCAGATTGTCATGGTTACAATCTCTCTTTCCTCCAACCTTCAGAATTTCCTAGACTTGTGACAGGGAAAGGAAGAAACTATGAGTCTTTTGAAAATCTAGAGAATCCACTCAGCTAAAGAACAGTTTAAATACGGTCAGCCCTACTTAGGCCGTTGTTAATGGTAGCAACTCTATGCCACTATACTCTGAGGCGAAACTAGGCTCTGCCTGGGTGATTTCTGAAAAACAATCTTTTTTTCTCTTTTATTCCCTGAGTGGCAAGGAATGTTCAGCATGTATCAACGTTTCTCCACGGGACTTAGCCCCCTGATGAGAGCAGAGCTAAGACTCAGTAAATAACTGTTTTATCTTAAAGTGGAAAGGCAACTCTGATCTGGGGCAGTTATTATTGAAAAAAAATGATAGCACAAAGCTAGATAATAGCATAGTTTGTACTTTCATGAGTTCCTGTGTTGAGCCTCAGGGTTTTCAGAAAGCAGGGCTTGTGTATAGATTTCGGGAACACTGATTCCAGGACCTGCTTTCTTCCTATTTCCATTTGGAAACTCTCAGCTGGCTTAGAAAGCCTTCTAGGATTTAGAAATAAGAAGTATTTAGACTTTTAAAATCAGGTTATGTATTCCATTTTTGAAAGCTCAAATGGTTTGCATTTGAACTTTTTAATATGTTTTCTTTATACCTAGAAACAAGTGTGTGAACTGGTAGCATCTTATACTAGATGATTAATACACTAGTCCTTTGATACCAGCTCCTGGGTTCCTTAATCCTCAGGCATGAAGAGAAACCCATTTTAGATTTAAATTAACATGCTAATTGAGGTAGACTGCACTGCTAATTATCAGCTACTCTTTGTACCAAGGAGAAATGATTCTAAGGTAAGCTAGTCAGCTGCTTTTTGGAAGTTCAGTAGGTGACCACGTTATCTTCAGGAAATTAAAATCTGTCGGCTGTAAAACTGCATTCTTCCATGTTGCTGATGTGTTTATAACAGATGCAGTATCGCTTACTCTTCACATCTCCTTATTAATTGGATTTTAACTGTCAAGACTGACCAATAGATCATATTTCATGTGCCAGCCTTCTTCACTAGTTACATTTGGAGCAAATGAGAGCTGATACGTGGAAAATTTTGAGCATCTGTCACTGACTTGTGGGAGAGAGTACAGTGTTGGAAGGACAGCTTCCGCTCCGGTCAGTGTCAGGCTCGAACCGTGGTTTGCAACCTTCCTAATGCTGTGACCCTTTAATACAGTGCCTCGTATTGTAGTGACCCCAACCATAAAATGATTTCATTTCTACTTCATGTATGTAATTTTTCTGCTCTTATAAATTGTGATGCAAATCTTTGATATGCAGGATATCTGATATGTGACCCCTGTGAAAGGGTCACTTTTCCCCCAAAGGGCTCACAACCCACAGGTTGAGATGCACTGTGTTTAACACTCTCATGGACCCTTATTTAGACTTACTAAAGACTGACCTGTTGGTGGAACTTTGTAAGCAGATAATCTTTGTTAGCTCCAGTACTTGGGTTTTAGCAGCTAGCAGTGGCCATATGCTAGTGACTGGCAATGGTGTGGCTCGGATATCAGCATATGGACAGAAAGCCTTCCTTGGGTGAGAGCATCATGTCTAAGTCCTTACTTTAACTCGAGCGTCTGGCACTTTGCTGTGGCCTCTTGTAGGTGTGGTGGTGGGCTGAATAACCCCAAGACTCACCAAGGTGTCTAGCTCAATTTTTAAAAATATGATAAGTTACTTGGTGAAGGAAAATTACAGTAGCCAAATGGCTTTGAGGTGGGGAGGCTGTGCTGGGTTACACAAAAGAACTGTGTTTCATTTCCAGCAGAAATGTATAGGGTGTCTGCTTCTCCATACCATTTCTAGCACTTATTGTCTATCTTTTAATATTTGCCATAATTAAAAATTTTTAAATCTATATATAGTTAGCTTAAAATATTATTTTTTGAAAAATTATGTATGTGTATGTATCTCTCTCTGTGTGTATCTTTGTGTGGGTAAGTACATATGACTGTGAGTCACCATGGCAGTCAGAAAAGGACACTGGATCCCCTGTAGCTGCAGTTACAGGTACTTGTGAGCCACTGGACATGGATGTTGGGACCCAAACTCAGGTTGATTATCTGCAAGAGCAGCTAACACTCTTGCTGAGCCATCCATTTAGCCCTTACTTTATACTATGTAGTTCATTTTAGTGTGTATATGTGCCAACTACGTGTGCATGTGTGTGCACATGTAAGGAGGCCAGAGACCAACCTTGAATGTTGTTACTCGGGAGCCATTCACCTTGTCTTCTGAGACAGGTTATCTCCCTGGAACCCAAGGCTTACTGAATTGGAGTGATGGGCCGGCCTTGGAGCGGCACTCGTCAATTTGTTTGTATCTACTCAAAGCTTGGATTACAAACAAGTTCTTCCACGAACAGCTCTTTAGGTGTTGGGGATCCAACACAGGTCCGTGTACTTGTGGGGCAAGCTCTCTATTGACTAATCCATCTCCTCCATCCCTGGCTTTAAAAATTATACTCATATGACTTGGTCATAAACTGCTACCATCTCATTGTGGTTTTGATTTACATCTCCTTGGTAGATAAAATATCAAAAGCTTTAGAAAGAAATAGAAATCCAAATTTTGTATGGATGTCTTACACTTTCTGTAAACGTGATCCTGTTGTGTTCAAAGCTTTCCCTTGCATCTGGATGATTTCCTCTCTTGCCTGACTGCCTGTCAGAGCTGTGGTGCAGCATGGGAAGGTGTGGGCATCATTGTCTTTGTCTTGTGCCAATTTTAGGGGGCTGTTTTAGGCTTTTGCCACTAAGCACCATGTTGTCTGTTTGGGGGAGATTTCTACTCATTTAGGTGCATCTCCACTGTTTCTAGTTTATGCTTTAAACTATGGAGGGCTATAACATTGCCATGGGTTTTGCTGTGACCATTGAGTGATTGGGTGATTTTGTTCTAATTTATATTATTAATGTGGTATCTCAGATAATTGGGTTTCCAGGAACATATTCTTTTTTGGACAGAGCATATAACTTTACATATTACTGCCGATACTGCTCTTCCTTCTTGTGTGTGTGTGTGTGTGTGTGAGAGAGAGAGAGAGAGAGAGAGAGAGAGAGAGAGAGAGAGAGAGAGAG
>NC_022013.1:33867765-33916271 GCF_000317375.1 Microtus ochrogaster | reverse complement strand
GAGAGAGAGAGAGAGAAAGAGAGGGAGGAGGGGGAGAGAGGGAGGGAGGGAGGGAGGGAGGGAAAGAGAGAAGAAAAGGGGAAGGAGAGGGAGAAAAAGAGAGAGCAAGTGAAAAAGATGCATGTGTAGGCCAGAAGTTGGTGTCAACTGTCTTCTTTAGTCATTCTCCGCCTTAATTTTTGAGCCAGGGTCTCTTGCTGAAGCTGGAGCTCATCTATTTGAGTAGATTGGCCAGTCAGGAATCTCCCAGGATTCTCCTGCCCAGAGAGTGGGTTACAGGTACAGAGGTCTGTGGTTTACTTTTTACTCGGGTTCAGTGGTCTGAGCTCAGGTCCTCAGGCTTTCGTGGCAAGCACCTGAAACCCCTTGCTTCTCCTTCAAAATATGATTTCTCACTCTCCCATCCTCTCTCCATCTTCTTCCTCCCTCTCTTTCTCTTCTCTCAGTATCTTCAGGAAGTCCCTGAAACTGACCAAATTCATTAGGCCTCTCTGTAAGCAGAATAAGGCCAGAGTAAGCAGAGTTAAGCTGCAAAGAAAAGTATCAGACAAGAAAAACTTCAAAAAAAAAAAAAAAACCTTTTGGGGACAGACCGGTTGCCTGCAAGGAGCAGAAAGTAGCTGCTTAGAACAGGTTTAGGTTGACTGAGGTACCAGGGAAGACACTCTCCAATCTGTGGCCCTGCCTTCAATCCATGCATCTATGCAGTGTGCTTCAGGTTCCTAGCTTTTGTGAGCTGTCACGTGTGCTGGGGGTGTGTTTGTTGATGCAACTGTCCTTGAGTCATTTCTGCTTCTGAAATCCCTCACTCATATTCCTGTAAGTAATCCCAATAAAACTCATTTGTTCACCAAGTTGGACGTTGGTTGTGTTTTGGTCTGTCATGGGGTCTCTTTCTGGGGTAAGTAGACATGTGTGTTGGTTTTCCCAAGGAAAAGTTTTGTTATGCAACTGTTTATCCTCCCCTCCCCCTTCCGCCTTTCTTCTTGACAAGATTTTACCATCTTACCAAAGTTTACCAAAGTAGACTGACTTCCAGCTCTTGCTTCTTCTACCCAGCTTCCCCAATGCTGAAATACAGGTGTGAATCACCATGCTTAGCTTGGCAGTGTTTTGCCACCATTTGCTCCTTTATCCACAGTGGCATTAGTTTGTAGTTTTCTTTCTTTTTGGTGTTTTGTCTGCTTTTTCTGTCAGGTGTCCTAGCCACACAGAATGATGTGGAAGTGGGCCCTCATTGTTCACTCTTTTGAGAAGAGGAAAGCACATGTATAGTCTAATGAGGTGAATGTGCTTGTTTGTGTTCATAGAAAGAGGTGAATCTCAACCGATTAAAGCTTTGATTTCATGACAGTAGGTGGGAATACTGCTTTGCATAAATTCAAAGTACAATATGGTAGAAGCATGTTTAGGGTCATTTCAGAAACTGTTAGAATTTTCTCATGCCAAAATTAACAATTGTTTTAAATGATACTTTCGTAGTAGGAGGCTGCTTGTTCATTTCACGGCCACCAAGACTCCCAAAATAACCACACAGAAACTGTATTAATTAAATCACTGCTAGGCCTATTAGTTCTAACTTCTTATTGGCTAGCTTTTACATCTTAATTTAACCCATTTCCATTAAGCTATGTATTGCCACATGGCAGTAGCTTACTGGCAAAGTTTCGGCATGTCTGTCTCTGGTGTTGGCTCCATGGTTCTCCTCACTCCACACTTCTTTCTCCCAGCATTCAGTTTAGTTTTCCCCACATAGCTCTGTTCTACCCTATCATGCCAAGCCAGTTTCTTTATTAACCAATGGTATTCACAGCATATAGAGGGGAATCCCACATCATACTTAGGCCAGCAATTCAAAGGGCAATTATAGAAAGTTATATGATGCACTTTCATGATCACAGAAGGCAATTTTCATGCAAGTATATAATTAATGTGAGCATGCTCTCTGTACCCCATTGTCTTCATCTTCCTGGCCTTCCCCCTCTCATTGATCTCCTCTTACCCTGGTCTTAATTTTATGATATTCATACACATATGATTTTTACATATCTGTAAAATCTAGGACCCAGACATGCAAGAAAACATGAGATGATTGTCTTTCTAAGAATATACCGGGCACTTCACGAGGGTCCTGGGGATCAAATTCAAATCCCCATGCTTGCTCAGCAAACCCTTGACTGGCTGAGCTAGCTCCCTACATTACTCACATTCTTATAACCATGAATCTCATCTCATATTTTTCTATTTTGTTATTTTTTTTCTCTCTCATACCTTCAGTGTCAATAGGAGTCAACAAGTGGTTCCTTCTCCAAAGTTTATGAGCATGCTCAATGGTTACCAGCTACCATAAAAATCAAGTCACTGTGTTTCCTTTGTCTTTTCTACCTGTGCCACAGTTGCCTACTAAACTGTATTAACTCCCTGCCTTCCTGGAATCCAAACTTGGTAAAATCACAAATAGCACTGGGAGATTTCTTGCCACCCTTGGTTCACTTCTAAACTCATGGCAAGTGGGCAGCTGCTCCCAGGACCACACTAGAATTGCTGTTACTCATGTTCTTAGTGTTTACCTGGATTTCACACTCAGGCATTATAGCCAAGATTTCTAGTTCTTATTTCGTTAGACCTTTCTGTAGCATTTACCATTGCTGACCACTTTTTGAGACAATTTCCTGGATTTCCTCTGACCTTTTCTTTTTATTGACAGTTTTGACACACACACACACACACACACACACACACACACACACACACACACAATCCTTTGGCCTAATTCTTAAAATACTATTGCTCTCCAAGTTTCAGAACTTGATGTTCTTTTATCCATATGTTTATCTTATGTACTAATAATCTTAATTCTTTTTGCTATATTACCAATTATTAATAAGCTCTGAAAACAACATTCTCAAATCTCTATCATTTGTATCTACTTCGTTTGCCTATGAACATCTCATTTCAAACTTGCACTAAGTTCAGCACATCTTGTAGAGTAAGTAGTATTTAATGTGCCCATGAAAGGCAATTTCCTAGATTCATGGAACACATGCTCAATATCTTTTAATTTTTATGTTTTTATTTCAAATGGATACATTTCAATTATACATATTTATAGACTGTGTGTATATATATATAGTGTGATAGTTTTAACATATTTAGATTTAGCATAACTACCACCCAAGACCTTTATAATTTCTTTGTGTTAGGAATATTCAAGCTACTGTCTTCTATTTTGGAATATTCAATTAAGTCATCATCTTACTACAGAGAGAAACGTTTTTTTTTGTTCTGCATTTCTCAGGTCAGTGATATGAATAATTGCCTATCTATTCAACACGCCAAAATCCTACATTTTTTTTTTAGATAACAAAGCTCTTCCTTAACTCTATTTTTTAACTTGTTCTTAATCTTCTTATTTCTATCTTAAGACACGTGATAGATATAACAAAAGACTTATGACACAACTTATCTATCATATGATAGATAGATGTTTCTTTTTTTAAATCGATCCTTTGGAATTTCACGTCATGGATCCCAATCCCACTCATTTTCCAGTCCTTCCGTATCTTCCCTCCACCTTTGTACCCTCCTCCCCAAAAGAAAATAAAAATTAAACACACACACACACACACACACACACACACACAACCTGTCTTGCTAACCCCTCTGGGCAGTGACCTTCTCCTTTATCAACCCTAGGCTTCTCGCACACCGTCACGACTGTGGAATCCCCAGTTCCACCTGTGTGTACCACTCTGCTCCATCTTTCCTGCCTCTCCATCACTTATTTGCTCATGGCAGTGGCATTGGAGGTTGCAGTGTGTCACACCGTGGGCCCTTTTGCCCAAACAGCTTTATTTGCAAATGTCCATTGCAATGAGTTGTTGATCTGGTTCAAGGCCACCGAGTTTTGCTGTACCATCGATACCCTCACCGAGACGCATTTCAGACATCCTGCAGTTGCTGAGTCATGAGTCTGTGGTTCTGCAGGACTGACCCCTTCAGGTGCTCCAACAGATCATAGATGGGATAGATGTTGTAGTGGACCAACTCAAAGACCTGGATATGGGCCTGGGTGATAGCTTAGTTTCTCTGACTGGTACAATGACTGGTGTAGTGTGGCGCCAGCTCACACTGCCCTTGGACATCAACATGGCTTTAGACCAACAATATGGCCTTCTGTCGTAACGTGGGTCATGGATATCAACACAGACTCCAGCTGTGGTAGGACCACAGACCCAGACATGGCCCTTAGGTGGTGTGGGATTCCCCTCTGTATGCATTGAATACCATTGGTTAATGAATAACCAATCTGCTCCAGGCAGCACCAATCTACTTCAAGAGAAAGATGGGCATCAGAGAGGCTCCTTATGGAGTTGGTTAGCCATTTGGGCAAGAAACTGCTTTTGCCTGGACTGCTTGATGTTATGCTATATGAACAGAAAAATGACTGCTGAATTGCCTAAAGATGAAATGATCTTTCAGGGTTCCTCCTTCATAAAAGAATCTGCCAGATATTCTGCAGGACACAGAAAAAAGTCACTGAAAAAGTGCTAATAGAGGTGAAACTGTCTCTGAAATTTTCGGATTCATGGAAAAGTGTGCCAGATACTATGGGCTTATAGGCTGAAGATGAATGCCCCAATGTTACAGAAGAACTTTGGGTGACTGTCCAGGGCAGCAAGATGTCTCTGTCAATTCTAGAGTTTTGGAAGTTGCTTACAATGCACTTCCTATTTACTTAGGTAATATTAGATCTTTATTGAGTCTTTGATGGAGTTAAAGGATAGACAGTTATAACTACAGTTTTCCTTAGTTATGATAAAAGATAAAGGTGACACAAATATGGTAACTGTAATTCTTGCTTGATACCTGCTTTGTTATATGTAATTTTGCTATGTTAAAGTTAAAACCTTTTTATTTAGACAGAAATGGGGAGGTAATGTGGGATTCTCCTATGTATGTTGTGAATACCATTGGTTAATGAATAAAGCTGCTTTGGGCCTATTGCAGTACAGAATAGGGCAAGGCAGGAATTCCAAGCATGTAGAGAGGAGAGAATTGAAGTCAGGGAGAAGCCATGTAGCCACCACAGGAGATAGATGCCAGATGCCGAACAGAACCTTACCAGTAGGCTACAACCACATGGCGATACACAGATTAATAGAAGTGGGTTCAGATATAAAAGTTAGCCAATAAGAAGCATGAGCTAATAGGCCAAGCAATGTTGTAATAATATAGTTTCTGTGTGATTATTTTGGGTCTGGGAAGCTGGAAAACAAACAAGTATCCTCCATCTACACTTAGGCTACAACACTTGGGGACAGACATTATCATGACCTCAGGTGGTAGGGCATGTTTCTCACACCAGCCTGCTCAGCACACTAACTGCTCAGCTTCTCTTTCTCTCCCATCTCTTCACCACATACTTGCTCGTTCATTGTGATGCCCACCTGCCCACACTTTGAGCTGGCAGGCAACTTTGTCTGTTATCCATCTGCCTGTGCCATGAGGTGGCAGCAGACCATATATAGAGATATTTCTATCTATCATATCTAAATATGCAGACCCAAGGTCCTGTTGATCTCCCCACCCCCTTCTTCAGCCTGCTAGATCACTGGGGTTCAGGTCTCTTCTCTTTCTTACTGTGATGGAAACAGCACCTGTAACTAGTTTTCCCGCTTCCTCACCTCTCTCCTGTAATGATCTATATTATCATTCCTCTAACACTTGGCACTCAGAACCTTGCAGGAACTCTTTGTTACCTTAGATTGGCACATAAGGACATCTGCTTTATGGGCACAGCTATTCTCCAATCTCTATTTTAGCATTGGATATACATTTTTAAATAAGTGTTAGGCTTGTTCACGAATTATGCCCTGTATGTGTACAAATATAAATTTTTGAATGTTTCTTAGAACACACTTGTATCAATTCCCTGGTGTTAGTGGATAATCATCTCTTTAAATTTTAATTAAAATTTTATGACTTTCTGATGATCTTAATTAGAACAGCTTGATTTCATCATTCATGGAACTATCTGGGTTGTTTAAAAACGTGTAGCCTCTGGTCAGGGTTTACATCTTACTTTGTCTCAAGTCATATGGAGAAAGGTGTTTGACTCTGAAATATCTCTCTGCGCCCTGTGTCTTGTTCAAGCTCTGCTTTAGTGTTTGACATAAGGGTAAGAAATTAGTGACTCAGCTTCTTTCTCCCAGCATTCTGTTCTGTTTACTCCACCTATCTAAATTCTACCCTATCAGAGGGCCAAGCAGTTTCTTTATTAGTTAATCAATGAAAGCAACAGATAAGATACAAGACCCACCTTCATCATTTCCCCTTTTTCTGTTTAAACAAAAAAGAAAGGCTTTAACTTTAACATAATAAAATTACATATAACAAAACAGTTATAAAGCAAGAATTACAGTTACAATATTTACATCTATTTTATCTTTTATCATAACTAAGTATAACTATAACTAACCATTCTTCAACTCCATCAAAGACTCCAGAAGGATATAATATTACCTAAGCAAACAAGAAGTCCAAAACTCTGGAAATGACAGAGACATCTTGCTGCCTGGACAGTCACCCAAAGTTCCTCTGTACCATTGGGGCATCCATCTTCAGCCTACAGGCCCATAGTTTCCAGCCCATGAAGCAGGAAAATTGCAAAGACAGTTCAGTCACTTTCTGCTGTGTCCTGCAGAATGTGTGGTAGACTCTTTCATGAATCAGGAACCCCCAAAGACCATCTCACCTTTAGGCAAGTTCAGCAGTCCTCTCTCTGTGGGTTTTCTGTGTCTAGTTTATGCAACAGTCCAGGCAAGAGCAGTTTCTTGCCCAAATGGCTATCAAACTCCATAATGAGCCTCTTCGATTCCCATCTTCCTCTTGAAGTAGATTGGTGCTGACAGGAGCAGACATTTCTCATGGTCATGAAAAGCCCTAAGTCATTAAAACAATTTAAAATGCCATATTCTGCAGTCTTTGAAAGATATGAAGAATGCCTATCTAACTGAAATATATCTCTATATATCTAGAAAATCTAACTAACATGACTACAAGCTTGACTATTATTGTTGATTATCCATTAACAACCTATATTTCCTAATTATACATTACATTTTAAATGAACTACACAATCACAATACCTTAATCAAGATCAGAAACACATATAACAAAATTGACCTTAAAATCCATACCAATGCAAATTATTCATATCTATATCATATCACCCTCTAAATGTAAAAAGAACATTTATAAACAATATTTGGGAATATGGGCGCAGTTATTTCTCTCCAAACTACTTCCTGCTGAATGGGGGCGCTGTTATTCAGGTCTTTTATGGGATAACCTGTCTGCTAGGTTCATCTCAGTCGGCAGTTGAGCAAAGTAATTTTTTGAGGGTATTCACAGCAACCTTTCAGGAGGGCGTGGTCTATCATACCATATTGGGATAGAAGAAATCCATAGAGTCTCACCCTCTGTGAAAACAAAAGAAGACTCTCTCCAAAGCATCATATCCTTAGACCCAAAATCTGAAGTCATAATACCCTCATGAAATCCAGTCTGGTTTAGCTTGGCAGCCCATGTAATGAAATGTTTCTCTGAACGTAGCTCCTTCACAGTCAAAAATTTTAACGAAAACACAATGTACATAATCCAGACTCTCTGTGAATTTTCCATTTTTATGTGGCTTATTTTTCTTTATTTTTCTTAATCTATAAATATCTGTACTCTCTTTAAAGACCTTACCCCCTTTTTTAAAGGCATTAACTTTATTCAATCTATTTTTTTTATCTCTCTCTAGCCTATGTACACTCATCCAACACTGTGATCCATTTAGTGGTCTGTCTGAATCTGTTTTATTGTGAAACTGTAATTTTTTTTTTACTATCCAGGAGCACTTTGTTTTGTGCCTTTAAATCACTAAGTGCTTAAGAATCTAAGCTGTGACATTTATAGGTCAAAAACAGGTACTGCAGGCTTGCCCCGCCCAGTCCAACATGGCAGAGCCGCTCATGCCTCTGATTCTTGCACATTGCACCGGTAGTGTGGTGGAGCTGCTTGTGCCTCTGAACCACAGCATGAAATGACCCCCTTTTAGGCACACAGTGAGTCTAGTTGCCATCAAACAAATCGTAGCACTTTACTCCAAATGCTTCATTCAAAAGCTCTGTCTCCTGCAGGAGCCAGGCAGAGATCACGATGGCGGCACAGCCCAGAAAGCCAGCTTTTAAAACAGCCAGTTTTTTTCCTGCTGCTGAGTCAGGACAATTTCTTTGCAGCACACAACCCAGAAACAGCAAAAAGCTGTCTTAAATTCTCTCTCTCTCCTTTTTAAGCCCTCTCAGGTTTTATGTGGCATTAGTTAATCACGTTGGGTGCCACTCTGTTGTAATATGGAGCAGTGGGCTGCATCTGTTGTGAGGAATGGCGGGCTGCGTCCTGCCACCTGGCTGGCTTTACCCGAAATAATTACACAGAAACTGTATTCTTTTAAACACTGCCTGGCCCATTAGTTCCAGCCTCTTATTGGCTAGCTCTTACATATTGATCTAACCCATTTCTAATATTCTGGGTAGCACACAAGGTGGCTTATCAGGGAAGATCTTAACCTGCGGCTGTGTCGGGTGGGAGAGTCATGGTGACTCATTGACTCAGCTTCTTTCTCCCAGCATCCTGTTCTGTTTACTCCACCTATCTAAATTCTACCCTATCAGAGGGCCAAGCAGTTTCTTTATTAGTTAACCAATGAAAGCAACAGATAAGATACAAGACCCACCTCCATCAAATTAGAAACTTAAACATTATTTAATTAAGTTTTATTATGATAGTCTTTGCTGATGTGATTTTGGTGTAGGTTTCAGCTGATTTCTCAATCCCATGCCAAAATCCGGGAAGAATAGCCTCATCATATTCTGGTACCTCTGGCATTATTTTCTCAAACATCTTCTCTTGGATGGGCATACCATTGATTAGGCTTATGGCTGTATAGGTGACTTTATGGTTTCTGTTTTTTTGATATCTTCATGTACCTTCACATGAAGCTACCAAAGTTCCAAGGCACTCTTGCATGTGTTCTGATTTTGTAGAGAAATTTTGCTCCCAGCCCAAATATTCTAAGGCATAACCTTTACTAGAATTACTTCAGGTTTTTCCAAATGGATTACTCCAAGAGATGGACCGCCTCCAGAAAACTGTGCCCAAGAATGCAGCATTTGTCACTTTGTTCAGCTATGCTGTCAAGCCTGGCTGTTCTCAAGGCAAGACTAATGATAGCCATGAGTACAATGACTCATAGAGCCCTCATGTGACATGGACACTCAGATGATACAGCAGTCAGTGAATGTGTTTAAACAGAACCATCTGCCAATGATGTTTGTGGAATGGCATGCCACAGAAGTTAACTGTTATTTTTTCAAAAATATGCACTTGAAATGGCGAATTTGTATTATGTGTGTTTTACCACAGGTAATTCCATGACTTAAACATAGAATATCATGGGGACTGCATGGTTCTGTAGCTAAACAGTTTCCCAGTCATAGAAGAGGATAGCACATATCCTTCCTCATAGTTTCCTTGTTTGCCCTCTTGAGAGAGAGAGCCCTCCTTCTTTGTTTGGGATGAAAGGGGAGCTTTGCCTTTTTGTTTCTGTTATGAAAAGTAGAAGTAGTAGACTTTCTCATCAGACCCTTCCTGCCCTCCAAGCCTCATGCCTTGCCTCTCTCTAGGTTTCCTTTCATGCTATTGGGAGAAAGAACATTTGTTTCTTCGCTGGTGCTTTTCTGTTCTGATCAGGCTCAGTTATTTCTATAGGAGGGATATGAGCAACTTTTGGGGTGGTGTCCACTTACAGTATGAGGAACTTAGTCACTTATTCTCTGCTTTGGGCTTTAGCCTCAAATCCAAGATAGGATAATCTTTGATGACATTTTCTTATATGTATTCATACAGATATACTAATGCATATATAGTATGGGAAACTAACAGGATTATGAGAAATAAAGAGCATATGTAAGGCTTTCTTACACCATGTTGTCCTTCTAAAAAAGCATTTTAGATCTTTATTTAGAAATGAGAAGAATAGGATGCTTTCTAGGAAGATGTGTGTGGTTCTAAATTTGTGTGTTTATCTCTTTGCACATATGTCTCCATTTAGTACACAATTCGTGTAAGATTCTAGGCTGAAATTTAAAGGCAGACCAAAGATGCAACTCTGGAAGGTGCTGGTCAGGTTCCCATGTTGACAGTGAGACAGAGATACATTCGCCATGATGCACACAGATGTGTCTCGTCTTATGCCTAGAACCTTTACTATTGCCACCTAAGGTTCTGCAAAGAGTTCACCAAGATTGAAATGAAGATGATTCAATAGTGATGAGATAGAGCTAGGTCCTGGAACATCTAACTTTGGTACCCATGGGTATTCACATAACTCAATCTTCAACTGTCAATTTGGAAAAGGAGCCAGGGTCCTATCTGACCTTTGTAGGTCAGATGTAGCTTCATGTAGTCCTTTCTTCCATAACTCCACATTAGAACTGTTTATTACAAGGAGACAATAGCCACAAGGTGCTCCCCAGATTATGATGGGCATCTAGAAGCTCAACCACTGCCCTGACGCACCATGAACTCTGTAAGGTTGACTTTGCTCCATTTTGTTGTAATTCCAGCACGGCCCACATTCGACCATGTGGAGCGATTAAACACCCAGTGTGAGCCATGCCAGCTGGATGGCATTTTTAGACTATGGCTTTCATTCTCTATTTTCGGAAGGCATTTTCTTCAGTTTCCAGTTGGTCAGCATTCCTGAGACACTTAGTTCACCAGAGGTCACTTACAGGGCTGGCCCAGGCGGGAGAAGGAGGGGCAGGGCTGCTGAGGCCTCCTTCACACAGTCCTTTCAAAGGAAAGCGGCGCCGTTTTAACCTGAGTTGCACCATGTTCTGTTACATAGCAGCCACCATTTGGCAGCTCAGATTTCTCTGCCTATTACTAAGTGACAGGGGAAGGAATTATCAAAGTATTGTGAGTTATTTCAGAGCTGTTTGGAATGATGCACTTGTTGCTGCATGATGGAAACTGACATACTCTCTGATGAAAGACACTGGGTCCAAGGTGGATAGACCTTTTATCATACAATCGCTTACAGCAGATGCAAAATTCCTTCCCTGGTTTCTCAGATGCTGTTTCTACATTCAGGTTGATCTCTATTCACATTTTCAGCATTGGTTTGAATGTGACAAAAGTGGGTTTCTTTTCATATTCCATCTTTTCGTGAGGTAAAAATTTCATACAATGAAATGTAAAGCTCTTGGGTGTCTGTATAATTCAGTGAGTTTTGATAACCGTAGACTCCTGTGTTATGATTTACAAGGAAGACACAAGATGTCTCTCACCCCAGCAAGTTTGCCAGTTCATGTTTATAATCTTCCCACTTCCCATAGGTGAGTGTTAATGTGCTTTTCAGTCAGTACATAGTTCTGAACTTGGTGAGTGTAAGCCCAGGCACTGTTAGAGACCTTGGAATGCTCAGTCCTAAAGGGAATATTTCCATCAAATCCCTCCCCTCAGAGTCTAGGAAACTCTGCAGAATAGAAGGCAGAGAGATTGGAAGAGCCAAAGGGATGGAGGACACCAAAGAAATAAGGTTTTGTAAAGACAGCAAACCTGACGCACATAAGAACTCACAGAGACTGTGGCTGCATGCATAGAGCCTACATAGGTCTAAGCCAGATGGGGTTTCAGCTCTGAGGGAGGAATTGGGCATAAGCCTCAATCCCTAACCCAGAATCTATCTCCAGTTGATTATTACTTGCAAACGAAAATTTATTTTTCTCCAGTAGAATCTTACTGGCTATACAAACCATACTCAAGGGCAAGTCCCATGCCCAGTAGTAGATGACCAACACAAATCTAACTCTGTTGCATTTTTGGAGGGTCTTTGTTTCATAATATGCTATCATATTTTCCCTGTCATTAATATTACAGGTCTTTTGTGTGTATATATTGTGGTTTCCACTTTTGTGTTCTTATGGGATTTCTCTGTGTGTGAATGTGTGTGTTCTGCATCTATATTTGTTTCTTGTGGTCTTTTCTTTGGCTTTTAAAAAAATCTGTTTGCTTGTTTTGCTCTATCCTGATTTGATTTTTGTGCTTATTTTGTTATTATATTATAGAAATCTATTTATTTTTTAATGAGATGGCTAGAGAAAGGGTGTGGATTTGGATAGGAGGGGGTGTGGGGAGAAGACTAGGAGGAGGGGAAACTGTAATCAGAATACTTTGTGTGAAAATCTGTTCTCAATAAAAAAAACTAACTTTCTACAATTTCTTCTTGCTTCTTGCATATTCTTTGATGCCTTCAAACAGTTTTTTTTTCTCCATTGTTCTTTTGAGACAGGGTCTCGTGGAGCCTGGGCTGGCCTGAGAGTCATTATGTAGCTGAGAATGACCTTTAACTCCCAAGTGCCTCCACTCTCCAAGCCCCAGGATTATGGGCAAGTGCTGCCAGGGCTGTAAACAGGTTTATCCTTCGGAAAGCATTGAGAGAGATTGTCTTTCAGGAGTTGAGGCTAATTGAGAGTACTCCACAATGACTAAACCTGGGGTTTAATCTTAGAACAAATAATTTTGGAAATGAGCTAGTACATATTTATATTATTTCTTTCCCTCCCTGGCCTCATCTTGTTTCTTCTTTCCAAAGAGAATATTTGTTTAATTCTCATTTTTATTCACCTTGCAGCCTTTTTAGCCTCAAGTATTCCCACCCCATCATCTCCATCCTTTCCTCATCACTTTTACTGCACTGCTCCTTGACTTACAAATTCATCATATATTGAAAATATCTTAACCTACAAGCATCTTAGCTCAGCAACACAGCACCATGTATGCACAGTATAGGTTGTTTTAACCTTATGACTATGTGTGTCACTGGGGAGTATGGCTGGCTGGAATTATAATGTAGACCATACAGTCAGGCCAAGAAAGGATCAAAATTCAAACTATTGAGTGCAGTTGTACTGAATACATGATGCTTTCATAACCTTGTACAGTTGCCAGGTTTTGAGGTTGACTGTCATAAAATAGGGACTGGGTTAGATTGTTTACTTTTCTGCACTGGGACAAAATATCCAAGTTAAAGGATGAAAGGTTGGTGGGGGGGGCCTGTTTTTCCTGGTTTCAGAAGTTTTGCCTTGTTGTTTTGCCTTGTTGTCTTTGGTGAGACAGCAGGTCACAGCAAATGTGTGACAAACAGGTAAGTGTGCTTTGTAATAGACAGGAAGCAAAGAGAGAAGGGCAACTATACTGGGCTGCCAACACTGCCTCCAGCAGCATGCTCCCCAGCTTCCCCCCACAAGGTTCTGGTGCCTGAAGCTTCTACCACCTCCAAGCAGTTCCAAACTCCAGCTGGAATTAGGCTGTACCACTGTGGCCAGCTATTGAAAATGCTTTAGATATTGTTAGAGAAAATCACATTCAAATGTTTACTTTCTTCTTCTCCTTCATCTTCTAGCATATGTTCAATACTCTTTCATCATTTATGATTGATTTGATTTTGGAAATCAAAAGTTTCCTAATATGGATTCCAGGGAATCATGTGGCTGATATTGATTTTTTTGAGGTATTAAAATTTTGGAGAAGAAAATGAAATTGGATATGAAAAAATGTTCTCTTATGTAATCAGGTTGGCTGCCTCGGATCTTTCTCTCCTTATCTTCAGCACAGAAGAATGAATGGTTGCATGACCATCACCAAGATACTGTGAACTGCCTGAGAAGCCTCTTACAGTTTATTTCCAAAGTAGATGTTTTTAACTTAAAACTTGCTCTAAAATAAAAGAAAAAACCCCTGCTCCTCCACTGTGTGCTTTGCTCTGAGTGTTGTATTGCTGTGAAGAGACAGTATGCCCACAGTAGCTCTTATGAAGGAAAGCATTTAATCAGTGTTGCTTACAGTGTCAGAGGTTTATTTCACTGTTGTCATGGTGGGGAGCATGGCGGCACACAGGCAGACATGATGCTGCAGAAGTTTAGAGTCCTATATCCAGATCCGTAGGCAGCAGGAAGAGAGAGACACTGGGCCTGGTTTGAGCTTTTGAAACCCCAAAGCCCACCCCTAGTGACATACTTCCTCTGACAAAGGCATACCTACTCCAACAAGGCCACACCTCCTACTCTCTCTCAAGTAGCACCACTGCCTGATGACCAAGCATTCAAATTGGTGAGCCTATGGAGGCCATTCCTACTCAAACCACCACATCCTGCTATGTCACCATACACTGTGTGAGAGGGAGGACATCTGTGTATTTGTTCATCTGTGTATTTCCTTAACATACTGCACATATAGTGAGATATTCAATAATATGTAAACATACCAACTTTCCTTTTCAACCAATATTGACAGCTGTGGAGGCTGTTACCATACAAACTTTTAGATAATTTTAAGAAATTTTATGTCTGTTGTCAACAGCAATCATTTCTAGATTTTCCTTTCTTTTTCATCTGTAACCACTGAGATTATGATATAATTTTTTATTGATTCTTATTTCATAGAAATATCAGAAAGATGAGGGAGATGTGGAAAGAATTATTTGGGTGGTAGATCTTATTGACATTTTAGGTAGAAAAAATTTACAAAGAAAATACCAACATAGGAACAAATTTTACCTTACAAAGACACATAATCGTACGTAAGACATCTATGACACATAATCATACATAAGTGGGACAGCTATGATTATCTAAGTCCTTTACAGCCCTTATCTGATATCACTTCATTTCTAATCAAGTTATGAGAATAATGATACAAAATCAGATTCTGATTTCCTTAATCTCTGTGTCTAATTTGGATTTAGCTGTGGAAATCCTGTACTGAGGCGTGGATATATCACTCTATGGTTTGGTAGGGGAGGTTTTGTGCTGGGAATTGGAATAGGAACTGACTCAATATATGCTAATTTAATTTTTGACCAAGAAGATCGATTTCTATGACTGGTTTCAGAGTTAAACTGCAGTTGGTACAAAGTGATTTTTGCTGGTGGTTTACCAGAATTGAGATGTGTACAGGATTCGTGAGGTCAGACAGTTTTGTCTCTTAGTTCATTGTATGTATTGGATATCTCTGAGAGAAAGCATGGTTGAGATTCTTGGAGGATGATCATAACTTAAGTTGCTTTTTTTTTTTAATATGGAAAGATGTTATTTGTTCTTACAACCTTCTTACCAGTCAGTGAAGACTCTCACAGCAAATCTCTTTCTGATGTTACTCAGTATTACTTTTCTAATTTAAATTCCCCATGAAAACATGTTTAAGAGTCTCAGTGTTCCCATCCTCAGCGATACAGTTCCTCCCGAAGCAGACAAAATGTTAGGCTCAGATTTTTATCAGCTTCCCTGTGATTGGCTTCCCTCCCCCTTTCTTCTTTGACTTTGGAAAGACAGCTGCCAAGGCTGGTTTGAGACCTTTCATCACTTCTCTCACTCACCACCCCTCCACTCTTTCAGTGCTGACCTTTGTCCTTCTCTCGGGGATGGAGATAAGGTGATACCCTGAGCCACAGAGAATGAAACTGAACATCAAGGAGAAAGAGGTAAACTGAACATAACTGATACCAGTGCATTTGAAAGCAAAAAGAATGGAAATCCCCTCTGGGTATTTCCACAAAGAATCAGGTTATAAAAATCAGATAAAAATGTTTTATTGTTTCAGTTTCCTTGTCTAGAAGCAGAAAAGGGGTTGGAGAGATGGAGGGCCATAAAGTCTTATTTGAAAAAGCACTCTAGTGGTCTTGTTAGAATGACTTTGGGCTCCTGAAGAAAGCCTCGGTTCTTTTCACCTCTTTTACTTGTAAATAGTTCCTTGCGTTCTTTCTGAATTTGGAACATCTGTGTTTCACCTGGAAGTCCATGCCTTGTAAATTTGCACAGATTGCCAATTCTTTTAATGCTTAAACATTAGTCCTTCTTTTGCATTCCTCCAAATGCTTCCAAAATTATTCAGGTTCATTCACACAAAAGCAACATGCTCATAAAGCCCTTATCATGTGTGTTATCACTATGATTTTTTCATGGCTTCATATCTGACATACTTACTCATATGTATATTATATGTTTCTTCCCATTAGACCCAACATTTTATGAAAATAATACTTCAGAGTCTATATTCAATCTCTTAAACAGTGTCATGAGCACAGCAAGCGTTTAGTGTTGGTTAAATAAGTTAGAGTCACTCTTCAAATACCTTTTGTCTTAGTCAGTGTTCTATTGCTGTGAAGAGACACCATGACCAAAGTGACTCCTATAAAAGAAAGCATTTAACTGGGGAATTGCTTACAGTTTCAGAATGTTAGTCCATTATCATCATGGAAAGGAGCATGACAGCACACATGGCACTGGAACAGTAGCTGAGAGCCACATCCTGACCCTGGAGAGAGAGACACTGGGCTTGGGACAGGCTTTTGAACCTTAAAACCCAATAGCAGTGACACAGTTCTCCAACAAGGTCATCTCTCCTAATCCTTTCAAATAATCCCACTTCCTGGCGATTTAGCACTCACATATATGAGTCCATTATTTTTAAATTTATTTCTTTTTATATTCCTTTACTTTTTTTTTGATTTTCAAGACAGGGTTTCTCTGAAGTTTTTGGTGCCTGTCCTGGAACTAGCTCTTGTAGCCCAGGCTGGCCTCGAACTCACAGAGATCCACCTGCCTCTGCCTCCCGAGTGCTGGGATTAAAGGCGTGTGCCACCACCGCCCGGCATTCCTTTACTTTTTTGTTTACTTATTTTATATACCACAGTCCTCCCCCATCCTGTTTTCTTCCCGCACCTCCCTTCTTACTAATCTCCCCCATCCACTCCTCCTCCATCTCTATTCTGAAAAGATAAGCCCTCCTGTGGGTGTCAACAAAGCATGACTTATCAAGTTGAGGCAGTACGAAGTTCCTCCCTTTTGCATCAAGACTGGGCAAGGAATCCCACCATAGGGAATAGGTTTCAAAGAGCCTGCTCGTTCACCAGGGATAGGTCCTGGTCCCACTGCTAGCGGCCCCATAACTGTCACCCACATTTAGAGGGCCTAGGTCAGTCATATGTTGACTACCTGCTGTCGGTTCAGAGTCTGTGAGCTCCCACAAGCTCAGGTCAGCTATCTCTGTGAGTTTCCCCATCGTAATCTTGATGCCCCCCTTGCTCATATAATCATTCTTCCCTCTCTTCAACTGGACTCCTCGAATTCAGCCCAGTGCTTAGCTGTGGATCGCTGTATCTGCTTCCTTCAGTTACTGGATGAAGGCTCATGTTTGTCCTTCTGGGTCTGGGTTACCCCTGGAGCCCATTCTTATTCAAACCGTAACACCTTTTGAATGAAACATTCCTCTTTATTGCCTTTACAGAAATTGCCAGTATTTTGGAGACACTTCTGTGTCCAACTGCCTTTTTCATTTTAACATTTGGAAAGAATCTCACATTTGGCAATTCTACAATAGTTTACCTAATTTTTCATACCTAATGTATGAAAATGTGTCATCTTGGGTATATGGTCATTTGATTCCCTTTTCTTCCTTCTGTATATCTATATCTAGTAGTTACCCTTTCCCATGGAGGATGTGTTCTGGACACTCAACAGAACCCTGAAACTGCTGAGAGTACCAATTCTTATTTACATATTTCACACATGTAATATTTTTATTGCATATACACATGCACACACAAACATATGCATATATATCCATGAAAAGAATTTATTATTAACCAATGTAAGATATTAACAATAATAACTAATAACAAAATTAAAAGCAAATGATTATATCTGCTTACTGTAATAAAAGTAATACATGAATATGGTCTCTGTCTTGCCAAGTATCTTATGGTGTCGCAGAATAAGTGAAGGGGATGGTAGGGTCAGACATCTCCAGTTCAAAAACAATCTTCAAGTCTGCCTCCTTTTCATCTTCCTACTTTGGATTCACACAGGCCGTTGCTGACTCCGGTCACCTCAGCAGTGGCCTTTTAATGGTGGCCCTGCTTTCCTTTTTGCCTCCTCACCAAGGTCTTTCCACAAGGTATTCTATGTGACAATTATAAAAGATTTCCCTGTGCCTCTCCTCTGCCATTCGGATAAAATCGTCAGCAGTGTCTACATTCTGACTTGGACCTAGTCTTTATCTCCTGCGGTTTTACTTTTCTCAGGAACGTCCCACCTCTGGCTGTGTATGTCAGCCAGGCCGGGATTACGTCTGAACCCAGGCCTGCTTGAACTTGCTGTATCTTTCCAGCTTTGTTATTTGTTCATCTTGTTTTCACGTGGTAGTTCTGAAATGTAACAGTAGACCCTAGTCACGCTCCACCACATTCTCTAAGTTATTGCCTCTCTAAAGCTTTACCACGTGAAAGGATTTATGGCGTCGGGTTTCCTCTTCCCTGTCCCAGGCTAGAATTTCCTCAGCAGTCAGGGGCAAGAGCTTTTACTTGTTCCTTGCTGTGTCTTCAGGGCCTAGAACATGCCTGGCAGAGAGGAGTAGGTGCTTAAAAAAATACAAGAGTACACATAAACATGTACAGGTATGTATTCATAAAAGTAAAAATACCTAAAATAATTTGCCACATAGATCTAGAAAAATGTACATGTCCAACGCTACCAATGGACATAGAGATATGAAGAAAGAAAGGAAAGAAAAACATTATTGTTTTTTTTGAACTCTAAGCTTATTAGAAGAGAAAGATAGGGAGGAATCTGTGTTTGAGTGGCTAGGAAGAAGCCTGCGGGAAGGCTTTGGTTGTTATTGTGGGCATGTCTATCTCCTGCTCCCCATGCCTTTGCCAGCTGCTGGTTCTCTAAGACATTAGGGTGCCAACTTGAAAATAAATCTTAAGTGGCAATCAATGCTTTCTCTTAAAAAAAAAGGGGAGTGTTTCAATTAAGTCTTAGAAAGGAAGGTTATCTCTGAGATGTAAATAATATGTTAACAGTAGGCTGGATTCTAAGGGGCTAAGAACATTAACTTGGAATGTGCTGAGTTAGTGGTAAATTGATATTTGGCCTGCAGTTGCCAGAGAATTTTTTTTTTTTTTTTTGTCTTGTCTTCAGAGTAGAAGAGAAAATGTAAGGGAGTCTGGGTCAATTAATTTCCTGCCTGGGTACTGCCCTGTCTATTTCAGGCAAGGAAAACCGAAGAGGGTGGGTGGGTGGTTTACTCTTTAAGTAGCTTCTTGCTGGGGAAGCTCAGTTTCCAAATCCTAGAGACCATATGTGTTAGTTTAATCAGAGTTTGGCCCAGAGGAGATTTAAATGAAAGGAAATTCTACAATTAGAAGGTGTGGAAGTAGAAAGCCGGCTAAATCAAGTCCTTAGAGAGGCAGTGTGGGCTGGTGAGATTATATTCTCAGGACGGATAATGGCCTCCGGTTTTAAGTTCCTGAGCCTCACTAGCTGCTGTGCCTGGATTCTGGTGGAGTGGAGTTTTGTCTCCGACCTTCCTCCCCAGATTTTCAGGGTCCTCACCTGAAAAGGGGCAGAGTCCCCTATTTGCTAGGGATCTGAGTGCAGTTTGTAGCAAAGGGTTGGATGAGAAGTTTTACTGTGAAATAGGATCTTTCATTTTTTTCCACTGTTTTGTTTCCTGTTCTGTCAGGCTGGCTTTTCAAGTCGTTTATGAGCTATGAATTGTCTCTTGTTAGCTAATGTTGACCTAGAATTGCTTAGGGAAGCGCTCTGCTCTGATGGACATGGGGGATGGGGCAGAGCCTGGCTGCATTCCCAGGGTGGCTGAGAGATTCAAGAGTCCAGAAACCGAATTTAGAAGTTTTTAGGAATGACTGGGTTTCTGGCAATAGGAAACCCGCCACAACAGCAACCTTGAGGTGGGAGGAGCATGCAAAATAATAATAATTTATAATAAAAAATTATAGTATTAATAAAACGCAAAAATACAAAATAGCCCACCAATTATCTCAGTCCTCTGTCAACTTCCCTGTCTTCCTAAACATAGGATCAACTCTTCTGGTCAAGTGCGATTTTGAGTGCATGATTTGCAAATTACTAAAGATGAAGAGATGAATATAATAATCTGAACACAAGGAATTTACACCAAACAACTCTGTTTATACATAATTCGCTTTTTTTACAGTAGTTAAGATATAATAGTATGTTCAGTGGAGAGAGGTACTATTGATGGGGGGAAAAGCGCAAATTTCCATGAGCTGTGTGAGGAGGTAGCAATGAAATCTTGACTAGTATTCAGGGACAAGACTGTCTTATGTTAACCAACTGATTACTATATTTTCTGGGTGTGATTTTTATTATTAAGGCTCCTTTGGTCTAGCTTTCATCTCATCATTTCTTGTACACAGACCTGTTAGAGAAAGCTCTGAATTAATGATGATGTGGTATTTATTTTGTTCAACTGTATTAACTAGAACTCATCCATTAAAAGAAGGCTGTCAGTGACATAAAGGGGGCTCTTTTGGATGAAATAAATGAAAATGGTAGTCCATTTGGTATTTTGCAAGGTTTGTCAGATTTAATTCTTATTTGTACTTTGATTTTTTTTTTGTTCTTTTGATTTGACTCTATGATGTAGAATCAGAAAATGTTTTAGAGAAGAAATGTACCAATGCGTGATAAAAATTTACTTTTGAAATGGATTCAAATGAGGTCGTGGCTTAGATAAGTTTGTTCACATTTAAACCACTTTGAACTCTAACTTCTATTTAGTACTTGGGCTGTGTAAGCACAATTAGTCAAATCCTGTGCAATGAACCAAAATGGAGATTAGATTACCTTAAATCAAAATTTTGTGATAATTCATGTTGAAATTAGAAGAATCTGAAGTGAGTTCTTCTTTTTTCTTTTATGCTGTAATGGCTTCAGTTTAAATTATGTTATTCAAAGGGTACTGGAGTTTTCATAAATTATTCATTTGCAAAGATTTAGCTATTTCAAGCCACATCCTCTGAAAAAGAATGAGTCGAGTAAAATGGTTTTCAAAGCATTCATAAATACCTCTTTGCCTTCCATTGCTAATTTTGGTGTCTGTTTAAAGGCGCTTGCTTCCTGCTACCAAGTTATCACACCTAATAATTTCCCTTTCTAAAATGGCTTGGGGTTGAGTTTGGTCTCTTTCCGATGATTGCAACGAGTTCAAAACAGAGAAATAAAAAGTACATCTCTAGGGATTTCAGTACCTTTGGAGTCTTTCTGTGTGATCCACACAGAAATATTTGTGACCTCGTGCCTTTCAGGCAAAGCAGCAGGTAAGTATTCTTATGGTCTGTGGATACTCACAGTCAGGTTTACCCTCTGACATACCATAGCTAGAGTATTTTTGTACACTGAGGACTAGACATCAGGACCTGGTATCTCAGTGCTCAGTGGTTAAGAGCAGTTGTTTCTCTTCTGGAGAACTCAGGCTTCATTCCTAGCAGTGGTATGGTGGTTCACAGTCATCTGAAACTCTTAATTCTGAGGGATTCCTATCCATCTTCTGTTCTCCCTGGGCACCAGGCATGCAGCTGGTGCATAGACATATGCAGGCAGATCATTCAGGCATATAAAATACATTTTTAAAATTAAAAAAAAATTAAAAGCTTTGTATCAACTAGAACTATTTCTAACTTTGCCATTTTCTACATAGATTTTTTTTCTTAACAGGACCAACTTGCTCCATTGTCGAACATAGATGCCAGTCTGGTAATCAATAATCTATAACAGTGATTTCGAAAAAAATCATTAACAAACTTTCTCAGTAGTCTCATTGGTGAACAGTTTTATAAAATTCATATCATGTAAGCTCATTGGAAGTATAACTTCACAACTAAACCATGGCGTCTAGAGCCACAGTCAGCAGCATTTGGTGCGACAGTGTCCCCAATGCAGTGCCGTCCAGCTTTGTCAGGTTTCAGGCTCTTTGCCTTTGTTTGCATTCCATATCACTTCTCCAAGTTATAGGTCCACCCTTTGTCTGGTCAGTGCGAAGAGGAGGCACAGTAGGAGATCAGTCTGTGCCCAGTTCTGTACGAATAGATGGAGAGCATCTCAGGCGAAAAACGTAGCAGAATCAAAAAGTGACAGCAACTGAGGCTGAACCATGAAGTAAGGAGGAGTACACAGGGAGGAGGGAGCAAGAAACGAAGAGAACCACTTCTGTAGGGAACTTGGTGCCGAGTCAAGGAGGCTGAAGGGTGGCAGCTGCAGCATGTGTTGACAAGAGGCTGCTCAAAGGGAGGGCAGGCTTGTCCACATTTGCTCAGCTGGAGGAGTAAACTGGGTGTTACACATGATGCAGAACACAAGCAACACCTGAAAAATCTTGCAGGCCATACAATTAGGAAGGTGAAGGGTTCATTTGGAACGCTTAGCACTGGCAAGGTAGCAGCAATACCACAAGTCTTCATAAGGAGCAAAACGGAGAGAAGATAGATTTTTGAGATGTGTTCCCTTTTTCCTAGACCATGACATTGCCTTGTTTGTTCAAACAGTGGTCTAAATTTTGTGGTGAAGATTTATTTTTTCCTAAAAAAGATATATTGACAGCCTTTACACGTTGGACTGACATATGTCGGGAGCCACTATTTTGGGGTGACTTCTGCCACAATCCTAGCCACAGCTGATATAGGTGGGTCATCTGTCTATCTGTTGCTTTCATTGGTTAATTAATAAGGAAACTGCTTGGCCTTTAATAGGATAGAAAATTAGGTAGGTGGAGTAGACCGAACAGAATGCTGGGAGAAAGAAGCCGAGTCAGGCAGTCACCATAGCTCTCCTCTCCGAGATGGATGCAGGTTAAGATCTTTCCTGGTAAGACACCACCTCGTGGTGCTACACAGATTAATAGAAATGGGTTAATCAAGATATGAGAGTTAGCCAGTAAGAGGCTAGAGCTAATGGGCCAAGCAGTGTTTAAAAGAATACAGTTTCCATGTAATTATTTCAGGTATAAAGCTAGCCTTGCGGGAGCCTGGTGGCCAGGAGCTGGGAGGCCCGCCGCTCCGTCTACACACATCCCAGGGTAGGGATGTGAAGATTAGGAATGTTAGGTAGGAGGAACAGAGATAGAAAGAAACCCAGAGACACAGGATAGTAACGGGAGGGCAACTCAGCAAATACGGAATGCTGAATTCTGAGTTTTGAGTTCTGAGTTCGCCTGCCTGTGTTTAATTTTCCATACATCTTTATAGCCAATACAAAAGGGGGAAGAAGGCAAACACTGCTTTAAACTGATATAAAGGACACCCAGAGCAGTTACTTGCTCCCATACTTGAAACACTAAGCAACTATATCCTGAGTTAAACATTCTGTTGTTTAGGCAGTGAACACGCCCTAGACCAAGTATCCCGAAGGCAGTCACTCCCTAGGACAAACTTCCTATTCAAAAGAAGGAGCAGAAGTACGGTTGAATTCTCTGACCTTTGGTCAGGGTGGAGCGGATCTAAATCTATGGGCCCTATAAATGTGCAAAACACCAAGTAACCACAAGTCAGGGTGTGTAGCGACAGTTGTCAACAACTCAGAGAGAGCAAAATAAACTTAAACTCTCTGACCTTTGACAAGGAGGAATAGGCTCACATCTTTGGGTCCTGATGGGATACAATTAATATTTAAATCTGTAAATTCTGAGTAAAGTGGACTGCTTTATAATAAGTGGACCCTATCCAAAACAGCAAAATGACTTAAGAGTGAAGACTGGGGTATCCTGTTAATTACGCCTTTGAAGTTTTGGATGCAGTATAAACTTTCTCTATCTCTTTCTGGCTTCCCCAAGCTCTATGATTGTTTGAAACACCCTATTCCTTCTCTTTTCTGGTATATTCTTAAAAGTATAAAAATTAGAAGAAATTCCAAAGAACTTTAGGGGTGTCCCTGGGATGGACTTCTTTGAGAATAGAGACCCCATCCCAACAATCTTGTTTTCTAAAATCACAGCAAAAGACTTGATAGTTCGAAGCTGCTCAGCCTAGTGTGGGGCATGGAAGTGGTACAAAATCAAGTGTTATAAGAAAGAGAAATGTAAATGTGAACCATATCTTACACTGTGAAAATATAAGTGTGGCATGTGGCATTGGCAAAATACTTAGGCTGGGAAGTAAAGATTTTAAGCAGAGTTTGAGCATGCAGAAAATTGAAGGTTTTTTTTTTTTTGAAATTTATTTCAGGTTTTATTATGTGTACGTGTGTGGATAGGTGCACATGTGAGTTCAGGTACCCATGGAGGCTAGAAGGCATCAGATGCCCTGGAGCTGCAATTTGAGGTGACTGTGAGCTGCCTTCTGACTGGGGTCCTCCACAAGAGCAGCAAGTGTTCTTAATGGCTGAACCTTATCTCTTCGACTTCTGTGAACTGAAATGAGAAGGTCTTGGTGTAAGTGCAGGCTTTGCTATTTGTTGGTTAGCTAAGCTGGACACTTTATATAATTTCAAGAGTATGCTATCTTACAAAAGGTTAATGATAATCATAGTTTGGGATTATTGTGAAGATTTTTCAGTTTCTAAAGGTTCTTTTCAACGCTGAAGTTTAAATACTTGATAATAGTTCATAAATATTAACTGGATGTGGAACATTTCTTTGATGAATATTCTAAAACAAGATACTTAAGGGCTTATATTTAGTTAGAAAGCACTATAATTAGATTGAAATATTTCAACTATGTTATTAACTGATTTTGTTTCATAATTACTAACGTTTGATGGAACATGGTTGTTTAATCCAATATAAGCCAAAATACAGACTTAAAATGTTCTGCAAATGTGGTTTCTCCTGTTTTCAAAGATAATTCTCTTTAATCTTAGGGTTCTCATTACTAAGAATGAAGGAGGAGATAAGTGCCTGTGTTTTACTCGCCTTCAATAAAGTGGAACCCCAAACATGAAATCCTCTTGTGCATTTTAATAAATTAAAAAAAACTCAAAAGGACTAAGGTTAGCCAAAAGAATCAATGCTATGTGAGAGTTTAATCTAAAAGTAAAGAAAAACTAGATATGGAATTATATAATTATTTTCTCCTTAAATTTATCTTTTATAACTGATGTTGTAAGTTCTGTGATTCAGACTCTTAATTACTAGGAACTGGAGGGATGGCTCAGTGGTTTAAAACACTGACTGCTCCACAGCATGGCTTTGGTAGCATAGTAGGCTCTGGTCTCATTACTGACAGCAGAGGTCTCCTAGCAGGAGGATGGAAACTGAGCTGTTACAAAACACTCCAAATAGGTGGAGCCTGGGTTCATAGTCTAGGGCTTGGTTTCCTTCTCACTTAACACTGAGGTAGTGATGTGGGATGCCCTTCTGTATATGTGTTGCTTTTATTGGTTGGTGAATAAAGATGTTTGGGCCAAGGGCTTAGAAAAGTAAAGCCAGGTAGAAAATCTGAACAGAGATATAGAGAGAAAGCAGGCAGAGTCAGTGAGACATCGTGTAGCTGCTGAAGGAGACAGATGCTGGGGACCTTTCCAGTAGGCCACAGCCTCGTGGTGATACATAGATTAATTTAAGGTATAAGAGTTACTTAATTGAGCTAACAGGCCAAACAGTATTGTAATTTATAGTTTTAGTGTGATTATTTGTGTCTGGGTGGTCAGGGAATGAAAGCACAGTCTCCTCCTACAAGGTAGGAGAGTGAGTCATCCAAGACAGGCAGTGCACCTTGCTCTTCTGTCCAATAAGTGTGAATAATGGGATGACTTGCCAAAACCAGTGTGTCCCTTCTTTCTGTAGCTCTAAGGCAATCCTTGATGTGCCCCATTTCCTGGCCATAAGGAGAAAGGAGAGGAGGGATTGAAAGCCTCTTTCTTCTCCTTGATGTTTCTCAGAACTTGCTCACATTTCTCCAGTCTACATTACTTCTCCAGAACTTCTGTAGAATTCTTTGATTGCTGCTAAGATTGAGCACTGTAGTTTCTACGACTAAGCACTGTAGTTTCTATGTGTGAAGTGATAAAAACCTTTCATCTCTTCTCTTCTACTCTCGGCATATAATATGTGAATTCAGACAGTTCAGTTTCCAAGAGGTGTCCAGTATCATTTCCTATAGCCCTAAGAAAATCTGCCTGGAGTACCCCCTTAGCCTCCTCCCTGGTATGTGTGCTCCCACTCTTTCCTCAGTAAGTCGCTGATAGTAGGCACTAAGTTTTGAAAACACAAAGTCACCATATCCCTTTTTAAATCCTTTGTGTGTTTCCATTCCCATAGAATAAAATTCACACTCTGCCCCAGGATCCTTTAAGGCCTAGTAAAGCCTGGCTCTAGTCCATGTCATTCAGTCCAGGTTGGCCCTTTGTTTGTTCACTATGCTGTGGCTATCCTAGCATACTCTTCTTTCCAGAACTGAGTCATCATTCCCTGCCTCAGGCATTCACACCTTGTGGTATTTGTCCTGAAACACTTTCTGCTGGGATCCTGCATGCCTGCCACACTACATCTCTTGGCACTCAGCACAAATGTCATCTATTCTGAGACTGCTTCCTAATCAGCCCTTCTAAAGCAATGGACCTTGCTCCCAGGAACTTGTCCTCAAATCACTGTGTGTATTTTTCTCCCCAGCACTTAAGAGTCTTTGAAAACACTGGGGAGGTAGCTTAGTTTAGAGTGTTTGCTTAGCGTGCAAGAGGCTATGACTTCCATCCCCAATATCGCAAACAAAACATCACACATTGAAAGCCTCTTTCTGTGCCCTTTACCTCGGTCACCTTTCTCCATTTTTATATTTGTAATGTTATAAAAAATACAGTTAAGTTTCAAAGATATTTATATGCTATAATAGTACATCAGATACTTTCTTTCAATTTTTCTTTTTTCTTTTTCTTTCTTTCTTTTTTTTTTTTTTTTTTTGATTTTTGAGACAGGGTTTCTCTGTAGCTTTTGGTTCCTGTCCTGGAACTAGCTCTTGTAGACCAGGTTCAAATTAGAACATTGCCATCATTTTGATTTTGTTAGGATTCACAAAATTTCTATTTGGGAAAAATGTTCCTTTCAATATTTATAGAACTGCTATGAAAAAACCTCTTCTGTTTTCCTTACTGATTGACCCTTATATTCACTGCTACTCTTTAGAAGACTGGCACAAAACTGAGCTCAACAAATGTCAGTTTAATGTGTCGCTAAATGACTTGGCTGGACTTTCCATGTCTCTTACCAAGAAGAATCTGCTATTACTAAAACAACGTCACAGGAAGCTCATAGGAACTTTCTTCCACATCTTGATTTCCATCTTGGGTATGCTGCTTGTTACTCCTAAACCACGAATTCATCATTCTCAGCAGATGTTTAAGCTTTTAGCCCTTCTCCTCTGCAGTACGTTAGAAGCTTACTCTCAATTTATGTTCATACTTTCATAGCTAAACCCTGTGGACATTACCTTATTTGGAAGAATAGTCTTACAGATGTAATTCAATGAAGAATCTTAAGATGAGGACGTTTTGGAATTTTGGAGGTGGACATTAAATATGATGTCAAAAGTTCCCGAGCCTGCAGAGAGAATTAAAATTCAGAGGAGAGGGTCATATCAAGATAAAGGCAGAGATTAAAGTTACACAGCCACATGCCAAGAAGGCCTGAGGCATCGGGAGCTGAAGTGTCATGGACTCTCCCTGAGTTTTTGTAGCGATCCCAGCCGGAGACACCTTTCTTCCACACATGTGACCTCTGAAACTATGAGAGAATAAGGCTCTGTTGATTGGAGCACTTGAATAATTTGTAGCATAAATATAGCCTAAACAATGCAGACTCCACACTATATTAAAGTTATTTGTTTACCTGAAATTCTAAGCTAACCTTGGCATTTTTATCTGCTAATTCTGATCATTTCACTGAATTTCTGGTGATTTGAGAGTGGGGACTAAATTGGGAATAATATACAGATTTTGTCATGAAGAACGGGAATAAAAAGAAAAAGTCAATATAAGCAAACAAAGTAGAATTGGTGTCAAAAGAGTTTTAAATATGCTGCAAAATCTTAAACTTGGACTCTGAAAAGCAAAAAATTTAAAAAACTGTCATATTTGGAATGAGTACTTTTTTCATATTTTAAACTTGGTATAAACAGTCTTAAAAGAGGCTAATTTGTTTCTTATGGCTGTAAAAAGAAATGTAAGGGCTGAGCAAGGGAAGAAGAAGTTGCTGCTCTTGCAGAGGACCCTGGTTTGGTTCCCAGCATCCACATGGTAACTGACAACCTTTGGTAACTTCAGTCCCAAGGGACCCAAGGCCTTCTTCTGGCCTCCACCCCCAGCTTCTGGCCTCAGCAGACACCAGGCACACACGTGGTGCATACACATACATGCATGGGAAACACTCATAAAATAAGTTTTTATTATTATTATTTTTGTTTTTTGCTTTTGTTTTTCAAGACAGGGTTTCTCTGTAGCTTTGGAGCCTGTCCTGGAACTAGCTCTTGTAGACCAGGTTGGCTTCAAGCTCACAGAGATTCACCTGTCTCTGCTTCCCGAGTGCTGGGATTAAAGGCATGCGCCACCACCGCCTAGCAAAATAAGATAATCTTTAAGAGGTAAAAATCCATCCAATCCCGATTTAATTAAAAATATTTCTTTAGGGGATTAATACCAAAGTTGTGACTGCTGTTATTTCTACCATAGACACTTTTTAAGATTCAGCTGAAAGGGAGCAAATTAAAAGCCAGGAATTAAGGAAGAATTAGACTGAGAGCAGCACTTGATGAAGAACATTAGTAGACAGTCTTCCCCACGGGCTGTAGGGGTGTCTGGAGTGAGGGAGGAGCCTGGGGAAATACCTTTCCTGCCTTTGCAGGCCTCAGGAGAGAGTAATGACATGCAGGAGGCAAAAGCAGCCTTTCTCTTGTTTAAATTTTGCATTCTTATAATCATCCATTTCCCCCTTGTGTGTTTTTAAGCACAAATATCATGCGGGCTATTAGATAAGTAATTAACTCCGTTGAACAAGAACATGGAGTGGGTGACTGGGGGAGAATGAGGGGAACAAAAATTCCAAAGTCTTTCTGTTTAAAAATAGATGAAATGAATAGAACGGATTTGATGGTTCTTACAAATAAGACTCAGGTATCCACGATGGACAGCCAGATAAAAAGAACTTAAAGAGAGATTTTTTACTCCATTAACTTCACTTATGGCTTAGGTATCCTCAACCACAGACAACCTCCCTGCCCTGTGCGTTGAATAATTTAAACCATGGAGAACGAGATGTAAACAAGAAGTGGGGTTGGGGAGGTGAAGGCGGCAGAGAAGCAATTACAGAAGAAAACAGAGAAAAGACAGCCATAGAGAGGCATTGATCACTGCCGGAGGAAGTTTCTGATATTTGTTCATTAATTTACCCCTCTATCATTCACTGACTATATAGGATGTGCCAGGGATTCTGCAAATGCAGGAGTTTCTCCAAAGAGCAAGTTTGTCCTAGTTTTAGAGGGTAGATTGTACATGGAGAGGAAAAAGTCATGTTTCAAGTAGGTACCATAAATTCTAAACGTTTTGGCAACAGAAATGTTTCTAAGGTATGGTAAACACACAGACTAGGCCAGCATGGGAGGGAGGGCTGGGCAAATGGATATTAAAATCTTAATGGAGTTGACGTTCTGCTTAAACATCTGAACTATTAGAGGAAGCTATTTGCTGAGACAAATTAAATGAAATTAAATAACAAATTAAATAGAAGAGTCACATGCCGCTCATGCGCCAGCCCCTGCAGGTCTTCTGTTCATTTTTTCAGTAACTTCATGGCGTTAACATCCCTTAAGGTGTTCTTTGTCTGACACTGTGTTTTGTTTCTATCCTGGGCTGACTTTAAATCCCCAACCTCCTGCTTGAGCCACCCATCCACCCATGTGCAGGAATTAGAGGAATCACGATGGTGCCTAGTCTTAGCCATATTGTATATAAGGGAGTTAGGGTCAAGAGCTCTGAAGAATAAGGTAGCCGCAAACACTACAGCACTCTTGAGTACAATATTTTCCAGCCTCCTTTAGTGTCTGCATATCAGCAAATGCGTTCGTGTGCTGAGTCCCTTTTAGGTGTGTCAGAGATAAAATTCTCAAGTTTGAATTGTTTTAGTGAATTGTAACCCATGGTTGATAATCCCTGCTTTAGTAGGCACTGTTCCTATCAAAGGCATGTAGTGTACGCAGCAGTCAAAGACAGTTTTCTGTAGAAAAGCCCACATTGAAATCCAGTTAGCAGGAAGTAGTGTTTTGACTCAGAAAACCCCCATACTATTCTGTCTTATACCTAGGCAGGTAAAGTAACCTGAACATGCACGTGTCTGCTTAGCTGATCTCTCCTCCTTCTCTGTATGTCACAGAAAGAGGCTTCTGCTGCCAGCTGGTGCATAGCATGATGGCTCCTGAACATGTTGAGGATGTTCAGGAGCTCTAAGCAGTACTCCTCAAGCACTGAAATTGTGCTCTACACTGAACTGCTGCAGCCTGTGTAATTCTCTGGGCTGGGGCTGACTTTCTGCATTTCTCAATGCCAAGCCTCCTGGGTAACTCTGGAGCTGCTGAGCCGTGGGCTGACTATATGCTGAATAGCAAGGGCTTGGAATGCCTGGAGACAAGCTTCTGGCTTACGGTAATACTAGTCTCAGCCCTGTAGTGCACAAGACTGTAATAGTTTATTAGAGAATAATTATCTGGTATATACAATATATAAACACTGTGTAGAACATAAGATGTGAATGGGAAAAATAGTCTTCACCTTCCTGTATTATAGAGATACAGTCCTGTATGTGAACCAGGCTGGGGAGTATTATTCTTTTTATTCTTGCTTGCATTCTGTCACTAGACACAGTGAGCCCTTTAAAAACATAATTTATGACTTTGAAGAGTCAAGAGTATTGTGGCAGAGAAGAGAAGTAATTACCATTTGCTCTATTAAGGCAATATCAAATCTTATAGGGATAACTCACTCACTGTGGGGCATTTCATTCAAACAGTGATCTTGAACAGTGATGCATGAAAGGTTATCTGGGGCGGGAGACATAATCACTTATCGTTTTAAAATGAGAGTCTAGATTCAACCTGATAGGCAGGTGATCAGCTCAGGCAGAGAAATGGCCTACTCCTAAAAACTGGTGAAGTGAGGATTGAGGCAAAGGGTGGATTTTTGGAAAAGAGTCAGCTAGCGATAGTATGTAGGGAACCAAAAGGAGACAGAGAACTGAAGGATGAGCCTCACCCAGGTTTTGGGTTTGGATGCTGGATGGATGTTGGCCCCATTTTCAGAGTGGAGAACATGCGAGGGGCTTTAGGAGTCTGAAGTAAGGATGCCACCTTCCGACTTAGGGAATGTCAGCAGCAGGTGGACCCTGCTGGGTTGCTGGATGCTGAGCTCCAGCTGTCTCCTATTTTCCCACATCCTTTCTTGTGTAGACTCTGGGGAAAGAAAGGCTCAGGAACGTCTGACCTGCAAGCAAATTGATGGGAATTTGGAATAAAAGGACTTAAGCAACATTTTCTTGAGTTTCCAGGTTTTTAGAGATGCTTCTTGAACATTTCTAATTCCGTTTTCACTAATCAAAACAAATGTGATTCGCAGCTCTAGGAATTTTTGCTCACGCCTGGCTTTTTGTTCTCTTGGCTGTGTGGAATAAGATGAGAGCAAAGTCTAGCATGGGCTCCACCTGGTAAAACTCAGATAAAGGATCAAATGTCTTTTGAGGCACAAATGCGGTATTCATTTTTGATTCATCTTCTTTGCAAATGCATTATCTTTTGGAGGATTTTCACACACTCATTGAACTAAGAACAAGTCAGGATTATCCTGGGTCTGTCTTTTTCCTTTTAAAATATTTAACACTATCAACACCTAAACTTTGCTTTTAACTCAAATTTCTATGTATTTTTTATAGACTTAGGATGGAAACTTGGCAACAGACAAATTAAATGATATCAATAATCTAAAAGGGGAAGGCATAAGGTTCTCTGATACTAATGGTTTTCCGTCTGCATTTTTTTTTTTGGGCAGTGCCCCAGTACTATGCTTCTCCTATGGCCATATGTCTTTAAGTTGTCAATTACATCCATTTTCTATAGCTGTATAACAAATCACCCCCAAGTTTGGTGGCTGAAAACAGCAGTTATCACTTGGAGGAAGCATTTGTGTCTCATGATAAAAGGGTTGTTGGAATGTCTTGATGACAAACCATCCAGCTTCCTCTCAATTAAGAGACCAGGGAAATAACATACAAACTTTGAGGTCTTGAATAACCTCTAAAAATCACATTAAAAAACCAGGTTCTAAATTTTTTATTTATTTTTATTTTATGTACATTAATGTTTTGCCCTCATGTACATCTGTGTAAGGATGTCAGATCATGGAGTTACAGACAGTTGTGCACTAGGAATTGAATCCAGGTCCTCTGGAAGAGCAGTTGGTGCTCTTAACTGTTGAGCCATCTCTCCAGCTCCTAAAAACCATATTTTATTTTATCATTCATGTGACATCTCATTGTTTACATAAGTGTTCTATTATATGTGGGGTGTTGGACAAGGACACAAGTAGGAGGCATAGTTGAGGCAAAGAGACTGTTGTAAAAGCTGTCCTCTGTAGTGCTAGAAACTCCTTTGTCAAGTAAGTGTTTGTCTAGAGAAACGAGACCGTAGATCCCATGAAAGCCTTCATCGCCATCTTTACCTCTGCTAATCCTTCTCTTTAGAGCTGTGTAATCACAGGCAGGTTTGGAAATCTAGGTCTTGTCAACTCATATCACTTGGGCAATGAAGAGCAATAGTGCACAGGAATTTCCACCTCCATTCTTCTAAATTGTGACCGTCAGGTCTCACTGTAACTCTGCCTTAATGGATAGTTGCAGCTAGTCAAGTCAAGGTTCAGCAAAACAGTTAAGGAATGTATTTCCTGTTGATGAAACTTGGACAGATACCAATTGCATGTAGTCATGAATTTTTCTCCATGAAGATTAAGATCATGTTTTATAGAAAATGATTATGCTGTTTCTTCCTATTTCTATACAATTCTACACAAATTTACTCTAGAAAAAGTATTCATATTTAAGGGGTTTTATAGCTGTATATATGTACATATGTATATATGTATATATACATATATGTGTATGTGTGTGTGTTTGAACATATGTGGGTGAATATGTGTGTTGGTGTACATGCACACGAGTGTATGTGTGTACTTGGAGGACAGAGGTTTGATGTCTTCCTCAATTACCATCTACTTGACTTACTGAGGTAGGGTTTCTCACTGAACCTGGAACTTGCCAATTCTGTTAGTACAGTTTCCCAGGTTTCCCAGAGAGCCCCTGATCTCTGCTTCTGGGTACTGGCATAGCAGTCTGCCCAGTGTTAAGCTTCGTAAGTACTTTGTTTTGATTTTTTCCTTGTTTTCCTTCTTTCCTTTTTGGGCCTACAAAAATGTCATTCCTTTTCATATTCTAGGGCATGTGTCAAATTCTAAACAGCTTTAATGTAACTCAGGAGCCTTCCAAATGTTCCATTAACTGTTAATAAGAACATGAAGTAGGTAGGGGAAACTCGAATGGAATGTGGAGTTCGTTAGGGTTAGACCTCTTTGGAATCTCTTTCTGGCAATCCTGCCAGGCTCCCGGAAAGGGAGTTACTCTACTCAGAAGTGACACTTTTAGGTGTTGGGGACATGTCTGGAAATATTTCCAGTTGGGTGGATTACATCCTTCTGCATCCAGAGGAGGAAGCTGAAATGAAGGATGTGGGGGAGATGTTTCCTGAAGAGCACTGCAGCCTGGAGATTAAGGAGCATGCTTTTGGAAGTCAGGAAGGGACTCTGAGGCCAGCCTTAGTGTGGCTTTCTGTGCTGCTACATAACTCAAGTGCTAGCTACATTATAGAGCATTTGATTGAAACACCTGAAGAATAAAGTTCAAAAAGGAATAAATTTGAATGAGTGAGCTAGAGCAATAGTAGACTTAACTAAATTACGAACACTCCAGTGACCCTGTTTGTATTGATTCTTTAGCGGTACAAGCAGATTTCAATTTAGCTTCAAATCCTTACACAAAAATTCTTACCTGCTTTTGTACTTTTATTGACAAAATAATGCAAATTTGCCCCTTAAATTTTAATGGAAATCTGACTCCTTCTTTGAAGGATTTATTGCCTATTTTGTAGGAAAGGTTGATGTACAAATTAAATAAGATATTGGCTTAGCAATCTTATATTGAGAAAGCAAAAAAAAAGTAGTAAGTAGAAGCATTCCCATCTGTGCTTAAAGGTAATGGAATCAACATTACATATTATGTGAGGGTAGAGTCTGGATGTAGCATTAGTAATTAATTACTTTTGCTATCTTACCCTGTGCCAGGTTTCTCTATAATATCAGGTCAAACATTCATTCATTTTCAAAACAATGTTCTAGTGATACATATGCTGCCTATTACTAGGGTCTAGGTGACAAAGCAGGAACAGGACACACAAAGTCTCATGGGTTTAGAAAAGCCAGTAGCTTAGCTCCTTGTCTTTTTGATGTCAGATCCACACACTTTACTTTAGGGGACAGAGTGGCACGGTCAGTTCTGTCTGACACACTGCCCCTCTTATAACAAAAGAAGAGAGAACTGTAGGAGTCCAGTGTAGTAATAAGAGCGGCGGGCTGCTTCCCGCCACTCGGCTAGCTTTACCCGAAATAATTACACGGACACCGCATTCTTTCAATCACTGCTTGGCTCTTTAGCTCTAGCCCTTTTCTCGGCTAACTCTCGCACCTGGACTAACCCATTTCCAATCATATGTGTCGCACTCCAAGGTGCGCTTACCGGGAAGATTCTAGCCTACGTCCATCCTGGGTCGGAGCTTCATCGTGTGTGCCTCAGAGAGCAGAGCTCTCGCCTCTGCCCCCAAGAGTGGAGCATTGTGTCTCTCTGAGGCGTCTGCCCCCAAGAGGAGAACTGTCGAGTCTGACCTCACTTCTTCTTCCTCCCAGAATTCTGCTCTGTTTACTCCTCCCATCTACGTTCTAACCTATCAGGGCCAGCAGCTTCTTTATTTAATTAACCAATGGCCTTCCTCCATCACTTCCCCTTTTTCTGTTTAAACAAAAAAGGAAGGCTTTAACTTTAACATAGCAAAATTACATATAACAAAACAGTTATCAAGTAAAAATTACAATAATCATCATAACTAAGGAAAACTATAACTAACTATTCTTAACTCCATCAAAGACTCCAGAAAGATACAATACTACCTAAGCAAACAAGAAAAAAGCAACTTTTAAAACTCTAGAAATGACAGAGACATCTCGCTGCCTGGACAGTCACCCAAAGTTCCTCTGTACCGTTGGGGCATCCATCTTCGGCCTACAGGCCCATAGTTTCCAGCAGACATTTCCACAAAGCAGGAAATTTCAAAGGCAGTCACTATCCGCTTGTCCTGAAGAATGTCTTGCAGACTCTTTCCTGAATCAGGAACCCCGAAAGATCATCTCACCTTTAGGCAAGTTCAGCAGTCCTCTCTCTGTGGGTTCTCTGTATCCAGTTTATGCAATAGTCCAGGCAAGAACGTTTCTTGCCCAAATGGCTATCAAACTCCATAAGGATCCTCTTCAATGCCCATCTTCCTCTTGAAGTATATTGGTGCTGCCAGGAGCAGAGTGTCTTATTGTCATGAAAAGTCCTAAGCTATTAAAACATTTAAAATGCCATATTCTATAATCTTTGAAAGATATGAAGAATGACTATCTAAAATATATCTATGCACATCTAGAAAATCTTAACTAACATCACTACAAACTTGACTATTATGATTATCTATTAACAAGCTATATATATTACATTTTAAGTGAACTACACAATCACAATATCTTAATCAATAGCAGAAATATGCATATACATATAACAAAGTTGACCTTAAATCTCTATCAATAAAGCAAAATCTATACTAATACAAATTATTTATATCTATATCAGTCCAGGAGCTGGATTTTTAGCATTTCTTCTTGTCAAATGTGACCATTAAGATTATGTTACATTGGTCAGTGCAAGTGCCATGGCCAATCTTGACACCGAAAACACAGATATACAGTTCTCGCTGAGGCATGACTAGAATGACCGAGCCAAATGTACTGCACCTAGGGTGTGAAAGGTAATACTCTAAGGAGACCCAGCAAGGAACACTAACAGAATCAACCAAACAGAAGCAATAAGACTAGGGTGAGAGAAAAATGTAATTAGTGCTTTCAATATACAAGAAATAAGTGTAGATCCAGATTATTACTGATTTTATTATTACTATTACTAATTTACTAATATTATTACTAATATTAAGAGGTAAAATATTGGTATGGTATAAAGAGAAATTAAAGTATACTTGAAGTTTATAACAGATAGAAACAGACGACGAATGTGTGAGATACATATCTGTTGAATGAATGGCTATAACTGTAACTTATAGGAGACTTGTTTAAAGTAGGAGGTAAAATATGTGCCAAAGTACTTAGCAGGCCTTAAAGAGCCATAAACTTTTATGGTAATTCCACAAAAGAAATCATTTCAGAGTAATTCATTTGGGAGCTATGTAAAGAACTTGGGCATACTGAACCAGTTTTCTGCAATGTGCAAAGGCTAAGGTCTACCAGCAGTAGTTGTGTTCAGGCAACTGGTGATTTCGAATCTAGGAACTCTCCCAGTCTTGGATAAGGCTAGTGAGTTGAAAAGTTAGAACACTGCAGATTTCTCATTGAAATGACTGACATCCATGGGTGGCCAAAACAGTAGCAGATCTTAGAGGGGTTTAGAGGGGTAATGAGATGACGCAGACTTAGTAAGTGTCTTAACCTCTGCACAATGCTTCTTCTATCAGCTGGGCATGATGAAGATGGGATATATGGAAGTCCCTCTATACCATTTATCAAACTGGATGTTTAAAGGGACTGATAGAGTAGGAGTAAACAGAGAAGGACAACGAGGAGAAAATACCCAGGAAATGAGAACAGAGCATCTAGAACTGAAAAGAGGATTCACAGAAGGTATGGTCACCATAGACCTTCACATATGCACACCAGAATCCTTTCTAACCTGACTCCTGTTTCCCTGATGCATCTTGCATATACTGTACACCTATACACAGACTTCTCTCTTTGTGCTTAAGAGTCACTAAGGGTGTTCACTGCTCTTGCAAAAGACCCAAATTTGGTTCCTAGGACCCAGGATGAATGTCTCACAACCCTCTGTAACTCCAGGGTACTGGATACTGTCTTTTATCTCTGTGGAAACCTGCAATCACATGTACATATCCATCCAACCCCCCACAGGTACACATACATAATTAAAGCCCCAAATATTTAAAATAAAAGAAGACTGCTCTTTAGCTTGGTGTGACACATTTGTTTCATATTCAAACTGTCAGATGACAGGTAGCATGAGATTTCACTCAAATCTCTGTTTGACTGTTGCACCTGAAACTATGTAATTTATTTAAATATTGCATAAGCTGATGAAATATAAATGTAAAAATAAGAGAACATTGCTTCTGTGAAAAGCTAAGTTGAAGGTATGGAAAAGTACAATAAGATTTAATTGCTAAAAAATATTGCTCTCTACATTGATATGGCAAAGAGATTCAGGATTAAAAAAAACATTGACAGATTTTGCATTTAGAGTTTTTGGTTTAAACCTCATATGGTGCAGTTCCATGGAGAGGAGACAAGTACAGACTCTGTAGTCGGATCTTCCAGAGTTAGAGGCAGTTTCATCTGTTTGGCAGTTAGGTAACTAAGTATCTTAGTTTCCTGATATGTAAGAGCTGGATAATAACTAACAATCTCATTGGTTTGCTGGGTAGTCATAGTGATTTCTGAAACCAACTGCACAGCCAAAGTTCACAAAGCTAAGGTCAAAGTTGTGTTTTAGTCTCTTCTCATTTCAAACAGTAACCTCAAGTTTGGGGTCCCCTGCCTGTCTTTTCTTGGGAGCAGCTAGGTACAAATCTGAGATGTTAGCTGCTCCCTAAGGCTTAGAGATATTCTGGGGTGACTTGCCAAACTCAAGTATGTGCTGTGCCATGAATGAAGTCTTAAAGCAACAAAGAGAAGCAGGAGCAGCCTGTGGGAGACAGGTGTATTGGGCATAGTCTCAGAGTTCAAGTCTTTTCCTTGTTCTTATCTTGTGGTGGCCTGGACATTGGTACTTGTGCCTACCCCATCACGTGAGCTGCTTTTGGGACCATAGGTTTTCCCAGTTTCATTACATCAGCATGAATGACTGAACAATTTAACTCAGTCTGTTGCTGTCCTCCAGAGTCTAATGACATGTAGCTCAAGGTGTCATCCCTATAACTAGTTTTTGAGATATGCTACTAAGTTTTTATTGGGTGAAGAATATATTCCTTTTCCACCTCCCCCACCTACCACCACCATTCTGCCATGTGTTTATTGTGTTTTGGATTTGTTTGAAAATCATGAACTTTTTCAGAAGAGCTAAAGAGTTAGTTGTCTTGTAGCAAGCATTCCAATTTCCTATGCATTATTGCCCAGACCATTTTTATAGTCTCCCAAGAGACTGATGTGGGAGGTCCTTCTATGTGTTAATGAATAAAGAACTGCTTTGAGCCTATGGCATGGAAGAACAAAACTAGCTAGGAAAGTTAGGCTATATGTTGGGAAAGAGAAGGGTGGAGTCAGAGAGATGCCATGGGAGCTGCCGCCAGAGTCAGATCTTCTGAAACTTTAACCGGTAAGCCACAGTCACATGGTGATACATAGATTAATAGAAATGGGTTAAATGAAGATGTAGGAGTTAGCCACTAAGAAGTTAGAGCTAATGGGCCAAGCAGTGATTTAATTAATACAGTTTCTGTGTGATTATTTTGGGTCTAAACTAGCCAGGTGTCTGGGAACCAACAAGTGACCTCCCTCCAACAACTGAGATCTTCAGTAACTGGGCTATAGCACCGTTATGAAAGTGATAAGCCTAAAAGGGGTGGTGTTTTAGTTAGCATTTCCATTGCTGTGAAGAGGCACCTTAAACACAATAACTCTTTTAAAGGAAAACATTGAATTGGTGTTGGGTTACAGTTCAGAGGTTTGGTCTATTATCGTCGTATTGGGAAGCATGGCGGCTTTCAGGCAGAGAGAGGTGCTAGAGAGGCAGCCGAGAGCCCTACATCTTGCCTGTGACAGGAAATCGACTGAGATGCTGGTCAGTATCCTGAGCATAGGAAACCTGAAAGTCCACCTTCACAGTGACACGCTTCCTCCAGTAACACCACACTTAGTACAACAAAGCCACACCTCCTAAGCGCACCACTCCCTGGAGACCAAGCATTCAAATCTGTGAGCCTGTGGGGCCATCCTATTCAAACCATCCGAGATGGTGAAAGTGTTGAGAGTGGATATAATATAATGGCTACTAAATACTATTTTTTTCTAGTTTTCATTTTTTTAAAAATTATGTGCTTAATTTATTAAATTTAGTGATATAAAATTATAGTATTATTTGTTGATTTTAAGATACACGTTGAAATCACTTGCTGAAATATATCAGGTTGGAAACCTGCTATAATGGTACCTGCATGTATATCTGCATTATCATCTATTAAGCTAATAGAGTAAATACAGGATACTGGACATTTTGACACTTTAAAAATACTACTACAGTGTTTTGTGACTACCCAAGGCTAAATAATAGCCTGCAGGATTTTCCAAATACATTTGCCTAGGTGATCATTTTTTAAAAAGCGGAATGCCCATTAGAGTACTAATCCTTCTTAAATATACTACCCACCAAGGCCCTAAGGAACACTGAGCAAAGGTGGAAAACAAATGATCCTCAAATCTGACCAAAGGCCAATGTGGTACCCTGACATTCTCAGGCAGAAGTGATTTGACCTGATGTTTTGCTCTTGTTATCTTTCTATTTGAAACACTGGTGTGGAGTAGAAGTAGTATCAAATTCAACAAGCCAGAATGTCAGCAGACTTAACAAGAGTTACGTCTGAAGGAGAAGGTAAACACTCGAGGAAGTGCACACAGATAGCATCCTTGTGCAGTGGACTGTAGCGACAGCTGTTCCTAGGATGACCATTAGAGAAATACTAAATACTGCTTCTGTTCCTTAAAAATCCACTTTTGCAGGGGTACTTGCTTAAATCCTTTGTTTTACTTGTAAACCTGAGTTCCTTGGCGGGCTAATTCCCATGAGACATCTTATCCCTGAATAGGTTAATGGGTAGAAAGATGGCTGCATTGTGAAGCAAACAACTTGATGAGTGGGGACCAGGGGCCACTTATCAGCTGGCACATTGGACACTCTTTTTACATTTCCACGATCTTAAATTTGCTCAGGCATAAAGTAGAGATGAGAATGTCAGCCTCCCAGGACTGTCGTACAAATTAAATGAAACTGAATACGTGAATCTACCTAGCACTTGGCCAGGAGACAAGTCTTCCATTCTTGAGCAAAGGTGTTGTAAAATTAATTATTTTCTGCAATTATTGCAATTTAAAGGTGATGGAGTTCCCCCAATTGAGTTTTCCTAAGCTTTTGTCTGTTGATGATCGGCTTTGAAACTTGTGGTTAGCAAGACCATACACTGAAGGAGGGTGGTACAAAGAGATCTTTAAAAAGGTAATTAAGTTTTCATTTTTTAAGAGAGCAGATTCATTGAGTGGTGAGAACAGAGACCTGACTGAGGAGTTGCTGAATCAGAGAAAACTCCTTTAAGCAGCCAAGGGATACAGAGGCAAAAGAGATTGGGAGGAGGCTGTAAAAGCATCAGGCTAAGGACATTTGCTGTTAGTTTTCATCTTGTTTAATGTCCCACCTTCAGACTGGAATATGACACCCTTACATCTCTTTTTGTGTTTGTTTTGTTTTTGAGATGTGATAATTCTGTGTAGGTCAGTCTGGACTTGAACTCGAGTCTCCTGATTCAGCCTGATTGCACGTGCAAGTCATTCCCCTTGCATTGTGACAACCTGGCATTCCCTATATATCAGAATGAATGAAGAAGGTTGTGGGAAGGGAGTAGATGGGGGAATGAGAGCTGTTTCAAGTTAAGGCTCGATCACTGGCTGCCAGTGTAAGCCTTGGGTACAGTTTTCACTCCCCAAGTCCCTGTAACAGGGAGGTACTCCCGTCTGCCTTATGATCTTCATGTCTTTAGGGTGAAGATCATTTTAATAAGGCCTGCCAAACACCTTGAAAATTACAGAGTGTATGATCCAAAATGAGTGCCAAGCAATCTCTTTAGAAAAACGGTTTCTTTGTCCGAGATGATTGCACCTCTCGCTGATGCTATGATGGTTGCCTACCTGTTTATGAAGAACAAGTCCAATACCTGAAGCATTGATTGATCTGAATTGAACCGGTGGAGCACTAACCCAGCAAATGTGCCTTCAGATCACATGCGAATCACTCCTTGCCGTTTATGAGTTGAGAGTCCTTGCCTGCTCTCGGTGGATGCTCGGGCTCTCTGCTAGTGGCTTTTATTACTTACCCACTGGCTGGGCCACCTGTCAGGTCTGTGCTCTTCAGTGCGCGGTTTAACCACATCTCTCCGTAATTTTCTGACTGACAAAATTGCTTGCTCTTTGTTTTCATGGATGTAAACGATACCCACTTAAGCCCCATTTATACAGGGAGAAGAACGGCTGTTCAGAAACCTGGCGTCAAACACTGCTTTTCTGAACCATGTTGTGTTTTGAGCCCTGTGCTATAAACAGCCAAAAGTTAAAAATGTCCGTTTTGAACTGAGAAGCTCTGAGGGATTCTCTAACATAGAGTCTGAGATTTGGGTTGAAGAGATGGCTCAGCCGTTAAAGGCCAGGCTCACAACCAAAAATATGAGTCTGAGGTTTGAAGTAACACCTTAGATTCTGATTTAGATTTTGAAATGGTTTTTGGTCACTGTTTGCCTTAGATGAGGGGGGAAATTATCACTTTTACCAAGAACTAGGAATTCTCACACAGTTTAAACATTATAAAATTGTATTTTAATTAGTTAATTTACTTTGTGTGTGTGTGCACGTGCACATGTTGTCTGTGTATATGTGTGTGTGGTGTGTACATGCAAATACATACCATAGTTCGTGTGTGGTCAGAAGACAACTTGCTGTTCACTTGTTTCACAGTGTAGATCTAGGATGTCAAACCCAGGTGGGTCAGACTTGCTGGCAGATGTGTGGGATATATATGGCCTGCTGGCCACAGGTTGGGCATCGGCATGACCAGTAAGGCCATTATATTATTCTCAATGAACGTTGACATATGAGAATATAAACTGTGGTTCAGAATGGTGAATAACATTACAGATGTGGGCGCTAAAATTAAGTAGTGTTTTGGAACATAGATGGACTGTGGTCAGCCAAGCATATTAAATGGTTGCTCAGAACATATGAAAAATGAATGCAGACTCAGGCACAGGGATCTAATGTCCTCTTCTGGCCTCCGTAGTTATCATACATAGGTGGTACACAGACATACACTCAGACAAAAGACCCACATATATGAAGTAAAAAGAAAATTAAAAATATCTACACCTGAAAAATTATCACACAATCAAGGTTATGAGCATATCTATCACCTCAAACTTTTTTTCTCTGACCCTTGGAATCTCCGTTCTTGTTCTCTCCCCTTCCCTCTGCCCAGGTACCCAAAGAACTACCTTCTGTTGCTATAGAATAGTTTCTACTTCCTAGAATTTTATATAAAAAGTGGAACCATAGGGTCTATATTTATTCTTCGCCTGTTCTGTCAATGGGCACGTTCATTTCAATATGCATTCATATCCTCAGCATATTAATATTGTGTTCCTTTTCACTTGCTGAGTAGCATTCTGTTGTATGGATATGCCATCTTATATTGAATTTCTTTGGATTTTTGGGTTGTTTCCATTTTTAGATATTAAACATAAAGTTCCTATGAAATAGTCCCTGTGGAAGCTTTTAAATTAAAGTGTGGGTGGGCTTAACTTTTAAAGAAATTACCACCATCTTTTCTAAAGATTGTACTATTTTCCATTCTTATTCGCCGTATGTGAGGTTTTCTGTTCTTTGCCAATATTTGTAATGGTAACCTGATAATATGCTAGAGATAGTGATTTCTGTGTGTTTACAAAAGCTTTGCCAAGATTTCAGAGACACCTACCCTTATATGTTTTCTCCAAGAGTATTATGTTCATGTTTAGGCTTAACTTTGCATGTAACATCTGATGAAGGTGGAAGTTTTTTATCGTTATTTTTTTTAAAGAGGTATTAATTGTTCCAGCATCATTTATTATAGCATAGCATTTTATGTTCTGCTTCTCTTTTTCCTTGTCCACATGTGTGGTTATAACTGTGTCTACCTGTCCCACGTGACTTAACTGTCTCTAGGCCACTCCCTCACTGTTCTGATTTTGACAGTCTTATAGCTGACCTTGAAAGTTTGTGTTAAACTCTCAGCTTTTTTCCTTTTCAAAGTTTGCTTTTGGTCAATCTAGACGCTTTCCATTTTTATGCAATTTCTGAAAATTGCTCATCAGTTTCCAACAATGATTTGCTAGGATTTTGGTTGTGGTTTTTATGGGAACTATAGTTTGGGAGAGAACTAAAATTGGAATCACAGCGAATGTTCTTCAGTGTGGTCGTAGTTAAATCTATTTTCTTTGCTTTCTTCTCTAATGCCCCTTGGGAGTGTTTTTTAGTTTTAAGAACGCTGATCTTTTCTGTGTTTTGACAGACTGGTTTACCTGTCTACATCTCATTTTCATTGAGTTACTCAAAAGTATAATCTTCATTTTGGGAGGTTTATAGTAAAGTTGGTTGACTATGCAAAGTCCCCATACACCAGTGGTTCTCAACTTTTCCAATGGTGTGAGTTCCTCATATTGTGGGGATCCCCAACAATTAAATAATTTTGTTGCTACTTCTTAACTATAATTTTGCTACCATTATGAACTATAATATGAATATCTGATGAGAGATCGTGACCCATAGGTTGAGAACCACTGCCATAAACTCAGTCCTTGCTACACACAACCTTCCCCTATCGTAAACGTCCCATATCTCAGTGGTGTCGTCACCACAATTAGGAAACTCACCTCCTGCTTGTCACCCAGAGCCCATAGATAACCAAGAGTCCACTCTGCGCATAGTCTGTGGACTCTCAGAACTCTTTTAAGGCATCTGCCCATCACTAGAATACCATGCAGGATGCTACCAGTGCCACAGAACTCCTCTGGGATTTACTGGCTCATGCTCTCCTTTCTTGTGTAACTGGCAATCATGGCTCTGTTTACCATCGTCATAGTTTTATCATCTCAGCACATCGTAGATGGATCCATATAGTAGATAACTTTTCCTGGCTAATTTCATGAAGCAATATGCATTTAAGAGCCTTCTATGCCTTTTGCCGCTTTGATAGCTCATTTTTGTTTTATGATAGAGTAACATTCGATTGTATGGATGCAACACTTTATGTACCTATCTATTTAAGGTCATCTTGATTAGTTCTAGACTGTGATAATTAAAAATAATGCTGATATAAATATTCATATTCCTCAGCTTCCTCTTTGAGACAGTTTGATTTGGTAGTCCAGGTTAGCCTGGAATTTACTTTGTGTCACAGGCTAGCCCAAGACTTTCAGTAATCCTGTTCAGACTCTTGAGTGCTCACATTATAGGTCTAACCCACTAAGCCCAAGTTTCCATGACTAGATTATTTTGTAGGCATGTTTTCAGTTCATTTGGGTAAATGCCCAAAATCATAATCATTGATTTGTATGATTCACTTTTCTCAGACATTGCTAACCAGACCTCCTCAGCACCTATTACATTTTATATCCCTTTAGGTAATGAATAAGAATTAGTTTTCTACATCCTTGCCAGTTTTGGTGTTGAGATAAACTGTCTTTCCCTGATTGTATTGGTTTTGTTCCTTTGTCCAAGATAAACTGAGCCTATTGCTTAGGCCTCTGTCATGTTCCATTAGTTGACTGACATTTTGTCAGCAGCACTACACTGTTTTACCTTCTGCATTTTATGGTTAGTCTAAGCGTCAGGTAGAGTCAGCCCTCTGACTGGTTTATCATGTATCATTGTGTTAGCTGTGCAGGTTGCTTTGAGTCTGTACATAAACTTTGGGATCACTTTGTAGATATCTATGAAAGTACTGACTTTTTTTTTAAAAAGAAATTTTGACTGGTATTGAATCGATAGGTAAAGTTTCCAGTACTAACATCTTAATAGTATTGAGTTTTTCTATTTGTTAACATGAGATATTGCTGTTTATTTATTTCTCTGATTTCCTTAATTAGAACAAAGTTTTATTTTTAACTGAAAATCATTTTTTCGTCTAATATACTCTGATGATGGTTCCCCTCCCCCACCTCCTTTTAGATCCTCCCCACCTACTCAGATTCATACCCTTTTTTTTCCTTTTCTTAGAATGCAAACAGACTTCTAAAAATAACAATAAAGTAAAATAGGATAAAATAAAAGTAAACAAAAATAGGAACAAATGAACCAGCAGGAAAAAAAAGAGCCAAAGAAAAAGCACAACAAACACATACAGATGCTGAGACACACACATCTGTACACATAGAAAACTGATAAAAATCAAACATCATAATATACAAACAGAAGGTCTATAAAGTGAAAAAAACTCAGACAGAGCACTGTGAGACAAAGAATTTCCAATATAGGCCACTGGTGTCATTTTGTGTGGGAATAGGGCCTTTCCTTAAGTGTGGCCTATATCCCCAGTGAGACCCCATTGGAGAAAACAAATTTTTCCCTTATGAGTATTATTAATTGGGGGTAGCTTCTGGGGGATTTTTTATCCACTTCTCCTCTTAGCAATGCTCACCATCTGGCTTCAATCCATCAGGCCCTGATCATGCTGCCGTAGACTCTATGAGTTTATATGTGGCTCGGTCCTGCTGCGTTTAGCAGGCCTTGTCTGCTTGGTGTCCTCCTCTTGCTCTTACAATCTTTCTGCCTCCTCTTCCACTGAGTTCTCAAGACCCGAGGGAAGGGATTTGATAAATACATTTTATTTAGGGTGAGGAGTAGAAAAAAGTTTTCTTCCTCTAGATAATAAACATTTTAAAATCAGATTTACACCTCAGTATTTATGTTTTGAATACTAATATAAATTGTAGTACAGTTTAAATTCATTCTTCTTGTTAATTCTTGGTCTCTGGGAAAAGACTTCTTACATAATAACCTGTCCTATAACCTTGTTATAATTGTTTATTATAGAAACTCTTATGGTTAGTTCTGATTTCTTATGGTGATAACTATGCCATTTGTGAAAAAGACATTTTTATCTCTTCTTTCCTAGGAAAGATAGCCTTTATTTCATTTTCTTACCTTATCAATATTAGCAAAATCTTCTAGTACACCACCAGAAGGGACGACAGGAGACAAACTTGCCTTTTCTGACTATGGAAAAGTTTGCACTGTCCCGTTCTTTGCGGCGATGCTAGCTGTAGGGTTTTTTTTCCTCTTTTTTTGTAGATGTTCTTTATCAAGGTCAGGAAATCTTTCTTTTACCAGTTTACAGAAAGAGTTTTAGAAATCATATATGGGTGTTGAATTTTACAAAGTGATTTGTTCCTACATATATTAATATGATCATGTGACTTTTCTATTTTGACCTGCACATTAATTTTGAGCATTATAGCCTACATGTTATAGCCTATATAGTTTTGAATGTTATAGCCTACGTGCCTGAAACCAGTTATATTTGGTTGTGGTGTATGATAATAAGTTTTCAATTGTGAATTTCCTGTTTTGGATTCTTTGTTACTAGTGTATTGGAACATATTAGATTCTTGTATATTGATCCTGTAAACTTGCTAAGTAGTCTATTGGTAGGATAATTTTAAAGAATCAATCCATTTTCTGTGCAGATACTCAAATGGCCACCTATCTGACATCTTGAGGGAAACCTTGCAGATCGTTAGGGCTCCCTTTGCATTTATTTCTTCTTTGTATACTTGAAACCAATGGTATCCACCTAGGTTCCTGCTCTGTGTGCATGTCCTAGAGATGCTTTTCAGGAAACAAGTCTTTTTTGTTACTTGTAATCACAAGCATTTTATTTTGTTTTTTCTTAAAAAAGAAATGTAATGAAAGTGATTTTCGGTATTATGGGATTATGCAATTTTACACAAATAACTACTATATGAGATACTTATAACTGTATAAAAACATCAAAATTTGAGTGCCTACTATGTTATCAGAATTAGGCAAAATCTGTAATTGTATTGAGAGTTCTTATTTAAAGATAAGATTTTCCAAGAAATTAAAGCATAAGGGGAAAGATTAGAATTAATACACTCTTAGGTATTATTTTATCCAGAGTCATAGGCAGATGAGATATTCTGGAAAAATAATGTTTCCGGAAAGTTAAAACTTATAGTAAAATATGATATAATCTTAACCTAATTATAGCACACTGAAATTTAGAACACAATATAGTATAAAGTATAAATTTAGTGTAAAGTATAATATTAAATAATTTAATCTTAGTGATTCATAAATATTTTTATAAATATAAATGTTCATATACTGCTGTATATGTGGGGCACCAAAATGAGTCAGTACTGGCAAATGCCCCAGGGTCATAGAAATCGAATTGCCATGCATTTTAGCTGACTGGTGGGTAGCATGAATCTTTTCTTCCTAGTTCTCTCATAGTATGTATTTTATTTATAAATCTATATCACTTACCAGAGTCTGTCTCTTCAGAACAATTTATATTTCCATCACTTTATCTCCCCAGATTAGTAGTTCCTGGAAGGCAGGGACACTGTGTTCTTCATGGTTTTCAATTCTATTGTGTCTAGCTAAGTGTTAGATATGATTAATTAATTCAGATGCATGGAGAGTTTGGGAATTTCAAAACTTTTTGTATTGAACTGGGCTATAATTCAATACTATATAATTTAGAAAAACAATGCAGAAGATGTCAGCAGCCCTGTGTGAAAGTAAATCTTTCCACATCTTAGTGTAATGTTCAGCTCTGCTCCTGTAGGGAGTTTGGCAATGTGTACTTGGACTACAAGAACAGAGACTTGGGCTTCAGGAACACACCAAGAGAGTGAGGGGTGAGAGAGATGGCAAGAGGGACCTCTCTGTGGCTCTAGAATGAGAATTTCCTTTAAAAATTCATAGTCTTCTTCTTTGTGTGCTCTTCCTGTTAGTGGACACATCACTGAATTTCATGGATACACAGATAAATTTTAGATTAATATGTAGACTGTTGGTTTAGAACTGGGCTGTTAGTTCCTTAGCACCATAGACTGTTGGTTTATTTACTGGCCTTTTAGTTCATTAGCACTGTTTGTTCATTTGTTTTTAAAGAAAGGAATAAAATCTTGGACTTGAATGAGGTCTTTGTATCCTCTTTCTAATTCATTATTTTGCCACAAGCCAATGTAAAAAAAAGAAATATTCAAAGTTGACTAATTGAACAAATGAATATACTTTAAAATGCTAATTAACCCGATTAAAAAATGGGGCACTGATCTGAACAGAGAATTCTCAACAGAAGAAGTACAAATGGCCAAAAGACACTTAAGGTCATGCTCAACCTCC
>NC_022013.1:33831493-33866552 GCF_000317375.1 Microtus ochrogaster | reverse complement strand
CCTAGCCAGTTTGGATGTTCACCTTCCAAGATATGGACGGATGGGGGAGGACCTAAGACTTACCACAGGGCAGGGCACCCTGACTGCTCTTTGGACTGGAGAGGGAGGGGGAGAAGGGTGGGAGGAGGAGGAGAAGTGTGGGAGGAGGGGGAGGGAAATGGGAGGCTGGGAGGAGGCGGAAACTTGTTTTTTTTCCTTTTCTCAATAAAAAAAAAAAAACTGAGAAAGGAAAAAAAAAAAGATTACTTTCTTCAGGAAGTCCAAGATTGGTTGCTTAGGTGTCTACCATCTAGGCAGTCTGCAGATCCTCTAAGATGGAACTTTCTCTTGGAGTCAAGTTGTTAAATTCGAAAATGAGTTGGAAGTTACACTGTGAAGTTTTTCTTGAAGACATTTTCACACAAATTCTTATTTGGATATTTTAAAAAGGAATGTTCAAAAGAATAGCTATCCAACAGTCTGATAGAACCTTCAAGATGGAGTGGCCATATCATGATTTAAGTAATTTTTGTATTTAAAATTTATTTATGATTCTGGGTGATGGTGGCACATGCCCTTAATCCCAGCACTCGAGAAAGGCCAGTCTCCAAGTTTCAGGCCAGCCAGAGCTACAGAGAAACCTTGATTCAAAAACAAAAATTTTTTTTTGTAAATTTATGATTTATTATTGCTATCACTGTCCACTGTCTGAGCAAGCATAAAAGTGAAGTGTTTTTTGTTTTCTGGTATTAGAATATTTGCATCATAAAATTGAAAAGTTTGGAGTATAGCGGGATTCTTATTTTCTGTGTGGCTAGCTTTTTCATACCAGTAGCAGGTGTGGAGTAGGCTAGAAGGAAGATCGGCTGAGAAGGAGAAAGCCTACAAAGACACATATCTATACTGTGTCCTAGTTTTCCCTTGCACAATTTAATGGAAGAAAAGAGCTCAGAAAAAATAATGAAGATTGATGAATTTAGTCCTGCTTTTGTTGTTGATATGTAAATGCATAGATTCTCCTGCATAACACATCTCTCTGACAAATTTTCTTTCCTGATGCATTTTGATATGTGACTAAATTTATACAATTTTTAAATTTGTAACATTAAAACTATACTTGTTTTTTATTCTAGTAATTTTTGAAATCAACTTGATAACAATTGAATCTGTACTTTGGATGAAAGGTTGAGAAGATAGGGTACATTAAGAATGAATTCCTTAAAAAAAAAGAATGAATTCCTTAAACAATGCAAATGGATTATTTTAACTTTTTGTCTCTTGACAAACCTCACTCAATGGGTGTATCCAGGTTTGGTTCCCAGAAAAAGCTATGGCGAAATAAAGCAACAAACAAGATAGACTGTGTATGTGTGTGCAAAAGTGAGTGTGTACAACTCTAAAAAGATTTTTTTAAGAAAATGATAATTTTTTTTAATGGGTGGTAGTGGCACATGCCTTTAATCCCAGCACTCAGAAGGCAGAGACAGGTGGATCTCTATGAGTTTGAGGTCAGCCTAATTTGCAAAGCGAGTTCCAGAACAGGCTACAAAGCAACAGAGAAACTTTGTCTCAGAAAAACAAAACAAATTTTAAAGTATTTGTTTCACTACTCTTTCATAAGAATATTTGTATAATTGAAAATTTATATTAATTTATTTACTCATAGTGCTGGGACTGAACTTAGTGTCTTACTCATGCAGGGTTAGTACTCTATTACTGAGCCACATCCCATGTCTTCCAAAGGTAATATATTTTGAAACAGTGTAATTTTAAAAATCTATTAATATTTCATTACTTATCTCCATTCTCTTGGTAATATTAAGATGAGCAACTGGGTACTTTTATTAAATAAATCTTCCTTGTAAGCTAAAAATACTTAGATTTTTTATTCATTGCATGAAGAGTTACTTCACACGGCCAGTATTCCCAGTGCCATTACCTGGTCTACATTTAGTTGGTCATCAGAGTGTCTCTCCTTGTCAATAACATAATGTTATTTATATACCAGGCCAATGAAAATGGCTGGTTTTAAATTGATGTTCAGTGAAACCACGGGCTTTGTGGATGTGTCTCTAGTGTCACTAAAGGGGACACAAGGGCAGCATTATCTTTGCCCAGTTTTAAGTTAAGACAGTTTCATGTTCATTGAGTTTCTACATTAGAGTTCTTGAAAGTCTTTATTTGAAGAATTTCCCTTCCTAAAGAAGATATTTGAAAACCCACAGTAAAGACACACTTATTATCTTAGCTTTTCCCATCTCTGTTTTCTTATTAAAAATTGCTCCCTGTCTAAAACTGAAATGGAAATAGAAATACCTACAAAATCAGCATCCAAAGTACTAGAATAATTCATAATTGCTGCAGTTATTAACGATATATCATTAATGATGGCTCACTAAGAGATGTAGCAGAGGAACAATAAATTACAGGCTGTGTCTACTCTCTACCTCTTCAAATGTTTCTTCTAATTTTAGAAAGCGGAGAGGGAAGTAAATGAGAGAATGGTAGAATTTCAGGGAACCACTCTAAATCTGCTCTAATTCATCAAAGGAAGTAAATCATTTTCATGATTGACACTCTAATTATTACTATCGAAATCATTTCAACATTCCTGTTGCTAATGACATCACACTGGTTGAGAATCTTTTGTGGTAAGGCGCTGAGAGAACAAACTCATTACATTAATTTTAAAGTAAAAACAATTCCTGATTTCAGTGGTTACATTCTATTAAAGACTCTTTAGAGCTTTGATGTCAGAAGTTTTATTCCATGATTATTTCAAAATCATAACTCCACGAGAAACAGACTTATATAACAAGAAACATTCCTAGAGGACGAGCAGTGGCTCCGCCTCTCAAGGTTGGGAGGGGAGTCCCACAAAGCATGTGAAAAGTATTCACAAGGATCCTGACTTTCCTGTGTTGGAGAGAGTGGGTGACATAGGGGACAAGTCTCAGAGATCAGGGGGCTGGCCAGTTAATCACAGAGAGACAAAGCAGGGGGTTTTTGGTACTGTGGTTGTCAAAGTGGGATTTTGTGGGAAATGTGTAGTGAAACAAGATTCATGGAACCTGTGCTGCTGTGGAACTTGGTTGGTCAAAGTCACGCAGTTCTCTTCAGGAAGAACTTTCGGATAAGAAGTGACTTCCTCAAACCGTCACAGACTAGCTCAGAAACCTGGGCCAACAGTGCAGGGAGCCATGGCTGCTGGTAGGGAAGTACAAGGGAGTGACAAATGGAGGGTGTCATGGCTATTCTTGGTTGTCAACTTGACTACATCTGTAATAAACTAAAATCCAAGTGGCTGGGTACACTTGTGATGGATTTTTTTCTTACTTAAATCATTTGATCCACTTAATCAAAAGACCCACTTTTGATCCAGATCCTTTGAGGTGGGAAGATCCACCTTTAGTTGAGGTCACACCTTGTACTGGCAGTCTATATAAAGGACACGGAAGAAGGAAGCTTTGGCTCTTTGCCTACTTGCCATCACTCGCATTGGCAAGTCCATTCCTTCACTGGCATTGAAGCTCACTTCTTTAGGATTCTGGTATGTATGAAGATATCCAGCTTCATGAACTGGACAACTATTGGACTTTTGAACTTTCTGTTGGTAGACAGCCATTATTGGAACAGCGGGACCACAGCCTGTTAGCCCTTCTAAGAACCTATATATTCACTATATATTCACACACACACACACACACACACACACACACACACACACACACACACACAAAATCAGTTTGTTTTTGTGTGTATGAGCCAGGCAGAGGGATAGATGGGTAAGCAGTTTATTGGTGACAGACCTCTTGCTTCCAGAACCAAGAGACCTGAAAATTGGTCATGTTGCTCTTTCCACAGCACATGCAGAAATCCACATGACTAACCAAATAATTTAGATGTGATAACGCTGTCACCTCATAAATCAATACTTACTGCAGGAAAGGAATAAAAGGGTTGAAAAACTTCAAGCCACTGGCATGACTGATATTACTAATGTGGGTTGTAATTCTTCTGCATGAATTCTGCTTCCGACCCTAAGGAAAGGTGCCTCAGCTATGTTTGACCAAGTCTAGGGATTGCCGTAGTGAGTGCCTAACCCATGTGGAGTAGGGAGGGCTTTGTCTGGGTACACCATGGTCTCTTCATCAAGAAGGCAGATCAAAGTTGGCAAATGGTAATATCACCTTGATCTTAAGACAATTTATGGTTACCCAAAAAATCTATTCAGGTAACGGCTGGGGGCTTCTTTGCATGGAGCGCAAGTCTGCCTGAGGGGTCCTAGCTAACGTAACAGTGATGCTCTTTGCTCTTCAAGATTTTATACTAAACTTGTCAGGGTCTGAATCTAGCAGTGGACCATGGCCAGAGCACGTAAGACAACAGAATCCTTTCTATCTGATTGATCTTGTTAGACCGAAGCTCTACCACAAATTCTTTAGTAAATAGTTCAGGAGGTCATATCACATCCTCTGGAGCAACAAGTCCAGGAAGCCAAACCACAGCCTACGTAACTAACACTCATCAGTGTGACTGTGGTCAAGGACCATGGTTCTTCTTTTGACTCCACTTTCAGGTTAGAACAAAGAAGAGAAAGACAAACATGCTCTCCACTCCAGACGAACAAGACATTCTGCAGCTGTCAGCCTGTTTCTCTTTTCCTTGGGGGTAAGGATTGTTACAGAGGGCTTCCCTGACATCTTCTCTCTCTTTCCTACTGCACTGTCTGCCTTTGCATCTCTGTCATTGAGCATGCACCCTGAGCACACCTCCTGTTTGTTCTCCCTGGGGCTGTTTTCTTCTAGTACCTCTTTAGGTAGTGTATACGTTTGTTTTCACGAGATACTGGTGTTTAGCACTAATATGTTAATTACCAGTGAGTAAAGAGAATGTTTCCAGGATGGCACTATTTTTCATCAGGTAGCCTGAGATATCCCAAACTCCTAGTTTGGAAATCATTGACAGCCACAGGATCTTACAAAAAAATTAATTCTATTACATACTGTATAATTTATTCATTGAAGTTTAATTATGTTTGACACACTTATATATTGCACCACCGATTTCATAATACAGGTTTAGAAAAACTTTGTTACCTCCAAATGTTTCCTTATAACTATGAATAGTCTCATCCCTGATCCTCCTCTAGTCTGAGACAGTTACTAATCTCTAGACAGCTGATTTTCCTACAAGTTTTCTGTAAGTGGCACCATTAAAAACAACTTGTATTTGATTTCTTTAAACTAGCATAATGTCTTAAATGGTCATCCACTTTGTAACACAAACGAGAAGCTTATTCCCCCTTTTTATGGAATAGCATTCCACCATGTACACACATCATAGTTTGCATCATTCATTAGTTCATAGACAGTTGGGTTAAAGTAGCAATAAAGGTTTATTGAGGAAAAACTCCTTGCAGTCAGGAGAACAGAATCTCTGGCCTGTGTGGAGACCTAACATCTAGATGGACCTTGTCAGTCACCTGGTGAAGTCATTACCCCTAGGAACGCTTACTCTAAGCTTATGCTAAACAGATAAGTGGAATAATTTTCCTTTAATTAGATACTGTATCCCCCCCCCCCCCAGAATTTCCTCTCCCTAGCACAGTCCCTATAAGTCATCCTAAGGTTCAGTGGAGTCTGCCTGTTCTTGGAGGCTTGAAGTCAGAAAGGACCAACTTTCCCTTTTCTCTTCTTCCTGTCTCTTTCCTTTAGTTAGAACCGAATTGTACTTTTTCTGATAATTTGAGCTTCCCTACTTTCTCGAAAACCCCTCCCCACACTGTGTGGCTGCTTGTATCATATGTCCGACCTCAGGGCTGGCTTAACCAACATGGCTTTTCCCTTCTTTCTCCTCCCTGGGAAGCTGCTTAGATGTAAATATCCTGGAGGTTTCCCTTTTAAGCTCTAGTAAAACAGTCCCTGAGCTTCCATTTGACTCCATACTGAGCTATTGGTTTCAGAAACTTCAGTCCCTCATGGGGACTAGAAAGCACATTTGAGTAGAACGGTTTAGGTCATCGTGGTCAGGAAGCAGAGAGGATTCCAGGGAGGTTCCAGGGCAAGATGTAACTCCTGGACACTCACAATGCCCTACTGACAACTAGGTCCTGATACCTTTCACTGCCTTTCAATAATGTCACCATATGACAAAATTCATTAAGGGACTGATATGTTTGTTAGGTCAGAGTCCTCATGATTTAATAGTCTTTGGGGTCAGTATCACAGATACAGAGGTGCGCCTTAGTAATTTCCTAGGTAATAATCCCATCGTGTCGTGTGTTTGCTATAATTACCTTGTCTATCCTAGGTCTTCAACTTGTATTTTCATATGAATTTGAGTCCATCTGTTTAATTCCCCGGCATCCCCCACTCAGCATTGGCACTGAGAAGAGCAGCCGACAGCACAACGTAAGGAACTTGAGGAGCTACTACTGGGCCATCTGAAGTAGATGGTTATGAGGAAGTTGTCAGTTTGAGTACTGTGCTGGCTAATTTTTTTTTTCTTTTGTTGTTGTTGTCAACTTGATACAAGCTGGAGCCATTTAGGAAGAGTAAACCTCAGTTGAGAAAATGCCCTCACCAGATTGGAGTCTGGGCAAACCAGTGGTGCGTTTTTCTTGATTGATAACTGATGTGGGAGGGCCCAACTACTGTGGGCGGGGCCTGCGATGGACTGGCAGTCTGGGTGTATAAGGAAGCAGACTGAATAGTCTGGGAGGAATTAACCGGGAAGCAGCATTGCTTCATTGCTTTTGTACAAGTTTCTGCCTGAGTTCCCTGCCCTGACTTTCCTCAGTGATACTGTGTGACCTGAGAACTACAAACGGAATTAAGAAATTTCCTCCCCAAGTTGATTTTTGGCCAGGGTGCTTCATTACAGCAATAGAAACCATAAAACAACAAAATACTTTACAAAAATCCTTGCAATAACAGTATGAAGATAGCACGGTTATTATATCCATGTCATAGATGAAGAAACTGAAGTTCAAAGTGGCTAGTTAATTACATTGTAAATCAGTGGAATTACCATTCAAACTCAGGCTATTGGACCCCAGAAACTTGCTGATAGTATTTTTGTGTGACTCTGCTCCCCAGCTTCTCTAAGTGCACTGTAGGGAGAGCAGACATTCAGAAGATGACTTTGACTTCTCTGGGTTCTAAGTGTCATCGATGTAAAATTTGCCTGAAATCTATTGAGTTAAATCATAAATTATTAGCGCTAGAAATCATAATCACTTAGTAAATTAAAGGTCTAGTGTTTAGGAAAGAATTACTAAAACAGGCCAAGAGGCTTAAAAAGGGGCTTGCTTGCTGTGTTAGTTCTTGGCTGACACATGGGAACTTAGATCTCAGATGGACTCCTACCATTCTAACAAAGAAGAGCTCATGCACAGATTATAGACACAGTTTATTTATTTATTGAAAGACTTCTGGAACCCTGGAAACTTGGTGGGTGCTCATCAGGGGCCTGTATGGTCAGATTCTCACAAATGTCAAGCTTCTTATGAGCTCTTAGATAGAACACATTTCACGTGTAATCTCACAATTCAAACTGGGAGGAATTCAGTATATCCTGTGTGTGGGGAAGGGTAAGAGAGGAGGACTCTTGGCGGGTGTGTGTGCACCTGGCTTGACTTTGCCCTGTGCATTTGTTTTCGTTGCCAGTTTAGTTTGTAAACTGGTAAAATAGATCTCAGCTAAAAGTATGATTATGTGTAGAGTCCTGTGATCCCCCCTAGCAATGACTGGAACTTGGGATAACACTGGGGACTTTCACCATCATTAATTATGTGAGATTGTAAAATACAGATTGGAACTTCCTTTGAATCCACAGTCTGATTGCAGGGTCAGAGTTTTATAGGCAAGATGGGTTATGATCAGCAGACATGATCACATTCACAAAAAATACATAAAGAATTAAAATATGAATTAATAATAAATAACATTGAGGATGAGTTCTGAATTCCTGGCATACTCTTTGAAATGTACACTAGATTTAAAACATCAATTAGAAAACATAAGTGTGGGAAATTAAAAAAAGAAACTACTTGCAGGTAATTTGGAAAGGCCATTAATATGAGAGCAAAGTTAGAAACAATGTTGTACAAATAGGAATATTTTTACAATGTCTAAATGAATTCATTTCTACACTTGGAAGAAGAAGGATTGTAATATCATTAAAAATGAAGTACTTTGGTGGTTGTTTTCAAACTTTCACTGCTAATATGAAGGGACTGAGCATGGCCAGTGTACTGTGCTAGAGAGAAACCATAAGCCATAGCATGCACAGTGCCATTTTTATCTTATAGTCTCTGTAGAAAGAAAGTATGTCTATACTTTCAGGTATGTATTATATTGGTGTGTTTAAAATGTTACTTATTTAAGAGTTATTTATGTAAGTGAGAGCATGGTGGAACACAACTTAAATTTTAGTGCTCTGATTAGTGCCAAATCAGAACTGGTAGAGCTCCTTTTATTTCTGAATCAATTCCTTTCGCAGACCTTGTCTTTAGCAGATCTTTCCTCTGTGTAACCTACCAGAAGACCCCGGAAAGCTATTTTGTTTGTTGGTTCTAAATTCTCAACTCACATCTTTGACTGGACTCCACTCAAGAAGCATTCTCTTCTATCTCGGAGGTTTTTCTTTCTCCCCTTAATAGAAAGGTGCTTCTTTAGCACCATTCAAGCTGATTAAACTGATCTTCAAATGTTTCACTGAGGAGTATAGTAAAAAAGCTTGGGGTTTATACCTTTTTCCTAAACAACAAATTTGTAATCTGAGTAATCGGAAAATAGTTGAAAATGTTAAATAAATGTCTATAATCTTGTGAAAAGAGTAACTCTAGAGATTACGTTCTGGATGAACAGAGTAAAACCATTCTTATTGTAAAGAGAGAGGTGTGTTTATGATGCATTGCAGCTGATTAAGAATAGCAGTATAAAGAGGCTGGGACTAAAAGCCGGCTTGCTGGCCAGCTTCAAGAGAGATGCACCTTTTAAGGTTGCCTACTAGTCGTAGAAAGAGGTTTCCTTTTGTTTGTTTATATTAAAACTATTTTCAAACAAACTTTAACTTTAACAAGGTTTAACACTTAAAAATTGAAAGCCTATTTTATCATCATGGAATACTTTACACATAACAGACATTCAGTTGTCTTGGAACTAATGATCCCACATTTAGTTCGTTTTCTGAAAGGTTTGCAGAAAAAATTAAAATGCACATAGGTGTGCATATTTCATATAATATCAATATAATATTTTAACCAGGAAAAACAAATCAGAAGTGTTCGCTTAATGTGTTAGAATATGCTTATGCCGATAGGAAGGCAAAACTGATAACTTCAGGAGCAAAAGAGAATTGCATGACTTCACAAATAATGTCCTCAAGCAGAAATGAGGCAATCAACTCTTTAAGCATGTTATTTTGTTCATATCAAATAAGTAAATTCAAAATGAGTGTAAACAGCAATCATTAAGTAAAATGTAGGCAGTCAATGTAGACTCTGTGTAATTTTCTTGACATCTTTTTATTACTTACTGGACTTTACTGTTGTTCAAAGAGGAATTGCAGAAATTGTGAGGTTTGCAAAGTTGCACTGTTTTCATCTAATTGAAAATTGGTACTATAAATGTATCAGTATATTATTACTTTTCAATTAATTGAGATTATTTCGTGTGTGTGTGTGTGTGTGTGTGTGTGTGCTGGACCTGAAACCCAGGGTCTTGTGCATATTACTCAAGCTCTCTTCACTGAAGTATATCCCCAGTACTAATGGAGGTTCTTGAGTTTACAGGTTGATCTCCTACTAGTAAACATGTATAAATACTTACATATTTATAATGCTAAGTAATTAAGTAGATAATAGTAATATTTCTATATATTATACTTATCTAGGTATGTTAATGCTATATTATGAGGGAGGCACAGATTTTAGAAAACAATAGAAAAACCAGAACTGTTAAACATTCAGGCTCTTTTCCTTTAAGGGAAGGAAATGGCTGATCCTGGTCACCCAGAACGTTGGAGTGGATGTTGTCTAACAGCCTGGTGATCTTTTACTATTCTGTGGATCCAGGCTTCACTTGAATCACCCCAAATCCTGAGCATTTCTGGGGCTGTAATCCTGAGATTTGTCTTTCAGTGACTCGAATCCTACCTTATGAAAGAGGACTCATGTACTTTGCATCCTCCATCAATAGGATCTCTCTTTATGCTTATTATAAATCCTTCATTATAAGGCCCTTTCCCTGGTCTTTTTCTATCAGTCAATAGATTACTCTGATGAAGGTCACCGGTGCTTTGCTGTAGAGCTGTACTTTGGAAGGAAGTTTCAACGTAGCCATCCCTGAAGCTTTGTCATAATTGTCCTGTGGAGACTTCCCCCCAAAGGTTTAGTGGGTTTAAATATGTAAGAAAAATAAATTATGAGGTCAGACTCTGGAAATTTTAACCCAGCACCTGCTAAAGTGGCACTGACCTGAGTTTCATTCTTTGTCTGACAGGGTTCTGTTCCCTGCTAGCTGTGCTGCCTGCCGGGACCCCAACAATATTACTGCATTGTGTGTTATGTTAACGAAGTAGAAGTGGATTCTGTTCTGTTGGTTATGAATGCAAGAGGCTGATTGTCAGTCTGAACTTTTGATTTCGGTATTGTCGGTTTCAATAGCGACTGTGCAGTTGATAACCATTAAGTGTAGAAAGGTCACAAATTCGCCCAGCACTGAATGTTAATGTTGACATCATTTTGCCTGAGAAAGCAAACGTGACATGAATGTTTGAGGTAGGAGAACTGAGAGAGATGCTCCTGGGAGAGTGATAACTGTTTTGTTACCAATGACCAGCTCCACGTTGCCCTCTAACATTAGTGTCGTCATTTTGATGATTCGTGATTAGACTTTAATGTTAAAATACCCCCTCCCCTCCCCTGCTTTTTCTCCATGGTGTGGGCCATGATTTTGTTATACAGGAGTGAATGTGATAGGTTGCCTTTCCCCTTTTCATTTTCGCTTGTGGTGAAGACTGAACACGGGGCCTGGTGTTTGCTAGTAGGTGCTGTACTGCTGCTGTGCTCTCATCTTCAGCCCGTCTACCCCATCCTCCCAAGTGCTGGGAGTATAGGTGTGCACTAGTTTGTATAGGCAGCTTCTACCAAGGTTCTCAGTGACCTTGTGTCCTGTATTCACACTGTTGTGCAAACCCCACCATGAATGTGGAGGACCCTGAAGAGTTGCTGATAAGAATTTGCTTTGGGAAAACAGCGAAAGTTGCTACTTCTGGCCTTGGGTTACTATCATTTCCCTCCATCTCTTCCTCCCTTCCTCCCTTCCTCCCTTCCTCCCTTCCTCCCTTCCTCCCTTCCTCCCTCCCTCCCTCCCTCCCTCCCTTCCTTCCTTCTAAAAATATTTTATGTTATTGGATGGGATGTCTTCTGATAGAATCAATTGGTTTGTGCTTTTGTTCAATTCTTTATTCTTGTTGATAATTTTGAAAGATTTACTTAATTTACTTAATGTGATGGGAGCCTTGGCTTCATGTATGTCTGTGTACCACATGCATGCCTAGTGCCTGCAAAGACCAAAAGAGAGGGTCAGATGTCCTTAAATTGGAGTTGCAGGTTGTTGTTAGCTACCATGTGGGTGATGGGATTTGAACCCAGGTCCTTTACAAAGCTATTTTTCCCATCAAGTCCCCTTGTTTCCTTTCCTGTACTCTCTCTTAATTGATACCATGTTGTGAGCCACTATGTAGAGAGGGTCATGTAGCAGTAAACTGAACTAATCTCCAACCTTGAGAAACTAAAGCCCAAGTCCAGCAGCTTGACGGGATATGAACCCTATTAACAAACATACAAATGAGCTTAGTTTTCTTCACATTTTGAACCTTTAGGTGACTGAGTCTCAGAACCAGAAGACCTAGCTAAATAGTACCTGGCTACATGGCCCATAAAATTTGTGAGATAAGTCGTGTTGTTTCAAGCCACTAATATTTTGGAGGTTATTTGCTATACAGCAAGAGATAGATAAAACAGGAGATAAATCAAAGCACTAAATAAATACTTCATATATTTGATTTGTGTAGACATGTAGTTTGGTTACTTTAAAATCTAGTCATCTGAGGTATTACATAAAATCCTTCTGAGTTAAAAGTATTATTAAAACATTGTCAGCACACACCATCCTTTTCGAGTAATTTTCCTCCCTCTTCCTTCTCTGTGTCTACACCAGCACCAAGGTTTTCTTTTTACTTGTTTGACTCAGAGAGGCAGAACTGATATTAGAATGTTCTTTTATGTACTTAATTGCTCATTTTCCAAATGGTAAGAATAAAGTAGTCTGACAAAAACACTCTGCATCTTGTAGCTGCTGACTGTCTTGTCAATGAACATAAAATATAGCATACATTTATGATTCATTCATTATCCATGAAAAAAACTATCTCCCATGGGGTATTTTTGGCCAAGTGCTTCCTTCAGCTGATGTGTCTGGGTTAAGCCAGTCATGACTCATCACATCACATGGGAGAGTGGGGACTGGCACTGTCAGGTGCAATGTACCAGATGGAAACTGTCAAAGGGAATTTGATGTGAACGTAAATGAAAGTAATTTTTGTTTGCTTTTTTTTTTACTCTTAGTACATATTACTAATGCAGAAAGCATTTTATGAGCAGGTAGAATTCTAAAAAAAAATGTCATCAAAATGTATTGTGCTCATCTTCATAAGAACAGTACTTATGAGTTAGAAGTCAGCTTGGACTGCCCAGCAAATTTAAGGACAGCCTGGGCTATATAGAAAGCTGTATTAAAAATATAGTTTGTCACTTGTATGCAATTTAAGAATGTGCCATATTAGTGTCTTACAAATCAGGTAACTGGTCCACCTGAGCAAAGATAAAAGAAAGGCTGAAGTTTATTGATTAATTCACTTTGTTAAAGAGATAGCATAACATGAGATTGAGTTGGTTTTACTTTATTTATTCTGGGTTTAATGTAGCAGTTTTTTGCATGTTTTCTAGCACATCGAACTTGTTTTGTTAAATATCAAGGTTTTCATCTCCCAGTGAATGAAGCTGAGTTGACAATGATTCTTTATTTTGGTGTCTGTGTTGATAGTAGTCTAAAGAAACATTTCAGCCAGATTCAGGGAGCCACAGTCTGTAACATGAATAATAAAAACCCTGAGATGGATATTGGAGTTCAACCTGAAGATCAGAGAAGCAAAGCAGCCAAGCCACTAGAGTGCTCTTCCCTCTGAGAAATCCTCAGACTGAAAGAACACAAGTTCCTGTCTCATCCTGCCTTATATTTCTCTCTAGTGCTGGGAATCAAGGTATGCGACACCATCACCTGGATCTGTATTACTAGAAAGCTCAGGTTATCTCATGGGTTATTCTGAGATGAAAAAAGAAGGAAGTTGGATTCTACAGGAAATGTCAGCTAGTTTCTGTGACCTGTACAAGTTTTGGTTTGTAGAACAAAGGACTCAAGGGTTGATTGATTTTGATTTAACTTTATTTTTAGTTTGGTTGTGTTGCAGAACAATTGGTTTCATTATGACATTGCCATGAGCACAGACAGTCCCTTCCTCATACTCAGCACACCTGCCATCCTGCCTCCTTCCCACCTCTCTCTGGTCCTCTTTCCCCAAGCAGCTTCCCTCTGTTTCCATTGTTTTTAAACTTCATTCACTTGCTGGATCAATGAGATACCGGACAGAAAAAAACAAAACAAAACAGAAGTGCTTGTTCACTTGGTGGACACTGACTATTTGTGCTAAGTGGTTAGCAGTTCCACTGTTGGATACTGTAGATATGCTCAACGTCACGCTATGAGCAATTGGACAATCATAGCCTATTAAACCGTGAGTCAAACTGACTTACCTTCTGGGAATTTGCTTTCCATTTAGAGAGAAATTGACCTTGATTATCTGTTATCTGCTTAGATTACTTGCAATCCACAAGGTGTAGCCAGTTGTCTGGTATCTAGACTCAAGTAAGCCATTCTTGCAAGGTCTGCTTTCCTGACGGAGGCGTAGCTGCTTCCAGGCCACCCTTATGACGTGGCAATCTGATATCAAAAAGGGGACAAGGAATGGACTGGAAGCAATTGAGAGGGGTAGGAGAAAAAGAACAGATGATTGTCTTCTTGTATTTAATTTTTAGGCTTATTTTTTTTAGCCTTTAAGTAATTTTATTCCTCCATGACTTTTCTCTTATTGTTTCTTTTGCTTGAAATTTTTAGGCAGTGTTTGTCCTTTCAGACACGTCTCAGCTGTTGTTCCCAGGAAGATGAGTTGAGCATTAGATTGGGTACTCAACCCTGCACACATCAGTGCCTCCCTCTGTGCTTACATGCCCTGCTCACTGCTCTGCCTCCACATTTCACATTGTACTGTAAAATTAGTTTACTTCCCCAACATATCTGACTCCCAACATTATAACAATCGAGATCAGAAGCCATATCCCATTTAACACTGTATTCTAAATAATAAGGACCATGCTGTTTTATATAGGCTACTATTTTATATTTAAAAACATGATAGTCTTCATTATGTAGCAAACCATTCTACAAATTCCATATCCTTTTGTCATTTATTTTGACTTAAATGTTTTAATGTACTTTCAAGGTTTGAGGGGCAGAATAATAGATCTCCAAATGTCTGCCTCTCAGTTTCTGAAAGCTGTAAATGTTTGATTACACAAAGAAGGCAAATTAAGAACACAATTGACGACCAGTAACTGTAAGATGGGAATAACCATGTTACGTAGGTGTGCACCCAGTTCACTCAGATGGGTGATGGGAGATGCGAGAGACAACAGCGGAGTCAGCATCAGGCTATGATAATGAAAGCCTTTGATGACCTGGGAGGACTCTGGGTTTGCTTTGCTCTCTGTGACTGCGTAGGGGTCCTTTGGGTTGCAGATAAAGTAAGGAAATGAGTTTTCTCAGAGAATAGGGAGAGGAATATGGCCTTTACCTTTATAATTGAGTGCCGTGCAGACTTCTAACTCACACAACATGAGTCAAATGAGTTTTAAGCCACCAAAGTCTATGAGAATTTGTAAGAACAATAGAAAACACACACAAACTGCTGTATTGACTACGTCAAGGAGAGAAAGTAGATCAGACACATGTCTTGCTAGTGCCACTTGTATGTTTATTCTGACTTCAAGGAAATGGTTTGAAGCTATTGCACATCATTAGGTCCAATGTGGGGGAGACCAGGGTGGAAGAGCGTCTTTATGAAAAATTTCTAGTCAATGATCTGAAAAAGTCATGGCAGGACTTATGTGTCCAAAAAGTTACACACAAATGCTAAGTTTTGTAATTTGTTTTATACTTCAAACATCTGGGATTGGAAAAATTAAATATTTGGAACAAAGAATGTAAAAAAATTTGAACTAAATCTGAATTTTAAGAAGATTAAATCAGAATAAATGAAAAACAACACACATCAAAATGAACTAGACTTATACAACTTAATGAACTTACTTGATTTTGTAATAAAGTTTATAACATAATAATAAATAATAATAAAATAGAAGAAATTTATACTTCTTCCTTCTTTCTCCTCTCCCTCATTGAGGGGGGTCTCTGTAGGTGTCAGGTAGGAATGAACTGTGAAGAGGTAAGGATGAAATCTCACTTCAGGAGAACCACAGCAGCTATGCTTCGGACTACTTGGCACAAGGCCAACTTGGCTGTCCCCCTGGCCAAGATCCAGTGCTTCCGGTACTCCGTCTGTGAGCCACCGGGGCACATGCAGGAGCTGGTGCGGTGGAACCAGAGCTGGGAGCACATCATTGCCACTGAAGATTAAAAATGAAGCACAGCCTCCATCACCCGCCCCGGAAGTGTGGAGCGGGCTCCTCCAAGGAGCCCCTGAGAGCCACGGAGAATCTGAGGGGAGAGACAGTGGCAGAAGAAGAGTCTGCAGAGCCTGAAGCATGCCTGGAACAACTCAAAGAAGGTATGTCCTATGGGAATACGCTCTTGAAAAGTAGAATCATGAAATCAGAAGGGAGGATGGCAGAGCAGAACCAGGCGCTCTGGATAGAGTGGTGAAACTACTGAATATATGGGCGTTGCTGCTGTGGAGAGGCCTGAGGCCTCAGCATGGAACCGCTGCTGCTGCTCGCTTTGCTGGGAGAAGGAGCTCGCAGGCTGTGGAGCTGCCGCATGCTACAAGCACACAATCGTTCTAGGGTAGACCCAGGGTGACTAGCATCGAGATCAAGGAGCTGTGCTGCTGCCGAGGAACTTGACCCCGGACTCCATGCCTAGCCGCAAAACCAGCCTGAGTTTGGGCAACAGGAGGTTGTCGGAGAGAAGTCTTGGTGATGGTTCAGTATTTATGGTGCTTCAGAAACCAGAAACCTTGAACCAGACCAATGACTCATTGCAAGGAGTGTTTGCATGTAAAGCTGTTTGGGCAAAAGAAGATATACTGTGTGGCACACTGCTGTTTATAATGACACTTTGATGAGCAACAATGCGATGGAGAGATGGGCAAGATGGAGGAATGGAGTGGCATATGCAGTGGAGAGAGGTGGAACTAGAGAGACGAAGTCAGCGACAGGTGTGGAAGAATGCTGCGGTAGTGGGGCAGCATTTCATGGCTGAGCAGGACCATCAGGGTGGTGTGCAACCGCCTGGAGCTCAAACAGGCCCGAACACAGTGCCCAGCCACAACATGGCCCTGGATCTGAGCAAGACAGGATATCCAAGATGGAGAACAGTTCATTTTCTAGATTGGGCCTCTCTGAAAGACCCCATAATCTGTACTATTCCTGGAAGGCCATGTCGGTATCCTCTGAGTTCTGCTGCCCAAGGCCGTGTTGATGCTCAAGGTTCTTGTGGATGTCCAAGGCCTGTGCTACTGCTGGAGGCCATGTTGATGTCTGATTCATGCTGCTGTCTGAGGCCTAGAGGGCCATACTGGTGTCAGTGGTTCTGCTTTGGTTTGGGGACTGTGTTGCTCTCCATGGCCCATGTAGATATTTGGGGTCGGTGCTGCCTGTGGAGGTCATATTGAGATCATGGCTTGTGCTATAGCCGGAGGCCATGTGGATGTCTTTGTCTGTGCTCCTGAAGGTGCTCATGTTGATGTTCATAATAAAAGGAAAAAAAGTAAACTCGCTTCAGATTGACTTTATCAACTTGGATGTAGCCTTCTAGAAAGTCTGATGCCAGGTGGTTTCTTGCCAGTGTATTTAAACACAGCATAATTTGAAAAAAAAAAAAGTCCCTGGTGCACAAGAAATCAGGACTGCATGGAAACTCAACTCATCATTTCTTCCAGGAAGATGGGTTCTGGAGATAGGCTACTGTGCTAGTTTAAGGGCTTAAGAGGATTTGGTCTGATTTTGGTCATGCTGATACTGTAGAGGTCATTTGGGCTATTAGCCACCTGGGTCCTGGTTGTGGGATCGTGGGAAGTCCCTGCCTGTAAGGGTTATTTAGATTATGAGCCACGCCCGGTTCTGGTTGTAGGAGCTTGATATGGTCGGATCCACAGATAACACAGATCGCCAGACTATTTGTCACCTCCAATTCCAAGCTTTCTGGAAGTGAGAATCAGTTTTATACCCATTCCTTTGAAAGGACAACCCTATGTGCTCAGCATTCCCTTTTTCCCTGGAGATCTGTGGGCACAAGGACCTTTGTGTTGTGGTGCCAACACCTCATGGAATAACAAGCAAGCCCATGGCCTTGTACGGGGCACATCAGTTCATTTGAGCAAATTAAAGTGTGACTAAGAGAATACAGTTCTCAGGAAAAGCGTGCAAAGGAAGCTGTCCTTTCAGGGTCGTTCAACCTTTTGACATTGTGATGTAACGTTGTCATCTCTCAAAGTCCACACTTGAGAATCCCATAATTGAGTTTCAAAAATTACAGAAATGACTTAAGTTTATATGCTGGCCTGCATTTGTCACTATCCTCAGCTGAGAGAAAACATGACTGTGAGTCAGGGAGTGTCCTGAGACATTACTGAATCGCAAAGATGTGACTGATAGGTTAAGAGAAATGCCTTTATGTAAAATTTGTGACAAATTGACTGTAATTTCATGAACAAACGTGTGCATGTGCTTAGTTTTATGAAAAGCTACTGTTACAAGATAATATTATGCAACAAAACAAAAGCTAGTATGTGCTAAAATCCCATTCTTCTTTTATTGAAATAGATTTTTTTCATATTATAAATTCTTTTTTAAAAATTTTTTATTGAGAAAAAAAAAGTTTCCACCTCCTCCCAGCCTCCCAATTCCCTCCCCCTCCTCCGCCCTTCTCCCCCTCCCCCCACTCCTCTCCCCTTCCCTCTCCAGTCCAAAGAGCAGTCAGGGTTCCCTGCCCTGTGGAAAGTCCAAGGTCCTCCCAAACTGGCTAGGCTCCCACAAAGCCAGAACATGAAGTAGGATCAAAATCTCATGCCATTGTCCTTGGCTTCTCATCAGCCCTCATTGTTTGCCATGTTCAGAGAGTCCGGTTTTATCCCATGCTTTTTCAGTCACAGTCCAGCTGGCCTTGGTGAGCTCCCAATAGATCAGCCCCACTGTCTCAGTGGGTGGATGCACCCCTCGTGGTCCTGACTTCCTTGCTCATCTTCTCCCTCCTTCTGCTCCTCATTGGGACCTTGGGAGTTCAGTCCAGTGCTCCATCCATCGCCAGATGAAGGTTCTATGGTGATATACAAGATATTCATCAGTATTGCTATAGGATAGGGTCATTTCAGGTTCCCTATCCTCAGCTGCCCAAGGAACTAACTGGAGACATTGCCTTGGGCACCTGGGAGCCACTCTAGGTTCAAGTCTCTTGCCAACCCTAAGGTGGCTCCCTTAACTAAATATGTGCTTCCCTGCTCCCCTATCCAATCTTCCTTTATCGCAATCATCCTGTTTCCTCAAGTTCCCCCACCCTCCCCTTCTCACTTTTCTCTCCCCATCTCCCCTTACCCCCATCCCACACCACCCCCAAGATCCCAATTTTTTGCCCAGCAATTTTGTCTACTTCCCATAGCCAGGAGGATAGCTATATGTTTTTCTTTGGGTTCACCTTCTTATTTAGCTTCTTAATTTCCCCTCCATCCATTCTTCTCAATTTCTTCCCGTCTGGATTCATCCCCTTTCTGTCTCACCTTAGAAAACAAACAGGTACCTAAGAGCTAATAAAACAAAATATAATATAATAAGATAAAACATAAATTAAAACAGAACAAAAACAAACAGAAGCAAAAGAGCCCAAAGAAAGGCATAAGAAACAATTATATACACAAAACATACTGGTTTGCACAGCCAGGAATCTCATAAAAATACAAAACTGGAATTTGTAACATATATGAAAAACTGTTAGGTTAAAAAATACAATAAAATAAAAGCAAACATAAAAAAAGCTCTGACATGACATTATAAGACAAGGAACCTCTAATAATGCCATTGAGTTTGTTCTCTGTTGGCCACCTACTCTTTTTTTATTGAGCTCTGCATTTTTCTCTGCTCCCCTCCCTGCCTCTCCCCTCCCCTTCAACCCTCTCCCAAGGTCCCCATGCTTCCAATTTTCTCAGGAGATCTTGTCTTTTTCTACTTCCCAGGTAGATTAGATCTCTGTATGTCTCTCTTAGGGTCCTCATTGTTGTCTATGTTCTCTGGGATTGCGATTTGTGGGCTGATTTTCTTTGCTTTATGTTTAAAAACCACTTATGAGTGAGTACATGTGATAATTGTTTTTCTGGGTCTGGGTGACCTAACTCAAAATGATGTTTTCTATCTCCACCCATTTGCCTGCAAAATTCAAGATGCCGTGTTGTTTTTCTGCTGTGTAGTACTCCACTGTGTAAATGTACCAGGTTTTCCTCATCCATTCTTTGACTGAAGGGCATTTAGGTTATTTCCAGGTTCTGGCTATGACAAACAATGCTGCTATGAACATAGTTGAGTACATGTCCTTGTGACACAATTAGGCATCCTTTGAATATACACCCAAAAGTGGTATTACTGGGTCTTGAGGAAGGTTGTTTCCTAATTTTCTGAGAAATCGACACACTGACATCCAAAGGGGCTGTACAGTTTGTCTTCCCATTAAGACTTTCCTGGAGAAAACTGTAAGTGGTTGTCAGTAGAAGGTAGCATCTGCACTGAGCATAGGGTGGATGCCAGCTTCTGCTTTCAGCTCTAGGACCCCATCTAGTTCAGACCTGTGCAGGCCTTGTGCATGCTGCCTCAGTCTCTGTGAGTTCATGTGTGCATTCATTTCACATGTTTAGAAGGCCTTGTTTCCTTGCGTTGTTCCATCTGCTCTGGCTCTTAAAATCTTTCTGCCTCTTCCTTTGCAGGGCTCATGGAGACACCCTGTTGAGAGTTGAGTGTTCTAAGATCTCTTTATCTCTGTACATTGTCTGACTGTGGGTCTCTGTATTTGTCCTATTTGCTGCAGGAGGATGTGTCTCTGAACCTCCATGGTTCTATGGACTTAGCTTACTTATCATTAATTTAATAGCTAGCATTTACATATAAATATGTACGTACCATATTTGTCTTTCTGGGTGTGGGTTTCTTTACTCAGAATAATATTTTTCTAGGTCCATTCATTTACCTGCAAATTTCATAATTTCATTTTTAAATGGTAGAGTAATATTCTATTGCTAAATGTAGCACATTTTTTTTAACCAATTCTTCAGTTGAAAGGCATCTAGGTTGTTTCCAGGTTCTGGCTATTATGAATAATGTTGCTCTGAACATAGTTGAGCAGATGTCCTGGCGGTATGATTGACCATCTTTTGGGTATATGCCCAAGAGTGGCAATACTGGGTCGTGAGGTAAATTGATTCCCAATTTTTTGAGAAATATCCATACTGATTTCCAAAGTGTCTGTTTCAGTTTGCACTCCCACCATCAGTGCAGGAGTGTTCCCCTTAATCCACTTTGTCTCCAACATAAGCTGTCCTTAGTGTTTTTGATCTTAGCCGTTCTGACAGATATAAGAGAGTATCTCAGAGTCATTTTGATTGGCATTTCCATGATGACTAAAGATGTTTAGCAATTTCATAAATGTCTTTCAGCCATTTGAAATTCTTCTGCTGAGAATTCTCTGTTTAGATATGTACTCCATTTTTAATTGAATTATTTGATATTTTGATGCCTAATTTCTTTAGTACTTTATATAGTTTGGAGATCAGTCATCTGTCAGATGGGTTGGTGAAGATCTTTCCCATTCTGTAGACTGTTGTTTTCTCTTATTTACCATGTCCTTTGCCTTAGAGAAGAAGCTTTCAGTTTTACTGGTTGTTGCTCTTAGTGTCTGTGCTACTGGTATTATATTTAGAAAGTGGTCTCCTGTGCCATATGGCTACTTCCCACTTTCTGTTCTATCATGTTCAGTGACCTGGATTTACGGTGAGGACCTTGATCCACTTGGACTTGAGTTTTGTCCATCATGATAGATATGCATTTATTTGTAATCTTCTACATGTCGACATCCAGTTATGCCAGCACCATTTGTTGAAGATGCTTTTTTTCCCCTCACATTGTACAGTTTTAGCTTCTTTGCCAAAAATCACGTGTTCATAGGTGTGTGGATTAATGGCAAGGTCTTCAATTTGATTCCATTGGGTAACATGTCTATTTTTATGCCAACACCAAGCTGTTTTTATTACTATAGATCTATACCAGAGCTTGAAGTCAGGGATGGTGATGCCTCCAGAAGTTCTCTATTGTACATAATTGTTTTAGCTATCCTAGGTTTTTTTTCTCCATATCACGTTGAGTATTATTCTTTCAAGGTCTGTGAAATTGTGTTGGGGTTTTGGTGGGGATTGCATTTAATACGTAAATTGATTTTGGTAGGATTCCCATCTTTATTATGCTGATCCTACCTATCCAAGAACATCGGAGATCTTTCCATTTTCTGATATGTTCTTCAATTTCTTTCTTCAAAGATTTAAAGTTCTTGTCATACAGGTCTTTCACACACTTGTTTGGTTAGAGTTGCCCCAGAATGTTTTATACTTTTTGTGGTTATTGCAAAGGGTGATGTTTCTCTGATTTGTTTCTCAGCCCATTTACCATTGTATATAGGAGGGCTATTGATTTTTTTTTTTGAGTTTATCTTGTATCTTGCCACATTACTGAAGGTGTTCTTCAGCTGTAGGACTTCCCTAGTACACTTTTTAGGGTCACTTAGATATACTGTCATATCATCTGCAAATAGTGAAAGTTTGACTTCTTCCTTCCCAGTTTGTATCCCCTTGCTATCCTTTTGTTGTCTTATTGCTCTAGCTAGAAATTCCAGTACTATTTTGAATAGATATGGAGAGAGTAGACATCCTTGTCTTGTATTTATTTTAGTGGTATTTCTTTGGGTTTCTCTCCATTTAACTTTATGTTGGCTGTCAATTTGCTGTATATTGCCTTCATTATGTTAGGTATGTTTCTTGTATCCCTAATCTTTCCAAGACCTTTATCATGAAGGGGCATTGGATTTTGTCAAAGAATTTCAACATCTGATGAGATGATCATATGACTTTTTTTCTTTCAATTTCTTTATATGTTGTATTACATTCATAGATTTTTATATGCTAAACTATCTCTGCATCTCTGGGATGAAACCTACTTAATCATGGTGGATGATGTTTTTGAAGTGTTGTTTCACTTGGTTTGCCATTATTTTACTGAGTATATTTGCATCAACGTTCATGAGGGAGAATGATCTGTAATTCTCTTTTTTAGTAATGTCTTTGTGTGGTTTGGATATCAGGGTAACCGTAGCCTCATAAAAGGAGAGTGATATGTTCTTTCTGTTTCTATTGTGTGGAACAATTTGAGGAGTATTGACATTAGGTCTTCATTGAAATTCTGGTAGAATTCTGTGCTGAAACTATCTGGCCCTGGGCTTTTTTTTTTTTTTTTTTGAGAGACTCTTAATGACTGCTTTTATTTCCTTAGGGGTTATAGGTCTATTTAAATTGCTTATCTGGTCCTGATTAAAGTTTGGTACATGGTACCTATCCAGAAAATTGTCTATTTCTTTTAAAATTTTCCAATTTTGTGGAGCACAGGATTTTGAAGTATGACCTAATAATTCTCTGGATTTCCTCAGTGTCTGTTGTTATGCCTCCCTTTTCACTTCTGATTTTATTAATTTGGATATTCTTTCACTGCCTTTTGGTTTGGATAAGGGTTTGTCTATCTTGTTGATTTTCTCAAAAAACCAACTCATTGTCTCATTGATTCTTTGTATTGCTTTCTTTGTTTCTATTTTTGTTGATTTCAGCCCTCAATTTGGTTATTTCCTGGTGTCTACTCCTTCTGGGTGAGTTTGCTCTTTTTGTTCTTGAGTTTTCAGGTGTGTTGTTAAGTTGCTGGTGTGAAATTTCTCCAACTTCTTTATGTAGGCATTTATAACTATGAACTTTTCTCTAAGTACTGCTTTTATAGGTGGGATATGTTGAATATTTATTTTCATTAAAATTCTAAGAAGTCTTTAATTTTTTTTATTTCTTCCTTGTTCCAGTAGTGATTTAGTTGAGCATTATTCAATTTCCATGATTTTGTAGGCTTTCTGCAATTAGCATTACTGTTGATTCTAACTTTAAGTCACAGTGAACCAATAAAATACAGAGATTTATTCCATTTTTTTGTATTTGTTGATATTCGTGACTGAATATGTGGTCAGTTTCCGAGAAAGTTCCATGAGGTGCTGAGAAGAAGGTATTTTTTTTATTTGTTTGGGTGGAATGTTCTATAAATGTCTGTTAAGCCCATTTGAGTTATAGTATTTGTTATGTTTTGGCTGCTAATTTCCTGTAAGGTATACCTGTCAATTGGTGAGAGTGGTGTGTAGAAGGATTCCACTTTTAGGGTGTGAGGTTTGATGTGTGATTTAAGCTTTAGTTATGTTTCTTTTACATATGTGGGTGCCCTTGTATTTGGGGCATAAATGTTCAGAACTGAGATTTCATCTTGATGAATTTTTCCTGTGATGAATGTGAAATCTCTTTTGATTGATTTTAGTTTGAAGTCTTTTTTGTTAGATATTAGGATAGCTACACTAGCTTGCTTCTTAAGTCCATTTTATTGGAAAGTCTTTTCCTAACCATTTACTTGGAGATGATGTCTATTTTTGAAGTTGAGGTGTGTTTCTTGTATGCAGTAAAAGGATGGATCCTGTTTTTGTAAACATTTTGTTTGCCTGTGTCTTTTTATAGGTGAATTGAGTCCATTGATATTAACTGTTATTAATGACCAGTCTTTATTAATTCCTTTTTTTTGGTGATGGTGGTGTGTGTGTGTGTGTGTGTGTGTGTGTGTGTTGCTTCTTTGTGATTTGCTGGTATCAGACTATCAATTGCCTGTATTTTTGTGAGTGCAGCTAACTTCCTTGGGTTGGAGTTTTCCTTTTAGTACTTTCTAAAGGGCTGGATTTATGGCTAGGTATTGTTTAAATCTGGTTTCTGTCATGGAATATATTTTTTTTTCTCAGTTTATGGCAATAGAAAGTTTTGCTGGGTATATTAGTCTGGGCTGGCATCCGTGGTCTCTTAGTGTCTGCATTATATCTGCCTAGGACCTTCTGCCTTTCAGAGTCTCCATTGAGAAGTCAGGTGTTATTCTGGTGGGTTTGCCTTTATATGCTCGTTTGTCTTTTTCCTTTGCAGCTCTCAATATTCTTTCTTTATTCTCTGTGTTAAGGTGTTAAGTATTTTGATTATTATGTGGTGAGGGGCCTTTTTTTTGGTCCAATCTATTTGGTGTTTTGTAAGCTTCTTTTATCTTCATAGGCATTTCCTTCTTTAGGTTGGGAAAGTTTTCTTCTATGATTTTGTTGAATATATTTTCCTTGCCTTTGATCTGGCGTTCTTCTTCTATCCCTATTATTCTTAGGTTTGGTCTTTTCACAGTGTCCTAGATTTCCTGGATGAATTTGTATGATAATTTTATTGGCTTTAATATTTTGTTTGATCGATGAATCTATTTCCTTTATGGTATCTTCAATGCCTGCCGGAGATATTCTCTTCCATCTCTTGTATTCTGTTGGTTATGATCACATCTGAAGCTTCTCTTTATTTATGCAAATTTTCCATTTCCAAAATTCCCTTGGTTTGTATTTCCTTTATTGCCTCTATTTTGATTTTCAAATCTTAAACTGTTTCCTTCACCTATTTGATAATTTTTTCTTGGCTTTATTTAAGAGAGTTACTGATTTCTTCCAACTTTTTGTCTTTTCCTCAATTTCTTTAAGGGAATTTTTTTATTTCCTCTTTAAGGGCCTCTACCATCTTCATAAAGTTATTTTTAAGGTTAACTTCTTCTGTGTTGGAATGTTCAGGTCTTGCTGATGTAGTGCCGCTAGGTTCTCGTGGAACCATATTACTTGTTATGTTGTTGAATTTATTCCTTCCCTGGCATTTACCCATCTCTTCCTTCATTCCATGCAGGTGGTGCCTATGCCTCCAGGGACACTTTTCCTCCAATTGGTACGGGCAGTGTCTATTCCTTCAAGGGTGGTTTGATGCCTTGGTGGATGAGTGGGTTTGGGGGGCAGAGAGGGCCTCGTAGATTACATGGTCCAAAGAGGGGTGGTGGTAGAGAGGCCTGCCTGCAGGATTCTAGCCAATTGACCACCTAGTAGGGATGCAATGAGTGGGGGAGGAGTACTGGATGTGCCCCAGGGCCTAATGCATAGAGACTAGGCTGTCCATCTGGGAGACCAGTTACTCACCTCTTAGTCTAATCAGTGCAGATGGTTTCTGTGTCTCAGGGAGCTGCTGATGCCTCATTGGATGGTGGGGTTTGGGCGGGCCAAGAGAGACTTGTAGATCCCAGGGTGCAATGGGGGGTGTGTTGGAGCAGTTTGCCCACAGGAGCCTTGCTGACTGACTGACTAGTAGGGCTATGATGAGTGGTGGGTCAATATTTGTTAGTGCATTTTATTTAAATAGAAATGCCATCCTTCGCAGTTGGTGTAATTCACTGTACTTAAGAACCATGATTTATTTATTCAGTTGTTATTACTAAATGTTGTTTCTAGGCAATGTTTAGTTAATTTCCTACTTTATATTTTGAGATTTTTGTATATTTTTTATTTAGTATGTTTTCTTAAATATAGGCAATGAAGATATACCTTAAGTGTTTTGATCTTCTACATACTGAATATTCTGAAAATTTCTGTGACCTGTAAATGACATTTTCAGGATCCCATCTGCTATTTGATCTTTTTGTTCTTGGTAATATAAGCAGCTCTTATTTCACACTTCAATGTGTGTCCTGGATGACCACTAGAGGTCATCTAAGAAATTAAATATCCCACATGAAGCTCAGACTTTTCTGTCAGGTTGACCTTCATGTAAATCAGAGAAGGAAACTTTAGCTAATGCTTGCTGACTGTTATAACATTCAATATTAAAGTACATCCTAATTTGAAAACCATTACTTTATGTTTATGGAGGGCTCATAGCATCTGATTGAACTTTCTCCAAGGATGAGATTGGCCCATGATCTTTGGATTATACCCTGTTTATTTTTATTTTTTTATTCTGCTTTCCACTTTCACATACCCTTTTTTTCTTAAATATTTGCTTAAGTTAATTTAGGTTAAATAGCAAATCTAATAACTGTTAGAGTCAAAGAAGCCTTGCAAAATTTCAAAATTTGTTGGGATTGTTTTATTAAGGGAGTAACTGTTTTGATGCTGCATTCTTTCCATGTCAGTACAATATGCAGATTACATAGAACTATGCTACAACCAGAGCAAACTGGCATCTTTTCTTTCTACATTTAATATCTTGAGGACTGGAAAAATTATCCACTATGACCATTTAATACTGTCCTAAAAATTACAATTATTCTTTGCACAAGGGAAACAAGGGAGAACATTTTAAAACAAACTAAAAAATACTGATGTTCTTTGACTTATGATAGTATTATAACTCTATAAATGTATTTTAAAAGAAAATTGAAAATAATACACACTGAAAGTTCATTTTTTTTTTCATTTATCCCACAGAACATTTCCATTAAGCTTAGCCTTCCTTAAACCTGTTTAGAGTACTTACTGACAGCTTGTATTGGGCAAAATCATCCAACATAAACTCTATTTTGTGATAAAATGTTAAGTGTCTCATAAATTATTTACTGATACCTGAAAGTATGAAGCAAATGGTTGTATTGGGTAATTTTTTTTACATCATAGTAAAGCTGAAAAGTTGTAAATTGAACCATTGCAATTTAAAGACCATCTGTGAATAAAATTAAAAAAGCATTTATCCTAAAGCATCTATAGTCTCTTTGCACATAGGTTAGAGATGATACACACCATCTGTGATGGCTAGCTTTATAGGTCAGCTTAGCTGGACCAGAGGATTCTGGGTGTGTTTCTGAGTGTTCCTGGGAGACATAAGCATTTAAGTTGATGAGCTAAGGCAAGAGAGATTATCCTCTCCTAAAAGAATAGGTGTCACCCTGTCTTCCAAGGACCCAAACAGGGAAAAGGTGGAAGAAGGTTGGATTAGTGTTTTTGTTAGACTTCCTAAGGGGAGCCTCAGTCTTCTGGTATTCTTTTTTTTTTTTAAATTTATTTATTAAAGATTTCTGCCTCCTCCCCGCCACCACCTCCCATTTCCCTTCCCCTCCCCCAATCAAGTCCCTTTCCCTCATCAGCTCGAAAACAATCAGGGTTCCCTGTCCTGTGGGAAGTCCAAGGACCGCCCACCTCCATTCAGGTCTAGTAAGGTGAGCATCCAAACTGCCTAGGCTCCCACAAAGCCAGTACGTGCAGTAGGATCAAAAACCCATTGCCATTGTTCTTGAGTTCTCAGTAGTCCTCATTGTCCGCTATGATCAGCAAGTCCAGTTTTATCCCATGCTTTTTCAGACCCGGGGCAGCTGGCCTTGGTGAGTTCCCAATAGAACATCCTCATTGTTTCAGTGTGTGGGTGCACCCCTCGCGGTCCTGAGTTCCTTGCTCGTGCTCTCTCTGAAGAAAGTATGGAATATATACATATTAGAGTACTACTCAGCAGTAAAAAAAAGGACTTCTTGAATTTTGCATACAAATGGATGGAAATAGAAAACACTATCCTGAGTGAGGTAAGCCAGACCCAAAAAGAGGAACATGGGATGTACTCACTCATATTTGGTTTCTAGCCATAAATAAAGGACATTGAGCCAATAATTCACGATCCTAGAGAAGCTAAATAAGAAGGTGAATCCAAAGACAAACATATCGGCATCCTCCTGAATATTAACCTTCATCAGGTGAGGAAAGGAGACAGAGACAGAAACCCACATTGGAACACCGGACTGAAATCTTCTGGTATTCTTGGTTCTCAGTCTTCAATGTCTTCAATGTTCTCTGGGATCTGTACTATTTTTCCATTAATTCATAGGTTTTTAAGTACAACACGTGCTGTCCTGCAAGTGGCAGATACTTGAAATTCTTAACTTTCATAATCATGTGAATCAGTGTTTTATGATATCTACATATATATCTGTCTATCATGTATTTATTATCTATCTGTCATTGATCTATATCTATCATCTATCTATCTATCTATCTATCTATCTATCTATCTATCTATCTATCTATCTATCTATCTATCATCTCTCTATCTCTCTATCTATCTTTCTATCTATATCTATCTATCTTCTATTCATCCATCATCTCTCTAAACTATGTATCATTTCAGGGAACCCTCAGTACAATACCATCTAAATATAAATATAAACTTACTACTTTAGTATCTTTAGTTTGTATTCTAAACATCAAGACAGTTTACTAGGTGTCAAGAAAATTGTTCTAGACAAGGGAATAATGAAACTCCTACTTTTTTCTCCTCAATTTGACTTGTTTGTTTGAATTTAATTATATTATAAATTATATAACAACAAAACTGATGTTTTTTATGTGTGAGTATGTGTGTGTCTGTATGCATGTGTATAATTTATGTACGCAGTTGTGTACTCTCCTCTATGTATGGAGGACAGGATGGAATGTTGGGTACCCTACTGTACCACACTGTATCTGTTCCTTACAACAGGTCTCTAACTGCATTTGGAGCTAGCCTGGTGGCCAACAAACCACAACAATCCTCCTGTCTCTGATTCCTCATTACTTTTTTTTAAAATATGGGTGCTGGGTTCTGAATTTAAGTTAGTGTGTTAGCACAGCAAGCACTCTCACCTACTGAATCATCTCTTTCAGTCCACTTACTCTTATTGTTTTATTTATATAGCATATTACTATGTAGTCCAGGCTGGTCTGGAACTCACAACAATGCCCCATTTGGTGTTCCCAGTCCTGGAAATACAATCATGTTCTACCACGCATGACTTCTATACTGTATTTTCCTTATCCCATTTTGAGATAAGGAAAGTTCTTTTTCTTCAAATGTACAAAATTGAAGATAGCCTCTGACGTCAATTTTGTTATTGTTTGGTGGTTGTTTTTCCTAAAAAGGTCTACATGTTGAGAACTTGATCCTCTGTGGTGATGTGGGAGTTCTTAGAATCTTTAAGAGCTGGGACTTCCTAGAATGACTTAGGTATGATGATTAAACATTGTCAACTGACAGGATGTAGGGTCACCTAGTGTACAAACCTCTGTATATTCTGTGAAGGATTATATAGAATATGTTACATGATGTGGGAAGTCCTATTTTAACTGTGGGTAGCATCTTTCCATAGGGAGGGGTCCTGGGCTGAACAAAAAGAAAAAAACAAGTTGCGTACCAGATTTCATTATTCTCTGCTTCCTTACTGTGGATGCCATGTGAGCATATTTCCTCCTGTTTGTGTCGCTGTATGTTTTCTGCAATAATGGACTATATTCCCTGGAGCTAGGAACTAAAGCAAATCCTTCATTTCTGTAGTTGCTTTTGTCAGGTTTCTGGTAGCAGCAATGAGATAATAGCTATGGCATTAGACCATCAAGGGGGGCTGCCCTCTGAATGGAATATTGGTCTCAAGGAGCAGGCTCTTGTGAGGTCAAGTTGTTAGGAAAGTCCAAGTCTGATTCCTGAATCCATCTCTGGCTTCTTGTTTGGTAATTTGCCTTCCCCAAACTCATGTTTCATCATTCTGTCTGACGTGAGGTAACACAACCAAAAAGGGATACATGAAATCTTCTGCCCTTTTGAATTTTTAACTGGGAACTGATTAAAGTCTCTTTCTTTCTTTCTTTCTTTCTTTCTTTCTTTCTTTCTTTCTTTCTTTCTTTCTTTCTTTCTTTTCTTTCTTCCTTTCTTTTTGAGAAAGTATTCCAGAGTGCCAAAATAATTGCCAAACTATACCAAACACTCATTGAAAAGTTGTCTTTGTATAATCAATCTTCTCTCCCTGTTTGTAGTCTTGTAGTGACAATGGCATAAATATTTTATTTGTTGTAGCTTTTGCTTTTAGAAACCCCTTAGCCTCATATAAATTATTATGCCCTCCCCAAGAACTTTTATTCATATGTCCCAGATCTAGATTCATTCAGTACATTTATATTCAAAAATAAAATATTAGAAAACATATGCATATGGTTGTCATTTTATAATTTTTCAACTCTACAATGTTGGAAAAGACACATTCACTAGACTTTTGTCTGTCGTCTTTTCTCAGGCTAGCAATACTCAGTATGATGCTCACTAAATGCTAGGGGTGGTACTGAGCATCAGCTTCTACTTAGCTGTGCAGACACAGGCTAAACAACCTATGTTCAACAGTGCAATGCTCTGCTAGGCAACACAGAGTGTTAGGTTAGATATATGAGGGGTATCTTTGTCTTACTATAGTCTCAACTTACTATAGGCTTGCCAGGATTTAACTGCTTCTACGTTGAGAAGCATATATTTATATCTTATGAAAAATACCAAGCTTATTAGCACAAATATTATTTTAATGAAAAATATCTTAACTCCCCAAATGAAAAGAAGGCTGGTTAGTAGAGTGGTATTGTTTCATACTTCTGCCATTGTCTTTAATGTCTGGCTTAGCTGCATTCTCACATAGGCTTCTGTACTCAATTTGTTGCAGTGTCACGGGTCACTCAGCCTCTGGAAAATTTACTGTGTGTTTACCATAGAATGAAAATAATTAAAAAAAGCAAATGAGGTCTCAGTATTATTATGAAAATACTTTTCACCTTGTGAGTTTCTAGTGAAGGTCTTCAGGAGCCCCAGGAGTTCCCAAGTCACATTTTGTGACCTACTGTACTGAATTACCAAAACCCGGGCTGTTATTATACATCTTTACTGTAGAATAAAAACATCGATGGGAGCGATTATTGCAAAGTGGTATCGGAGGGTTATAATCTAGGATCTCTAAATGAATTCTGACATTCAGTGGCTCTTAAAAATGTCACTAGAGCTAAACTTTAAATAGCTTTCTTATCTGAAAAGTGGATATAAGAATGTTTCTTTCTTGGGATGATGTTTTTAAGGGTTGCAATCGCTAGTGACCTCAGAAGACTGATGGCTTTAGTTAGCATCATGGCTGAAGGCTAGTAGAAGGTGAATGTGCCGGTAAGGACCTCCTCCAAGTCTTCCAAATATTATGGTGAATTCATAAAACCATGAATCTCTGAGAGACGCTACTGCATCTTTGTGTTACCCTACTGCTAGCAAATACTTGTAGTAGGATTGAAGCCCAGGTTGACTAAAGCAAGTGAAAATAGAGACAGCCATCTCCTCCTGCTCTGGCTCTTCTTCCCATTCTCATCCTTGTCCTCCTTCTTTGGATATAGGATCCACCATGTATCCACGGGTGACCTGGAACACATAGTGTACACTAGGCTGGTCTTTAACTCATAAAGATCACCCTGTTTCTGCCCCCTGAGTGCTGGGATTAAAGGCGTGCGCCACCCCACCCTGCTCAGGGTCAGCATTCCTGCTTCCCTCTGCAGCCTTCTGGGAAGATATTTAAATTTTTAAAGGATTTATCATTTGCTCTATGTGTATAAATGTTTTGCTGCATACATGTATGTGTACCACATGTGTGCCTGGTGCCCTTGGAGGATGGAAGAAAGTTTCAGATCCCCTGGAACTGGAGTTACAGGTAATTGTGAGTTGCCACGGGTGTGCTTGGAACCAAACCCAGGCCCTTTGCAAGAGTGTCAAGCACTCTTAACCTGTTGAGCTAACTCTTTATCTCCCATTCTAGAAAGATTTCAATTATCATATTGAAAATTATAGAATTTGAACTTAGACTTGGATTTTAATTATTTTTCTGAGTGTATTTTATTTTCCTAACATAAAATCATTAAAAATTTACACCCATTGATAGAATCACTGTAGAATCATGGGTATATAGTAAGAGTATCCAGGTGCCTATTAGCATTGTCACGCTGATGTTAATCTAAGCTTGCCTGTGAATCTTGTTTGATTTCTCAGAATTTGTTACTAATTACGTAGATGTTCTCTCTCTCTCTCTCTCTGGTTTCTCAAAACCAATGTGTAAGGAATAGTTATGATGCAGATTAAGATGCATTTAAATTCTTTTTAACTGAAGAGAATTTCCTGTTGAATTTCATGCGCAAAATACCTCAAGTGTCCTTCATCCATTTTAAAAATTCTTAACTTCTTTAGAACATCTTATTTTACCAATGACATCTTTCTCAAAGTAAAAATAAGAGGTACTTTTGTTTTCTCCAAGTATTTGCTAGAAAAATTTGTAGTTTATATTTATATAGCAATTATATGACTGATTCAGGTCTGGGCATATGATGATAAAAAATAATCTTTTCTAATGGATTTTATTTCCTTTATTATATCAGAAACTTTGAAGTAGAGCTGGAATGCTAATCACTGTTTTTCTGGGATGAAACGGCATGGCATACTTTAGGTGCTATATGCAGTTTAATTTGTGTTAATAAGGGTCAACATCACCATCTGGACAATAAAACATGGCAATCCCTTGAGAAAAAGAGGTGATCGAATATCTAAACCCATTGGAAAACATTCTTTTAAACAACATTTATTTAGCTATGATATTTAAAGGAAACTTCATCCTCTTATAGTCACTTTTAGAAGCATTTCCTACTTTAAGTTAGCCAAAATATTATGAAATATCAGCTTTTCAGTGGTGGGAAGAAAACTGTGATTGAGTGTGACATGTCCAAGGTGGAACACGGCTGTTGTGTTTGTTGGCTATCATTATTTAAGACATTTCTGCCACTCGTGGCTACCCTGTCTTCTCTAAACATTTTCAACTCTCTAAGTTTCTCTTTTACAGGGTTTCTCACTGTTGTCAACATCCTTCTCTTGCTACTATTTCTCCCTGAAGGACAGTCCTCTATGGGCTGAGCCTCTGGCTCTCCACAGACCTCTCGGAACTTCCTTTTCTCGCTTCCGCATCCTTTCCTCTCTTCCTTCCAGCCCAGCCTTGCTTCATCTCAGCTGCATCCTGTGACGGACAGCACATAATGCCTTTTGGGATGTAATATTTTATAAGCTGTGCTAAAATTGTAGTTGGATGTGTTTCTTTGACTATTTAAGACATTAATCCTTCTGGTAGTTTCCAAATTAATTAGATAGCATAACATTTTGAGTGGCATCCTCCATAATGTGCTATAGTATCATTCTTAGACTTCTAGGGATTGTTCAACCTAATGTGTTCTTAAACAGTTTTTAACAGTGGATCTGAATAGAGCAGGTACAAATGCTTAAAACAAAACAAAGCAAAACTCTCTGATGGTTTGGTTTCCTTACTGGTGACCGGTATGATTTTTAATGAGGCTTTGTCTTTTCAGCTTTAGGCTACACAATAAGAAAGAAAGCTCCAGCTTGGGCAGACAGGAACCTGTGCAGATAAAGAATATTTTTAATGTCCTGAAAGAATTGTTCACTTTATACCTGGGAAGACACATAAGGATTTAGAGATCTATGTTTTGAGGGAAAATGAGAAGAATTGCTTTTAAAGGAGATACGCTGAAGGCAGGATTTAGAATTTCTCCATTGAAATCCAGGAGAGAAAACAACTTTCAGCATGGCCCTCTGAGAAGTGTAGGTGCTGCAAAAGTCAGAGTCTTGTTAGATTAACACACATTCTCAGGTAAGGGGGAGGTAATGGCATTGTCCTTAGTGATTACGATTTCAAGTCATTTATTCTGTCACATGAATGCATTTTATCATTGGGACACAGTACACATCTTTCTTCAGGGTGATTCCTAAACTTGTCGTGATATTCGAGAGTGGGAAGAAAACTAGACTTGTTGTATAAATATGGTATGGTTAGAGGGGCAAATGCAACCAGTGCTCCTGCCCAAAATCATTGCAGATGTATAGCCCAGTGCATGTGGATATTCTGACGGGGGCTTTCCAGTCACCTCCAATTCATACTGTGTTGAAAACATTCCGGAAAGGGGCAATGGGTCTTTCTGGGGGAAAAAAAGACATTTATAATTTATTAATCAACTATGATTTCAATGAGTAACTCTTTAGCAATAATAAAGTAAACGTGTTTCAACACCTATTACCTTAAATCTTATCCAGGAAAGGAAATTAATAATTAGCTTCCTTGCTTGTAAAATTATCATAATGTTTTATAACAAAACCACCTCAATTTATTACCTTAGCTATAATCTCATCAATGTAGCTTATTTTCTTTTAAAAAAGGCATGTATACACACACACACACATCTGTATATATGTGTTTATATGGTGTGTGTGTAGCACATAAGTGTGGGTGTGCAAGTTCATGTGGGTGTGAAAATTGGTGAATGCTGGCACATATGCACCCTGGTATTTACGTAGAAGTTAGAGGACAACCACAGGCATTGGTTTTTACCTTTTGCCTTGTTTTTGAGACATGAACTTTTGCTCACTGCTGTGTCCTAGAGACCAGGTGGCCTGTGAGCTTCTAGGAGTCTCTTGTCTCTTCCTCCTGTCTGGCAATAGGTGTGCTGGGATTACACACATACACCACTGCGTCTAACATCGTGTGGGTTCTTGTGGCTCAAACTTGAGTGGCAAGTGGTTCATCTGTGGAGCCACCACCTCAGCCCTTTTGTCAGCTTTTAAAATAATCTTACAACAAAACAGTCTTTCTCATGGCATTTTCATATATCTTTGGTTTTGGCTACCATCTCCTTGATACCCCTCCTCCCCA
>NC_022013.1:33814265-33831008 GCF_000317375.1 Microtus ochrogaster | reverse complement strand
GTGCAGTAGGATCAAAAACCCATTGCCATTGTTCTTGAGTTCTCAGTAGTCCTCATTGTCCGCTATGTTCAGCAAGTCCGGTTTTATCCCATGCTTTTTCAGACTCAGGCCAGCTGGCCTTAATCTTCATTTTTATGGCTAAGAATTTTTAACCTTTTTAAAAAATAGTTATTGGCTATTGATATTTCTTCTTTTGAGAATCCAGTTCAATTCCTTAGCTTATTCTTTAAATTTAGTTCTTTTGTTCCATTTCTTTGTATTCTTCATATATTTTAGAATATTTGTAATCATCTGCGTGATGGATAGCTGATAAATATTTTTTCCTCTGATCTGTAGCTGTTTCTATGCTATACAGAAGTGTTTTTATTTGATGAAGTCCCACTTGTCAATTGTTGATTGATTTCTAAGAAAATGGAGTCCTTGCTACAACCCACGCAGCTTAGGGATTGATCTGATTGAGGTGTAGGAATGAAGAATGAACAGGCCCACGCAGAAAAGCTGGAATTGGATGGGCAAATTGGAGACAGACTACTAGCATTCTGATAACTCAGTGCATTCATTTTATAATTTGAATCAAGGATTTGTTTCCTATATTCAGCTGAACAAGGAAGCTGGTTTAGCTAGTCTCAGTAGATCTTTGTAGGGGAGCAGTTTTAGATTGCTGTTATCCAGGAGGAAGCTGTGGTTGATAGTTTTAGTACACACTGCTTTTAGGAGACTTAAACACCCATACTTGGAGCAGAAGTCATTGTCTTTTCCTTGAGCGTGATCCAAGGAAGACATTGCCATTACCATGGGTCTGAGGCATTTAGGTTGTGCATATGTCAATAACACACATTCACCCAGAACTTCAATCTGACCCTTAGACACTCACGAAAGGCTTCCTCTGCTCCCCACAGCTCCTATTCAGAAAGTCCTTACCCATACTTCCATCTTTAAATGTTTTTCTTAGATTTCCTCCAGAATATTTAGTTTCAGGCCATGTGATTCATTTGTATTTGATTTATTTTTCAGGGTAAGAGATAAGGATACCTGTAGTTAACCAGTTTTCCCAGCATCATTCTTGAAGTGGCTGTCTTTTTTGCAGTGTATATTTTTGGTATCTTTGTGAGAAATCGGGAGGATGCAAATGTTTGGGTTTATATCTGTGTCTCTTATTCTCTTCCATTAATCAATATGTCTGTTTTTGGTGCCGAACTGTCTTATTTCTGTTACTATGGCTTTATATAATTTGAAATCAGGCATGGGGACACCATCAGCCTTATTTAATTAATGAGTAAATTTTGCTTAAAATTGTTTTGGTGACATGAGATCTTTTGTGCTTCTAAATGAATTTTAGCGAACATATTATTATATAGTATGTAATATATTATAAATATATATATATATATATATATATATATATATATATATATATATATATTTGTGAAGAACAGTGTTGAAATTTTGATGAGGATTGTATTGAATTTGCAGATTGATTTTGCTAAGACATCAGTTTGAACAGTTTAGAGAAGTCTTTCCATCTTTAGTATCTTCAATTTTTCTCTTGTTTTAAATTCTCATTATAGGGGTATTTTACTTTCTTAAATTATTCTAAAGTATTTTAATTTACTATGTTGCTATTATGGATGGGGTTCTTTTCCTGACTTCTACCTAAATGGCAACAAGCAGAGAGACCCACAAATGGACAATGTATAGAGAGTGAGAGCTTTGGATCATTCAGTCCTAAATGGGGTGTCTTTAGCAAACCTCCTCTTTTATGGCTCAAGAGTCCTTGTGGAAGAAAAGATTTTTTAAAAATTATTTCTTTATGTATTTATTTATTTAATATACAGTTTTCTGCATGCATCTATGCCTGCAGGCCAGAAGAGAGCACCAGATCTCATTATAGATGGTTGTGAGCCACCATGTAGTTGCTGGGAATTGAGCTCAGGACCTTTGAAGAACAGGCCGTGTTTTATCATTGAGCCATCTCTCCAGCCCCATGATTTTAAGAATCAGAGCTGGTGAATGACTCTAAAGAAACAGTTTCCTGTAGACACAGCAGGAGTCACGCAATATGAATCCACAAAAGGCTGTGGCACCACACGCAGGGCCTATGCAGGTTTAAGTCAGATGAGGTCCCAGTCCTGAGGAGGGAAGTAGACCCAGGGTCCCACCCCTAGCTAAGGAGCAATTGATACTTGCTTGCAAAGAAAAATTAGTTTTCTCTATGGAATCTCACTGAGTGTATTAACTACACTTCAGGGTAATCTTCATGCCCAGGAGCAGTTGACCAACACAAAATAAAATCAATGACACTTTGTAGACCTTTGTCTCATACTGCTCTGTTTGGGCATTTTTGTCTTAATTTTATTGATCTTTTGCTTGTATATTTTGGTTTCTTTCTCTTTTTTGTATATGTGTCTTTTTTAATGTGTATGTGAGTTTCTTGGATTTTTTTTTTTTTTTTTTGCTGAAAGAGAGAGGGAGGGAGGGAGGGAGAGAGAGTGGGGGCATGGAGTTGAGGAGGAGGAGTTGAGTGGGTCAGGAGGTGAGGAGGACCTGGAAGGAGGTTGGGGGAGGGAAAATGTGGTTAGAGCATATTGTATGGCAAAAGGTTTTTCTTTTTTAAATCCCTGTGTGGGCTTCACAGATGGTTCTGCCACTCTACAAAGGGAATCATGAGTTGATTTCTAGAAGCAGAGACTATTATGCCTGTTTTAAATCTTTATGTATATAGAATTGTTATTTTTTTGATATGTGGCTCTTTCCATTGGTGTTTGAGTGATTTGTGTAAAGTAATAATCTGTTCATTTTCATCCACAAATAGTATTACATTTTGTATGTACATATTACTTATTCTTTAATAGATGGGCTTTTGAGTTATTTCTAGTTATTGGCTTTTATAGGTTGCATTGTTGTGAGCAATCTTTGGTGAATATCTGTGCTACCTCAGCTGGAACTATAATTTAAAAGGAAATATGTACTTACAGGAAATACATGTATTTTAGTTCTAGTCAGAGAGGTGAGTTTGCATGTCTTCCCCAGTCAATTCTTATGAAATAATATTGACAATGTGAAGATGGCCACAAAATGGGTGTTTATGCCACGGAAATTGGCACACTTTTGACTCTAGTGGCCATTTTTGTACTCTGAGTTAGTGGCACCATCCACAGTATATATGAGAGTTCATGTGACATCAAAGTCTTACTCACATTTTGTGTCTTCACTTGATTTTAGTCATTCTGGAGGATATGTGGAAGTATTTTTTTATTGTTTTTATTGAGCTATACATTTTTCTTTGCTCCCCCCTCCTCTCCCCCCCTTTTTACCCTCTCTCCTGACTCCCTTGCTCCAAATTTACTCTGGAGATCTTGTCGTTTTCTCTTTCCTATGTAGACTCATGTATGTCTCTTGTATGGTCCTCTTTTGTTGTCTAGGTTGACTGGGGTTGTGGACTGTAGATGAATTTTTTTCTTTGCTTTATGTCTAGAAGTCACTTATGAGTGAGTACATTATATTTGTCTTTCTGGTTCTGGTGCTGGGTTACCCCAGTCAATATGTTTTTTTCTAGACCCATCTGTAGTAAGGGAGCTGTGGGCCTCTTCCCACAGCCTGGCTCCTGACCGCCTGGCTTGCTTTACCTGAAATAACAACACACAAACTGTATTCTTTTAAACACTGCTTGGCCCATTAGTTCCAGTCTCTTATTGGCTAGCTCTTACATATTGATCTAAGCCATTTCTAATATTCTGTGTAGCACCACTAGGTGCGCTTACTGGGAAAGATTCAGCATGTCTGACCTGGCGGCTTGCTTCATCGCGTCTGGCCCAGAGAGGGGAAGCATAGCATCTGAGCTCATTTCCTCTTCCTCCCAGCATTCTGTTCTGTTTACTCTTCCCACCTATGTTTTAACCTATGAGGGCTAAACAGTTTCTTTATTATAATTAACCAGTGACCTTCCTCCATCATTTCCCCTTTTTCTGTTTAAACAAAAAGGAAAGGCTTTCACTTTAACATAGCAAAATTACATATAACAAAACAGTTATAAAGCAAGAATTACAGTTACAATATTTACATCTACTTTATCTTTTATCATAACAATGGAAAACTATAACTAACCATTCTTCAAGTTTATCAAAGACTCCAGAAGGATATAATATTACCTAAGTAAACAAGAAATAAGCAACTTTTAAACTCTAGAAATGACAGAGACATCTCACTGCCTTGACAGTCACCCAAAGTTTCTCTGTACCATTGGGACATCCATCTTTGGCCTACAGGCCCATAGTATCCAGAGACATTTCTATGAAGCAGGAAATTTCAAAGGCAGTTCAGTCACTATCTGCTGTGTCCTGCAGAATGTCTCGCAGACTCTTTCATGAATCAGGAACCCTGAAAGATCATCTCACCTTTAGGCAAGTTCAGCAGTCCTCTCTCTGTGGGTTCTCTGTGTCCAGTTTATACAATAGTCTGGGCAAGAGCAGTTTCTTGCCCAAATGGCTATCAAACTCCATAAGGATCCTCTTCGATGCCCATCTTCTTCTTGAAGTAGATTGGTATTTCCAGGAGCAGACATGCCTCATTGTCATGAAAAACCCTAAGTTATTAAAACATTAAATAGCATATTCCGTAGTCTTTGAAAGATATGAAGAATGCCGATCTAACTGAAATATATATCTATATATCTAGAAAATCTAACTAACATGACTACAAACTTGATTATCCATTAACAACCTATAATATACATTACATTTTTAAATGAACTACACAATCACAATACCTTAATCAAGATCAGAAACACACACACACACACACACACACACATATATAACAAAATTGACCTTAAATTTAAATCACTAAAGCACAATCCATATCAATGTAAATTATTCACACCTATATCATATCCCTCTTTAAATGTAAAAGAACATTTATAAACAATATTTGGGAATATGGACATAGTTATTTCTCTCCAAACTGCTTCCTGCTGAATGAGGGCGCTGTTATTTAGGTCTTTTATGGGATAACCTGTCTGCTAGTTTCATCTCAGTTGGCAGTTGAGAGAAGCAATTTTTTGAGGGTGTTCACAGCAACCTTTCAGGATGGCGTGGTCTATCATACCATATTGAAATAGAAGCAATCCATAGAGTCTCATCCTCTGTGCAAACAAAAGAAGAAACTCTTTTCCAAAGTATCATATCCTTAGATCCAAATTCTGAAGTCAAGGTATTTTCAAAATATCTATGTTGGATTAGTCCAGCAGCATTTATAAACAAATATCTTTTAGCAGCGGTTGTTCCTTCCTCAGCATTCAAACAATTCAAAGAGAGTATAATAGCATACAGTATCAAAATTCTCTGTTTATTTTCCATTTTTGTACAGCTTTATTTTAACTTTATTTTGTTTATTTTTACTTTTATTTTATATTTTCTGTATATCTTTGTCCTGCAATAACTCTGTAGACCAGGCTGTCCTTGAACTCTCAGAGATCCGCCTGTCTCTGCCTCCCAGGCATTGGGATTAAAGATGTACGCTACTACACCTTGAACTCACAGAGATCTGTTTGTCTCTGCCTTCTAGACACTGGGATTAAAGGCATGTGCTATCACACCTTGAAGTCACAGAGGTCAATCTCCCTCTGCCTCCCAAGTGTTGGGATTAAAGGTGTGTACTACCACACCCAACTACTCTCTTTCTTCCAATTTTTACTTTTAAGAACTTTAACTTTTAGCTTGCATATATTTTTAACACACTGTAAATCATTTAGAAATTTTCTTTGTCTTTGAATCTCTTTTTACTGTATCTCTCTCTCTTTTTCTGAACACATGAGCCTTTAAATTACTGAGCAATATGGGTAGGATTAAAGCCATGGCTTTGCCCGCTGGATCCAGCCATTCCAAAGCCTTAGCTTTCTGCCATTCCAAACTTGTGGCTGAGGTACCGGCCAGAGCTGCGTTCAGTGCTACAAGTCTACAGTGTTTCAAGGTCTTTGCCAGCAAGTAAGCTACAGCATTATGTCCACAGACAACACTCAAGTCCTCTCTCTGTAGTTGGCCCTCCTGCCTCAAACAGTCAGAGTTTGCCCTGGCAGGACGGCCCAGAAAGCCGGCATTTTAAAACAACACAGATTTTTTCCTGCTACTGCTGAAAACAAACAAGCATTCAGTTGGCTTTTATCAACACCATTTAAGTGTTTCGTGTCAGGACCTCTTAAGAGCTGCAGGGTTCTGCAGCTGAAGTTGAGTCAGGAAGCCTCTCTTAGATGAGAGCACTTGCTTGCCTCTAGCAAGCAGAGCAGACCCAAGAAATTGCTGCTACCAAGAAAACATGGCCTTCTCAGGCTTTGTGTGAATTCAATCATCCACGTCTGGGCGCCATTCTTTATTATAATTAACCAATGACCTTCCTCCATCACCCATCCATCCATTTACGTGCAAATTTCAAGATGTCATTATTTTTACCACTGTATAGTACTCCATTGTGCAAATATACCACATTTTCTTTATATATTCTTCGGTTGAGGAGCATCTATGTTGTTTCCAGGTTCTGGCTTCTACAAATAGTATGTGATAGAATTTTGTTTTGAGTTTAGTTAGTAATTGGAAAAGTTTTGAGTTATTCTGAATTAACCTAACCCAGAACCTGCATCTGTGACTTCATATATGACTTTGGAAGAACATGTATTTCTCAGTGAATTAGGAGCAGCAACTTAGACAATTAACTGGAAGCTCATACTAGAGGAGAAATGACTGGGTTTGTGAAAGATAGAAATGCTTCTGAAGTGGAGATGGTTTTATTTTATTTGAAGATGTTGACACTTTTTTAGGAACTAACTTCTTCGGAGCTTCTTCTAAATAGAAATTTCTAGATTAGTTATTGGAATCCAGTGAAGTTTCACAATGTCTACAGATAAAAAATGGCATTTTTAATATCAATATAAAGATACATTTCTCTTGGCATCCAACTTGTATGATGTGGGGCATGATAGATTGCATAAGCAACAGAAACAATCAACTCTAGCACCACAGGATTGGAGGGGAAAGATCTTTCATCCAGAATCACTGTTCTGAGAAGCACAAACTGGTGATTTGTGGTTATGACTCCAGTCACTCTCTATGCTTTCTTTAAAATGTACATTCTTTGATACCAGTAGATGGACTGATGGTGGCAAAGCCTCAAATAATTCAATGAATTTGGATTTGAAAAGTTAAAAACTCTCCTAAAATAAGACAGAATTTGGTAGTATATCTGAAAATGATCTATTTACTTAGCTGGGCAAGGTATCGTAATGGGCTTTATGTTATATTTCTTATTATGTCTTTCTTAATTAGACAATGGGAAGTAAATGAGTTCCTGTGTGACTATAGAAAGACATATTTCTAAAAGAGATACACATTCCATGAAGCAATCAGTGCAACTATTATAGCCAGAAATAATTAAAGTAATAAAATGGACTGAAAAGTGTCAGCATGGATGGAAAAATGACTATCAAAACTCAAATAATGCAGTAAAAAGACATTGAAAAAGAATTCAAGGAAAACTCTGTGCAGGGAGGCTGCATCTTGCTGCCTTGTAAGGCCACTTTTGATCATATTTTTCTCTAAATTATGTTGTTCATTACATGACATCTTGTAAATAAAATTATTAAGACTGCAGTTAAAAATTGCCAATGAAATGGATTTGTGAGTTCAGTTTGGAATTAGGAAATAACTATTTACTTGGAGTTCATGTTTTTGAAGCAGATAGAATTACTGATGGTTGGAGTCTAGACAGCTCTGGGAGGTGAAGAGGCTCGGGAAATGAAGGTGTAGCACAGGGACTGGGAGGTGAGGAGAGTGTTGTGTTTCCACAGGCAGCCTAAGCCTGCACTATTTTTCTTTGCTCTGCAATGTTTCTCCTCACAGTTTATTTTGTGTTTTTTCTCTCCATCCACACTTCCCACGAGCCTCTCCCCTCCACTAGCCCCTTCAGTCTTACCAGGACACAGATACTTGCTTGTCTTTCTTGTGTTTGGCAGAGGAAGCCATAGCTTCTGACTTTATATATTTCTCTTAGCAATTCTTTCATTGCAGTTCCCGCTGGGATGATGGTTTGTTACTTTTCTTCTCATGTACTAATTCCCGTGAGATGACCGTCATTATTATTGTTACAGCTCAACTACAACTAATACCACCCATGCCATCAAGGCTACCACACTTCCCAGCTCCTTTCAAGCCTTTATTTCTCTACTCTTCCGGTAGCACTGACCCTTATGATGTGTCAAGACTTTCTCCAGCCTCAGCCTCCTCCTTTGTCATTTCCTTGGCTTACCACATTCTAGTCACAATTGTTTTCTTTAAAACAATATTTCTTTTATTATTCAGATTGTAATATAGTTACACCATTTTCCTTTTTCACTTCTTCCTTCCAAATCCTCCCATATACCCCTCCTTGGTGTCTTTCACATTCATGAACTCTTTTTTCATTGATCATTGCTACACACACACAGACACACACAAACACACACTCGTAAATACGTAATATAACCTTTTTAGTCTGTCTAATATTACTTGTACATTTATTTTCAAGGCTGACCATTTGATATTGGATGACCGATTGATGTGTTCTTCTCTGGGTAGGACTATTTCTCCTGATCTCAGCATTTCTAAGTTGCCTGTAGTTCTTTGTGTAGGAGTGAGAGACCTCATGGACTTAAGAACTGCTCAAAAGGAGGGAAATCATGGCTTAAACTGGAAACTTAGCCAGCTACTCAGGCTAGTGAAGTCATGGATCTTTAAAGAGAACCTACAACCAGCACTTCACTGAATTAGCACAATACTATAACTACATTCAAAGTATTTGCCTGAAAAGTGTAGTCCTCACCTCACATCCAGAAAACTTCTCTTTTCAACAGACACCATTATAGAAAACCATATTCAACCAAAATATAAAGTTGTGGAGCCCAGGCCCAAAGGATACATCTGCATTACATCTGCACCTAAGACTCGGGGATCATTGCTGGGAGAGGAGGTAGAAAGACTGGAAGAGCCAGAGGATAGATGGGAAGCTGGCTGTGAGATTGTGTCTCTTAGTAGCTTCAGAAGCTACACCCATAATGTCATGTTCACCTATACATGAGCTGAACAAGATAGACTTTTTATTTATTTATTTATTTTGAACATGACTAGCTCTTTGCCTCAGGGAACTTTTTTCTTAGGTAATTTTTCCCCCTCTGTTCTGTGTATGGATGCAAAGATGGTTTTTCATTCTTAGGCTTTAGTTTTATCTCTTTCTTTAATGGCTTTCCGAATAGGTTCTATATTTTAGTCATGGGTTTTCTATCTAATACATAGAGTTTTCTGTATATACCTCTACACTTATTGTAACATAATTTCTCCTCCCCCTTCCTACTTTCCACTTCTTTTTATCTTTCCTCCCTCTTTTTGTCTGTATTTGATTATCTTCCTAGTTAGAGTATAAATATCATAAAGACAGTAATATACATATGTCTTGTTCACAACCATAGTTTAGCTCCCTAGGGTTGTATTTTATATTACCTATGAATGAATAAAGGGACCAAATCAATTAATATTTATGTAATTTATTTTCAAATATGTAATAGTTTTTATTCAATGATAGGTCTTGCGTTGAATTCAAGTGATTGAATGGACGTTAGTTTCTTAAGTATTTTTAATCAAATTTCATTTCTCTCTCTACATGACACTGGTATAAATAAATTGCCTTTTTATAGACTTTCTCATTCAAAAATTCAGCAAATGTTTTAAAAGCTTTTTGATGACCTCATTATAATAGTCTGCTTAATCAAATGTATGTGTTTGTTTTCAGTTTAAATTAAGGGAATCTGAGCAGCTTGGGGAACTAAGAAAGATGATGAAATTCTCTACAACCCAAATCTCTTCTGCACTCTGATGTTGACTGTCTGCTTTCCTCTAAGCTTTAATGTCGCCTGATCTGGGTCACTCTCTGAAGGCTTATTAGCTTCCACTTTCAGTGTAATTGCAGCCAGAAGCACAGAGTAATTTGAATGCTTTTGACAGGGATAACTTTGGATAATCTTTTATTTATGTAATTAGCTTGGTTTAATTAAGGGTCAAACCTGAGGGGTTTCTCATACTATTGCTATCATATACCCTGCGTTGAGTGCATTTAGTTTTACTCAGAGTAATTCTGTTCCAGGATAGATAAATCCCAGCAGGTCATTCTGACCTGGTTCTGTCCCCCCCTGTACACGCGAACAGATACACTCAACTTGAGCTCCAAGGTCTTTGTGGTTTTGACTTACTCTCCTTTCCCTCCCCAGGTTGAACTGCATAGATATGCATTTTGTCTGGTTGGCAAGTTTATTCTTTCTTTTTAAAAATAGAAGCATCATCTTCAAAAAGCTGTTGTTTATTGCTAATGTGTCTGGTAAGAAGGGAAGACCTCGACTCAGACATGAGGGTTTTTCATTTTTCCTCTTTTCTAGTCTCGACATTCTTACAAAACAGTCTCTTGTCCTTAAAAAATTTATCAGGTCTAGGAAGTTAAAGGGAAAGAAGAGAAGAAAAGATATTCTTCATTAAGTCCTTGGCCTGCTCAGTGGAGGAGGGCAGATTGGAGGGTAGGCCTTCCAGATGGGAGCTGGAGAGAATGGATGAACAGGAGGGCTTGGAACTGAAGGGAAAGGTGAACGTCCTGGTGATAGAGGGTTGGTGTGTGATAAATAAAGAAGCCACCATGTGCTCGTTCTTGTGCTTTCCTTTATCTGGATGTTACTCCTGCTAGAAAAATGCCCACGACTTTATGGATCCTGTCCAAATTTACGAAAGGACAGCTTCATTCTGCACAGGGAAAAAATGCCTAGTCTTGAACCAAGTCATATTTCTGTCTTTTCTGCCTTTGGTTCATTCTAAGTATGGCTATCCTATTACATATTTGAAAATAAACAGTATGTAAATTGCAATAGAATTTTTCCTTTTTGATACTCATAGATAATATGTAGTAAAGTTCTAGGTGATAAAGCTATTGTTGTGAAAAGGGTGCACACACATACACACACACACATGCATACACACATGCACATATGTATCTCCTAGAATTTCCATTTCCTGAATCTTTCCCCACTGCCTCAGTAATACTGGCTCAGGAAAGGATTTTAAGGAACTCTGGTATTTCCAACATTCTAAAAAACAGATGTACCACTCCAAGATAGAGATAGATAGAATGATGATAGACAAAGTTTTGATGTAATTGCTGGCTGCTAAATTCTGAGGAATTATCACGAGAATCATCTTCTGCACAGTCATCAAGTATTAGTACCACTATTGCCTGAATTAAATCCACGTGGCTTTGAATACCTAGTTCAACTTGTAAGGATATTTCATTTGTATTTTAATAAATAAAGCTTACCTGAAGTTCATAGAGTAAAACAGCTGCTCTGATCAGCTTTACAGACCAGGCAGGCAGTGGGGGCACAAACATTTAATCCCAGTACTGTACACCTTTAATCCCAGCACTAGAGAGGATTATAAAATGGGAGGGGACAGATCTCAGTCACAGTCTCATTCTGAGATTCCTGGAGGCAGGATTGTCATTTTGGACTGAGGTAGAGGTGAGAGCCAGTTGCTGGCTGTTTTGCTTTTCTGACCTTTCGGCTGAACCCCAATTTCTATTTCTGGGTTTTTATTAATTGTGTTACATCAATTCTTACTCTAGTCAAGAGAAAAGGCAAAATCTGCCATTTGTCACCTGAAATGTTGGCACCTAGCCAGTAGTTCCCTAGGTACAAGCCATAGAGCTTATGTGTCTCTGACATACATTCTGGGTATATTAAAGAACAACATCATTTAAAAATCCTAAAGTATCTTGTTTACCTTTTAAAATTAGGTTGAAACTTGAAATTATAATGTAAAAGAGTGGTGGCATCTTAGTGTGAACCAAGGCAGCACTCATGGTACTGGATGTCACTGTATTTCCTCACAGTTATGAATTTGGAATTGGAAAATAATGCTAGATACATATGAGAATGTCTTTGTGAAGCAGGAAAGATTATTAGCTGTATTAAATTTCAACCCTTGAGCGCCTGTCATTTTAATGTTCTCTGTGGCAAAGTGGGAAGTGGGCACAAAGTACTTTGGTTTCCTACCAAACTGATCCCATTGTAGGTTGCTTTGAATAAAAGCATGTGTGTATTTGACTTGTGGGGTGACCTAGTTGTTATGCGTGTCATTTTTAGTTGAAAGGAACAATTAGCAAACTATAGTTTTCTAATGTGTGTGCCAGATGTTTTCCCAAGATTAGAAGAAGTGAACTGCTCCTTAAAAAATAGTTTTTTAAATTTTGTTGAGCGTTTGCTCATAAATTAGAAATTTATTCACTCTTGAACTTGAAAAACTTTACCCATCACTATGAGTTATGCATTTCCCCAGCACCTAAATGCTTTGCTACCTGGACTGGTGACATGAATCAAGGTGTAAGGAAATTAGCTTTGGTGAGCTGCAAACAGCTCAGTGGACCAGTACTCTTTGCGTGCCTTGTGTGATTAATGGCTTCAGTTGTCATGTCACCAGGCTTGGGTTAGGGACATTTAGACAACAGGCACACTGTTACTTCTGAATGAGACAGTGTTGGGAGGGTGATTTGCAGAGGAGTTTGGCACTGTAAATCAGCCTGAGTGAGGAAGTGTCTACCTATAAGGTGGGCAGGTATTGTCTGATCAGCTGGGGCACTAGAGAGCAGAAGGGAAACGCAAAGGAAAGTGCTTTCTCCGTCCCTACTCATTCTGGGCCATTCTTCTTGCTTTGAGCATCAGAACTTTTTTGCACTTCAAAATCCAGGCTCCCTGGACTTCAACCACAGAGTAAGAATTGCAGCCTACGTTGTGAGACTTTTGAATATGGATTTTGGCATGGTATCAGCATCCCAGCCTCTCTAGCTTGTATGTGGCCATCGTTGGGACGTCTCAACCCTCATCATGACCTGAGAAAATTCTACCCAATAAATTCCTTCTCCTATCACTCATTCTATGTATATCCTATTTTTCTGTTTCTTTGGAGAACCTTGACTAATTCCCATTATGTTACAGAATCACACGTTGTTAACAGAATAGTCTATTCAAACTGTAAGACAGACTAATGGCTTTTAATGGAATAGAGTACAAAGACCTCATGGATGTGGTTTCCGATGTCAGATCTTGGTGTTGTATCAAAGGAGAACAAACGCAATTGTGTGAAAAGGCTATTAAAATACCCCTTCCATTTTGCACAACTTATCTGCTTGAGACCAATTCTTTCCCCATAGATTTAACCAAATAATGTCTCAGATAAAAAAACTGAATACAGAAAATTGTCAGAAATAAACTGTCTTGAGTAAAATCATAAGATAAAGTGCTGCAGGAGTGATAATGAATGATACTACTCCCACTAAATACTTACTTTGGAAGATGTTTGTGATAGTATGAATGAGAAATGTCCGCTGGAGACTCATGCATTTGACTACTTGGACCCACTTGGTGGCACTGCTGGGAGAAGTTTAGGAAGCAGAGCCTTGTTGGAGAACATATGTCACTGGGTTTGGGTTTTGAGAATTTATAACCTTGCCCATTTCCTGGTTTCACTTTCTATTCTCTGTGTGTGGATCAAATATAAGCAAATAACTTCTTGCTCCTGATATCACGTCAGACTATCCCCTGCCATTCTGGACTGTAGCCCTCTAGAACCATAAGTCAAAACAAAGTCTTCTCCAAGCTGCTTGTATTCTATGACAGCAACACAAAAGAAACTCATATGCTGGGCTTATTATTTAATAAAAATATTAGTTATGATCCAACAAAGTATTCTTTTAGAATAAATCAACATGTAGATATTTTAAAAATCTTAATTTTGTTTTCAAATATTATAAATGCTAATAACCAAAATTCTGTAGAACTTTTCAGAGTGTAAAATGGTTCTTAGATTGTAATATTCAGGAATTGTTGGCCGACTTTATATTATGGATATAGAACAAAAAATGAAACAAAAGTATTTCCATTTCCACTTTGCTAAAATTAAAAATAAGTTCTTAGTTATATTATTAGGTGTCTGGTGTAGAGAAGTTTATTACTTTATTATGCAAAATACTTCTGTTTTAGATGTTGTGTGCCTTTTTCCCCTAAAAATACATGCATATTTTTTTTGAAAAAACAACAATGACAGTTTATAAGTTCTGTCCTGCCAAGTATTACAAGTAAACTGTAATTGCAGCTCTTGTGATCCAGCCTGAGGCAAGAGGATCAGGGCCAGCATGGGTTATGTAGGGGACCCTGTCTCAATAAATAAAACCCAAATCCTATCCAAATCTTTACTGTTCCTGTTTTGCTTTCCTTTGGGAAGTTCTACTTAATTATATCCGTGGCTTTGTCCTAATAATTACTCTTTTGATCATATCCATATATGAGTTACTTTGAAGTCAGACAGCCTCATTTGTCTCGGTGAGTTTGGTTGTTGGCTCTGTTTTCTCTCTAGTGACCAGGTCTCTAGCTGCCTTCAGCAATGATCACGTAACCTCCATGTCCATCCTGTGTACACTTCTTGATTCTATTCTCTATTGTCATAGAGATTCACCTTGCCCATAGATGACGGTATCTGCTTAACTCATAAATGTAAATTAACCTGTCAAAATTGATACCCGAGTTTGTGGCATGTCTAAAGACTTGATAGCCATCTTTGTTCAGTGCCCAATATGTGCCTCTTTCTTGGTCTTCCCCTCATTTCTTCTACTAATTGAACAACATAATTCATAATTCATAATTGACCTTTGCCTCAGAATGTATATTTTAGTGAATACAGATAAATATTTTCCCTTTTGGAAAGATGTTTAACTGTTTTCTTGATTTCTAAACTAAAAACATTGATTTTTTTCACGAAAAATGACGATTTAACACTATAACCATTTCTACTAACCAATATATTTATCCTGTGAATTTTGGTTGAATGATCAATATTTTTGTTATTTGTATAATTCATAGCTAAGTAACACATGATATACCAGAAAAACTTTTATTTTTACTTAATTTTTATGAGTCTATCTTTAATTAGTGACTCTGTTCAAATAAGCCATTAAACCTTCTCAGAAAGGAATTTCCAGGAATTAAGGAATTCTAAGGAATCTGTTAGTTCACCTTGTGTGTATTCAGGCTCACCTGCTGTAGAACATTTAATTTTCTTGTCCGAATACGAAGTGCTCTAGGTTTCCTGCATAGCTATCGGCCTACAGTGCTGTTTTACAATCACCACTGTAATTCAGCTAATTGCACTGTCAAGTTTTGGGTTTTGTATCCTGCTCTTTCTTCTTTCCCTCCTTTGTTTACATAAAACATTTCTTCAGAAACTTCCGAAGGCAGTATTTTGGTGGTGAATCTTTCAGGCTGTGCAGTTCTATAAAGCCGTAATTCCTTTAAGTGTGATTTTTTTTCTCTATTGACTTACTAGATTTCATGGCACTTTCATTTCTAATCTTTTGTATCTCATTTTTCTGGGAACTTTTAGAATATTTTCTTTATCTCAGGTGATCTGAAATATTATGGTGATATTTCTTAAAGTGTGACAATCATTGTTCACAAAAATCTGTTATTCTTTTCCATGATATGGACTTAAAGTTAGAAATGAGCTGGTTGGTGAATCTCACTTTCCAACTCTCTGGGAGCTGGTCCAGGACTAGTTTTTATGGAGAGAATGTTAGTAGAAGGAAGGACTACTGCTTGGACTAAATCTTTTATGAAATAGGTGTCATGAAGATGTGTCTTTGTCAAGATGCCTTCTGATGGTTTAATAAAGAGCTGAATGACCAATATATAGGTGGGAAGAGGTTAGGTGGAACTTCAGGACAGAGAGAGAGAGAGAGAGAGAGAGAGAGAGAGAGAGAGAGAGAGAGAGAGAGAGAAGAAGAAGAGGAGATGAATCTGGGCATGAGAGAGACTCCAGAGAACATGGACTGAAAACCGGAGGTGCAAGATGGAAGAGAGGTAAAAAGCCACAAGGCAAAATATAGATTAATATAAATGGGTTAATTTACGTTATAAGGGCTAGTTTGACAAGCTTTCAGAATTAAAAAGAAGTCTCTGTGTCATTATGTGAGAGCTGGCTGGTGGGGCAGAGAAAGACTCATTGCAAATAAGAGTGTTTCCTCTGTGCTCTGACAAGTTACGGGACAACAAGCCATCAAGCAAGTGTTAATGGACACCTGGCCCATCATATGGAGCAGACCTCCTTTCCCTCCTGTACTTACGAGAGATACTACATTTGAAGTATGTCTTCGACAAACTTAAAGAAATCATGGTGTGTGTGTGTGTGTGTGTGTGTGTGTGTGTGTGTGTGCTGTAAATAACACAATAATCCTAACTTTTGCTTGGGCAGTTTGTTAACAAATATTATTCTGAACATAAATCCTTTGTTTAAAAAGAATTTTTCTTTTATCATTTAATTAGCAATGCACCTCACATTGTTAATTATTTCTTTCTATAATATCAATTAGCAGATATAGATCTCTCAGTCAGTCTTCTAATTTTCTTGGTTTTTCCTTTCATCAAAATATTTTCAGATAGAGGTATATTTCAGATACATGTATATTTTATAGCTTATCATTAGTACTTATAACTCATTTTGGTAATGTGAAATTTTATTTCTAGCATGTATTCTTATTTTGTACTGCAATATATCTTTGCTTATCTTTCTATTTTTTAAATTTATTTATTTATTTATTAAAGATTTCTGTCTCTTCCCCGCCACCGCCTCCCATTTCCCTCTC
>NC_022013.1:33798000-33808313 GCF_000317375.1 Microtus ochrogaster | reverse complement strand
CTATCTAAGGGGTCTGTTAAAACTGGTTCAGGTTTCCCTGCTGGCCAGGGGCTCCTCTTACAAAATGCCCTTGCTCTGTTTCCTGGTTCCTGCCAGGGGGGCCAAGATCCGTCTCACCCCTCAGAAAGGTATAAAGGAATAGGGCCTGGCTCCTCCTTTGCCAGGGACCTCCCCAACCGAAGGCCTACCTCTTTGTTTTAATTGTGGTGGGGCAATCTGCTCTCCGTGTTGCGCGCTGTCCCTGCAGCCTGCTTCTGCTGCCACGACGGTTCCTGCTGCCTGCAGCCTGTGTCCTCTCCTGCCGCTCTGGTCCCAGCCAGTCGCAGCCGGTCCCAGGCGGTCCACGCCGGCTGCGGAATGTGTCGGCCGCCTCCGCCATCAGGTCAATCTTTCTATTTTTACAACTGTATTGGGATTTCCTTCTGCTTCTCATATTTTTCTGTATGTTTTTTCTTGTTTGTCTTTCCTTAACATTACATGATTCTATGTCAAGGTCAAAGACTGCTAATCTTTGAGTACCTCTGTCCATACAAACAAGGGGGCTTTTCAAGTGGGTTGGAAGCTCATTGTATATGAATAAAAGACCTTTGTTTGGACTTCCCTGTTCTGAGATGAGGTGACAAGACTTTTTCTTTTGTAATAAGCTTTTGGTTTGGTCAGGTTGCTTTTTGTTGTGGTTGTTTTTGACTAGGGGCAAAATCAGGGCAAAGAACCTGGGCATGGTGGGCTTGGTCATAGGGACTGCTGTCAGTCTCCACAGGCTACTTCTGTTTTTGTATCAACCTCATTCTTTAGGGGGCAGTATTCTTTCCAAATAAATAAATAAATAAATAAATAAATAAATAAATAAATAAATAAATAAATAACCTGTTCTCTATGAGACTCAGGAAAAGGGACTAGTTTGGCCTCTTGACTTTTAGAAGACAGAATCTGAGTTGAAGTTGTCCCTGTGCAAATATATAACTAAGCTTCCTGCTTATTGCAATCTTGCACTTTATCACTAAAGGTACCAGATACATCTAAGCATCTGAGTTCAGGGCTCAGGAGTGCAAATCTTGAGCCTCAACATCTGTGTTCAAATTTCTCTCCGTGTGTGTGTGTGTGTGTCTGTCTGTCTGTCTGTCTGTCTGTCTGTCTCTATGTAGGTATGTCTGTGTGTCCATCCACAGAGGCCAGAAGAAGGCACTGGATCCCGTGAAGCTGGAGTTGGAGGCCCTTGTGAGCCACCCAACATGGGTGCAGAGAATTGATTCTGGATCTTTGTAAAAGCAGCAAGCGTTCTTACTCACCCCTTCATTGTCTACTTTATTTGTAGATTCAAAATTTTGTTGAACTCTTTTAGTTATTGTCACTTCATAGACTGTTCTCTTTGTCTATATAAAATTATATATTTTAGGTTTAACTTTTTTCTTTTTGGTAACAATAGCAGAAGAAAGAGAGGGGATAGGCTTGTTCACTCCTTCATGTCTAACCTAGAATATATTTTTGGGGAGGCTTTTAAAGAAGGAGCTTTAAAAATATTTATACTTTTATAAACTCAAAAGTGCAAGGGAAGCAGAATCGAGAGACAGGTGGAGGAAAGGCCTCATTAAAATTCTATCCTATGCTTTCCTCCCTGGCACTGAACATCTGCCTGGTGCATCCAGTCCAAAGCTCTTCCTAGATGGGTTGTACACTGTGAAATACAGAGCTTCCCTTAGTCTTCCTGAAGCAGCATTAGGCTCTAGCACAGTAAATTCTTCACTTAATCTCTAGACTATATTGCTCATATAAATTGTAAATGCACGGTATTAATCAGATCCGCCACTAAGTAAATTGCTTGAGTTCTCCTGCCAGTTAGAAAACCTTAGACTCTTGGGTCTAGTATTTTTCTCTTAGCTGACAATTCAAATTAAGGAAGAAAAATACTTCCGGCTTAGAACGTGAAATATAACTTGAAGCCTAAACGCTGTCTTTGTACTGTTTCACCCAAATGCCCTTTTTCTTAATTTACTTTAAGTTGCTGTAGGGCAGAAGCAAAGGCAGGCAGAGACTTCGGTGTACTTTCCCTTTTCTTCAGGAGACGAGGAGATTTCTGTGCTGCCTTATCCGTATCTCAGTTTACTGATATATGTGTCAAAAGTGAACATCTATTGAGGTAGAATTCCCGAGGGAAGTCTCGAGATTAAATTTTACAAACACCCCAGGTGATTCTTGCTATTTAGGAGTAGGACACCCACTCATTCCACAGAGTGGCGAACAGTACAGACGTTACCAAATCCTTGTTTAATTAAAGAAATATTACTTTAATATCATGTTATTAGAATTTAAGTATATTTATTTATTAAAAATAAGATTGTGACAGCTTTAGTCACCTGACTTTGGTGCATAGCTTCTATTGAAGCCCAGGGAGTGGTCTGTGCAGGATGACTGTGTATCACGTGAACAGCTGACCCTCAATGCTGTGGTATTATCCATTCTCACGTTTAAAGCATTAGTTGGAATGAGCCTGTCTTCTGCTCTCTTTCTGGACTCTTTCCTCATTTTGCTCAGCTATTGTTCCCACTAGGCATTGCTGTATTACAAATCACCTTGGATCTGCAGCAAAGGCAACCACCTTCTTATTATGCTTACAGAGCCTAGAAGTGGGCATTTGGATAAGGCACAATGGGGAGGCTTTTCTCTGCCCCACTCTGTCTACAGTATTACCTGGTAAGTTCTACAGCAGTTGTGACTAGAATCTTGAGGTGATCTCTTCATCACATTTCATGGCTGAGCAAGCGGGAAGCCTGGGCTCAGCTGCCACAGTCAACTAGGCAGCAGTCTTGCCTGCTAACACTAAGTGGGTTCTGAGTGCTAGAGTCTCCAAGGGCACAGAGGCTACATGATATTCTTTAACTCAGTCTCAGAAGAGGAAAACATCACTTCCAGCTAACATAAATCCTACAGTTCAGGGTTGTAGCAGGCCTTGCCTTGTGTGTGTGTGTGTGTGTGTGTGTGTGTGTGTGTGTGTGTATTCTTGTTTGCATGTTCATGTGTGTATGGGTGCTAGTGTGTGCACATGTGTAAGTATGTGTGTATAAAAACCAGAGATAAATCTTGTATGTTGTTCCTTTGGAGCTGTCCTCCTTGATTCTAGAGACAGGCTCTCTCACTAGACCTGGTGCTTACTGATCAGGCTAGGCTGGCCAATAAGTGAGCCCTAGAGATATGCCTGTCTCTGCCTCCCCAGTTCTGGGAGTACAGATTTGTGCTATCAATCTGACTTCTTATGTAGGTGCTGGGGACTGAACTCAGGTCTTTACATTGAGAAAGCAAGCATTCACAACTGTAGTTTGCAGTTTTTAGGCTGCTTGTTTGTTCCTGGATGCTCAACCCCAAAATAACCACACAGAAACTGTATTAATTAAATCACTGCTTGAGCCGGGCGATGTGGCGCACACCTTTAATCCCAGCACTCGGGAGGCAGAGGCAGGCGGATCTCTGTGAGTTCGAGACCAGCCTGGTCTACAGAGCTAGTTCCAGGACAGGCTCCAAAGCCACAGAGAAACCCTGTCTCGAAAAACCAAAAAAAAAAAAAAAATTAAATCACTGCTTGGTCAATCACTTAATCATATTGCTAACTAGCTCTTATATCTAGAATTAACCCATTTCTATTATTTTATATTTTACCATGAGACTTGTGGCTTACAGGCCAGGTTCCAGCTAGCAACTTGTGTCTTTCTCCTCTGGTGGCTCTATGGCATCTCCTTCACTCTGCCTTCTTTTTCCCAGCATTCAGTTTAGTTTTCCCTGCCTAGCTCTGTTCTACCCTATCACAGGCCAAGGCAGATTCTTTATTTATTAGCCAATAAAAGCAACACATATACAGAAGGACCTCCCACACCATTTCCCCTTTTCTGTTTAAATAAAAGGAAGATTTTAACTTTAACATAGTAAAATTACATATAACAAAACAGGCATCAAGCAAGAATTACAGTTACAATATTTATATCTATTTTATCTTAACTAAAAAAAAGTATAACTATCTATTCTTAAATTCCATCAAAAAGTTCAGAAAGATATAATATTTCTTAAGTAAACAGAAAGTACCTTGTAAGCAGATTGTAAAACTCTAGAGTTGACAGAGACATCTCACTGCCTGCACAGTCACCCAGAGTTCTTCTGTACTATTGGGGCATTCATCTTCAGCCTACAGACCCATAGTATCCAGCAGACTTTTACATGAAGCAGGTAATTTCAAAAACAGTTCTGCCTGTGTTGGCAATTTGTCAGATACTTTCTTCTGTGTCCTGCAGAATGTGTGGCAGACTCTTTCATGAAGCAGGAACTTGAAGGACTGTCTCACTTTTAGGCAAGTTCAGCAGTAATTTCTCTGTTGTTCCTGCATGTCCAGTTTATACAGCATAACCTCAAGCAGTCCAGGTAAGAGCAGTTTCTTGCCCAAATGGCTAACAAAACTCCATGAGGAGTCTCTTCAATACCCATCTTCCTCTAAAGTAATTGGTGCTGCCAAGAGCAGATGTGTCTCACCATCATGAAAAGTCTTAAGCTCTTAAGACATTTTAAATGCCATATTCTGTAGTCTTTGAAAGATCTGAAGAATACCTATCTAACTGAAATGTATCTGTATATATCTAGAAAACTTAACTAACATGACTACAAGCGTGACTATTATAGATAATTATTTATTAACCTGTATTTTAAAATTATACATTACATTTTTAAATGAGCTGCACAAACACAATACTTTAATCAAGAGCAGAAATATACACATAAAAAAGTTGACCTTAAATTTGTATCAATAAACCAAGATTTATACCAATGCAAATCTTGTAGAAAAAGTAATAGAGTAAGAAAAACATGCCATATGATAGAATATACACTGAGAGTTATAGCACATCCCCCTTTAAATGTAAACAAATACTTATAAACAATATTTGGAAATTTGCATGTAGTTCTATCTAAACTGCTTTCTGCTTTTTGTTGGTTGAAGTGTACATGGCAACCTTTCAGGGGGTCTTGTTCCATCAAACCACATTAGTCTTGAAGAGAGCCACAGGTTCTCATCTCCTGTGAAAACAATAGAAGAACCTCTTTTCCAAAGCAACATATCCTTAGACCCAAATTTTGAAGACAAGATACCTTTAAAGTATATATGCTGGTTACTTAGCTCCTTCACAGTCAAAAAATTGAAAGAAAATACAATAATATTCATAATCCAGACTCTCTGTGTGTATTACATCTTTACATGGCTTATTTTTCTTACTCTATTACTTTTCTACAAGTTTAATATTTATTTTATTATCTTTACTCCTTTAATATATGATTGTCTGTACTCTTTTATGTTATATTTACTGTCTCTGTACTCTTTTTCTTCTCTCTCCCAAGCCTACATCATTTTTTTAAACATACTGTGTCTCCTTTAGAGGTCTTTAATGTCTAAATCTGTCCTTTTGTGTATCTGTAATCCTTTTCTGTCCTAGAGAGTTTTTAAAATGGTAAGCAGCTTGGTCACAGTGGTCCTGGATGATGGCTCCACCTCTGTCCACTTTTCAAAATGGTGGAGGTACCATTACTACCAGCTCTGGGACCACCAGGTAGAAGCCATGCTCACTACTTTAACTCTGAGAAGGAACATGCAGCACAAAAACCCTTTTTATCTGAGTAATTGCTAAATCTGCCATGCAGCGCACTGTGAGGCCTGGAAATATCTCTGTGTATGGTGGCAGGAATCTGCCATGCTCTCCTGCTTGTGCCCACCTAGTGGAACTGATTCTACCGCCTGTCCAAGTGGGAAGCTTGAGCCATAGGTATGGTGGTCTCAGCTACTTTCTTCCCGGCCCCAAGTGGGCATACAAGTACCCGGGCCCACAAATGCCATTCAAGTGCTCAGTCTCCTGAAAGAGCCAGAGTGGTTTGTGCTGCCATTTTGAAACCCTGCATTTTTTTTTTACCACTGAATCAGGAAGACTTCTTTTAAAGGAGCCACAGCATTAAGCCATAGTTAATTCTGTTCTTTTGTGTCTAGAGTTAATTTCTAAGCTTTCTCAGGTTTTACCTGAACATAGTTGACCACGTTGGCATGCCAAATTGTTGTAGGAGGCTGTTTTTTTGTTCCTGGATGCTCAGCCCTGAAATAACCACACAGAAACTGTATTAATTAAATTACTGTTTGGCCAATCACTTAATCATATTGCTAAGTAGCTCTTACATCTAGAATTAGCCCATTTCTATTATTTTATATTTTACCACAAGGCTTGTGGCCTATTGGCATGGTTCTAGCTGGCGGCTTGTGTCTTTCTCCTATGGCATCTCCTTTACTCTGCCTTCTTTTCCCCAGCATTCAGTTTAGTTTTCCCTGTCTAGCTCTGTTTTAACCTATCACAGGTGAAGGCAGATTCTTTATTCATTAACCAATAAAAAAACCACATATACAGAAGGACCTACCACACCACACAACTGCCTATACTCTCAGCTGCTAGGCTTTATCTCTTAATAGTAAAGTTACCTAAGAATTTAGGACCTGTATCTTAAAACTAGCAGCAACTGAATTAAAAAGTGTCTAGTCATTGAATGGCAAGCATCCTTTCTAAGCTCTTTGTTCTATATAAATAAAAAACATTTCTCTGATGATTATGCTAGGCTCTGGTCTATGGGCATAGAGGCTTCATCCAGCAACAAAGGGGAGCAGATTCAGAGACCCATAGCCAAACATTAGTTAGCACTCAGGGAATCCTGCTGAAGAGGGTAAAGAAAGATTGCAGGAGCCAGAGGGATCAAGACACAACAAGAAAATGATCCATCAGGGCTTAAAAAGGCTCACAGAGACTCAATTGGCAATCAGAGAGCCTGCATGAAACTGACCTGCATCCTCTGCATATATGTTATGGTTGTGTAGCCTGATATTCTTTCATGTGGGACTCCTAACAGTGGGAGTGGGGGATGTCTCTGACTCTTTTGCTTGCTTTTGGGAGTCCCTTTCTTTTACTGGGTTGCCTCGTTCAGTCTTAATATGAGGGTAGGTGCCTAGTTTTATTATAACTGGAAATGCCATGTTTGGTTGCTGTCCCTGAGAGGCCTGTCCTTTTCTGAAGGGAAAGGAAGAGGAGTGGATTTGGAGGACAGAGGATATGAGAAGGAGAGGGCCTGGGAGGAGAGGAGAGAGGGGTAACTGAGGTTGGGATGCAATATATGAGAGAAGAATAAATTTTTTAAAAAGGCATTTATCTTCTTTTCTAGTGAGGGAAATATTGCCAAATCCTATAACTGCATATTTACTTTACATATGCAATTTCATGACCACACTGTAGAGTTGATTTAACGAGTGAAGATGTTGATGCACTGAAGGCAGATCAGCTTGGTCAAGGCTGCACAGCAGGGAAGGGATGACTGCGGAGCTCAGGCCCTAGGCTACTCTCTAGTCGGCAGCATTTTCATATTTATGTGAGATCCTCCCATCTCAGTCCAGGAAGTTTACATAATCTAATGTCACTGGTGAGGGCTGAAATAAATTTCTAATCACACTATCAAATATCCCCAGTCTTTTGAAAAGTTGCTCTTGGCTAAATGGTGGCTGGATCGTAAACCTCGCCATCTAGCAAAGCACTCAGGGGCTACAAATTTTTAAGGTTTTCATTTCCCGTGGAAAAAAAAGAAAATGTTCTTAAGTTGTACTCAGCTGCTGAATTTGGACCAAGAAGTAAAAGATGTCTTTCTTTGTGAAAAGGGCAGGGCACTTCCATTTGTTTTTTCTGGAGGGGTTGGTAGTTTGGTCTAATTTTTGTGACAAGCTGACTAAGGGTCAGAGAATGTCAGGCGTGCACAAGGTGTATATTCTGTGCAGCAAAAGTTTAGGCAGGAAGAAGAAAGGCCGGAATCGGGAAGGGCCATAAGTAGAAAATGGGCCCAGCAGGGCTCACGCCAAGAAAGGATGTATGGACATTTCTAAATCTTTCACAACTAGAGCCATAATCTGTTTGTCAGTTCAAGTCAAACTCTGGTTAATGAAGTTGAGACCCAAACTGCAGGTAGCTGGGGAGTCCAGGAAGTTACCTAGTAACCAAAAAGTAAGGCTAAGCTGGCCTTTTCTGGTTTATTTAAGACTCTTTACTGCTTTGTGGAGGAGGAAGGGAGGGCTGGCAATGGATGTGCACTCTCCTAAAGGATTGCTTGTGATTCCTAGAAGTGATAACAGCCTGTTTGTTTGAGGATAAGGAAGAATGGCAAGCTTACCAGGCTCTGTGCGTTTCTTCTGAGATTTCCATGCTTCCTAAGATAGGACCTTTTATCTGTGAACCTATTTGGATTTATTTCCTACGGAGAAACATTGTGGTCCTAGCTCAATCCGTAAGAATCTCAGGGAGGCCTTGTTTCTCCTCCTCTTTCTCCATCCTTCCCTTACTCTCTTTACTTGAGACAGAGCCTCATTATGTAGCCCAGGCTGGCCTGAACTTTGCAGAAATCCCCTTCCCCCACCTTCACCTCCTAAGTGCAGAGATTATAGGCATTCCCTACCATGCTATTTTTCCTCCCTCTTTCTCAGTACTGGGGACGAGACCAGGTGAACAGCCTACTGCTGAGCTGCAGAACCAGCTCAGCATCTCTTTTTTATATTGAGTATGGAGCTTTTGGTGCATGAGCCGTGTGCTTACTTACATTATAGTAGATTCTATATGTTGCTTAAATGCATAGAATCGGTTAATAAACAATTATTTTATAATCTTTTTCTCCTGAGCACTATACATAAATAGTTTAGTGCTCCTCACCAATGTCTATTCTTTTTGCCCACCATTTTAAGCTAAAGGATGCAGAAATATTGCAAGCCTAGTTATATACTCTTATCTTGGTTCATATACATAATTGGTTATCTTCCATCAAACCTGATGTGAAATATTTCTCAACATATGATTAAGGTAGTCACTGACTTTAGTGTTGGTTCTTGAGGCTCAAGTAAAGAATGTTATTACTCAGTGGTACCAGGAAATGCAGAGAGAATGTGGTCAGATTGACTCAGAGAAATTAAATCCTTGATGATTAAATATTGAAGTACAAATGGAGGTCAACTTGGACCTAGGTATAGGAAAGACTATTGATTTTCCTAGTATGTCCTGTCTGCAGTCTGTTTTCTGTCCTTTCTTTCTTCCTTTCTTCCTTCCTTTCCTTTCTTCTTTCCTTTCCTTTCTTCTTTCCTTTCCCTCCCTCCCTCCCTCCCTCCCTCCTTTCTTTCTTTCTTTCTTTCTTTCTTTCTTTCTTTCTTTCTTTCTTTCTTTCCTTCTTTCTTTCTTCTTTTCTCCCTCCCTCTCTCTCTCCCTCCCTCCCTCCTTCTCTCCCTCCCTCTGTCCCTCCTTTCTCTCTCTTTCTCTTCTTGTGCCTAAAACAGACTTTGCCCCACTGGTAGGTCCCTACTCTGAGTACCTGCATTTTTTCCTTTCACTGCCTGTCTTTTCTCCAGTGTTCCTAGACCTTGGTTGCCTGTAAGGGCTACATGAAGAAATATTAAAATAGTCCAGCTCCCAGGAGGAGCCCTCAATGAATAGCCGGGCAGGGATAGACAAGTCTTGTTCTCCATTCTAGTGGGAGGGTCCTGAGGTTTGGTTGTCAGAGGATCTTTTCATGCTTGGTCCCATCTGCTTTTTATTGGCTTGTATACACCTCCTTTCTAACTTCTTTATGTATCCTCCCAGATTTATCTTCCAAATCATCTGTCTCTAAGTCCTTATGTTTGGGTGTACATGTAGGGAGCTCAAATGAAGACTCTATAGTAAGAAATCATTAAACTCTGTAACGGCGTAAACAAATGCAGACAGATTGTAAAAATATATATAGCTTTAATGGAGAAATAGACTTATAGAACCACCGTTCCTGCGGAGACCAGGAAAGCAGAAGCAGTGGCTGGGAGCACACTTGCCAAATTTATAGTCAAACATTAGCCCGAGGCAAACACGCCCCCCTAAGGGGCGGGACTTATCCCTACATCTCCCCTTTTTGTCTAAATAAGACAGAACTAAACCAAATACAACTATATACAATAATAACAAATAATAAATATAACAAACAATATTGAGAATCAAAAGTTTTGCTAAATATTCTATCTCAAGGAGTCTAAATAATGTAGAGAGTAACTACAATTATATAATCTTCAACTCTGTCAAAGATATGAGAAGGGAATAAATATTACTTAACAAACGAGATATATCCAAAATGTGCAACAATTGACACAAAAAACTGACTACCTGGGCAATCACCCAAAGTCTCGTTTGCAATGTTGAGTCAACCAACTTTGGCTAAAGCCTGACATAACTGACATACCATTATTACTATTTTTTTTTTGT
>NC_022013.1:33790378-33797467 GCF_000317375.1 Microtus ochrogaster | reverse complement strand
AGACTAAGACAATAAATAACTGTGTAACAAATGAGGATTATGACCTCCAAATATAAACACTGTCAAATATACATTGCAATATGGTAAATATATACAATATATATATATATCAATACAATATATGTCAATACATAAAAAATGTTATAAACAGAGGTAGAAACATGCATGCATACAATAGTCAATATAATTTAACTTTGTATCAATATACAAGAATTGATACCAATATATTTGTCTAAAAGCAGTAACTCACAATTATAAATCTATTATCCCATCATTCCCTTTTTTTAAAAATATACATAGCTTTAATGGAGAAATAGACTTACAGAACCACCGTTCCTGCAGAGACCAGGAAAGCAGAAGCAGTGGCTGGGAGCATGCTCGCCAAATTTATAGTCAAACATTAGCCCGAGGCGAACATGCCCCCTAAGGGGCGGGACTTATCCCTACAAAACTCCATTCACATGTGATGATTAAGTTATCAAAATCTACTCTATGAAATAGTAAGCATGATTGACAATACGGGATTGTGCACTTAGAATGTTTAGAGGATGGATATCATGCTGTGTTGCTACCATATAACAAAACAAGGTAAAACAGGTGGACATATGCAAGGTTGGTACAAGGAAATTTTTGGTGATGATGGATATGTTAATTACCTGACAGTAATTATGAAAGTCTCACAGGGATATGCAGATGATCAAATCTAATTTTTGTAATAGCAATGACACCTCTATATGCCTACTTAAAATTTTATAGCAATAACATTTTAATATTGGAGCCATTGATTTTGTTTTATACCTCTTGCATTGGAGAGATCATTGGTTGAGTGCATTATTGTTGATAATGATTCCTATGGTCTCATTCCATTCAGCATGGCCATTTGACAGGTGGCGCTTTTCTATGACATCCTTCTTCTGCCACCCAGCAGGCAAAGCTGTAGGTGAAGCTGTTCTGTCAGACTGGAGTCTAGCATAAAAACGTAGGAATGCAGCAAAACCTCACCTAAACTACAAAAAGTACTAACATGAATAGAAAATGACCTTTTAAATATAAATTACCATTAATTTGGAATAATCTGTTATCACAACATAGCAGGCTACAATGACCAATATAGAGTGTTTGAAAATAATTCAGTACTGTGATTCTCTGTGTTGGTTAGTCACATGCTTTACATGGGAAATAGTTATACTTATATATCTAAAATTCAGATTCTTTATTCAGTAGTTTATGGTGGAATGAAAAAATCTGCACTGAAAAATTCTAACTGAGGCGTTTTAATGATCTCACTGTCTGAAGCCCATCCATACTGATTATTAGAGGTTAAAGGAGATTGACAACTTGAAATTTCTTATCGTCCAGCTAATTTCTAAAAAACACCATTGTGACTGAGGTCACAATTCAAATCAGTTATGCATTTTTTTTCCCATCTCAGCTAGATACCTGAATTAGGGATCATTCTGAATTAGTATTACCAAACTAATAAAGTTTAATTGTGTGTCATAGAGAGGCCATCTGGGTTCAAACCTAATCAAAAGTGACAAATGTAGCATGTTACTAAGGGCACTGGGAGGTCACAAAGGCAGAGATCAGTAGGACTTTAATAACAGAGCCAATTTTTTTTTGTGTAGATTCACCCAGGGCAGCAATGTCCTTGCTATTAAGATTTTATGAGTTCCCGAGGATAAGTCATGGTGGAGACCAGGAGATGAAAGTAACATAGTTCAAGGGCCACTGCTAAATTCTCTAGTGCTCTGCCTGGCAGCCCTGTGCCATTTACTTGTCTAAGTTTCCACTGTAGAAACTGCTTATTCAACTCAATTTTGACTTCTACTTTGCACCTACTCCGAGGAACACATCAATATATTCTGCTGGTGCTCTCAAAGAGAGGGGAGCAGACATACATACGCTCATTTAGAGAGGCAATCCAAGGTAGAATGTGCAATTAGAAGCAAAGAATACTTTCCAGACTGACCCAGGTTCTTCAGTGATGTGTGCATGTAAAGCGATTTCTACCTGAAGTGCTCTTGAATAATTGTCATCCTTGTCCTGTGGTCAAGAGTATTGCCACATATTATGTTTGTGAACTCAGAGACACTGGAGCTACCAGGAAACAGGATGAAGACTTATATGGTTTACTTCCTTATAGGCTCTCATCTTGGCCCATTGCATGTGACATCTGAGCTAATTGTGTTTCTCACACAAAGTTCACCAAGGACTTACCCAACTTGGTCAACTTTCTTTTTTTTTTTCAATGATTTTATAATGCCATTCATTTCATGTCCCTTATAGTGTCATCTTGTACTTTAAAGACATAATAAGAGTTTTCACTTACTAAGCATTTTCGACATGCCAAGGACTAACAGCGACTTGCAGAAATCCGTAGACATAGCTAATATTAACTCCATTTTTCATAAAAGGAAATAAAAGTCTACAGAGGCCCAGTCTTTGTCCATGGTCATATAGTAAGTACATGTGGATACAAGGCTTAAAACTGTGCTAGGTTCTAAACTTATGCTGTTAACACTTTTCAAGGTCTCAGGGCATTTTATGGCAATATTTTTATCTGGCCTGCATAAAAGATGTAGAGGTAAATGGTTAAATTTAACTCTTTCTCTGAAGATATTTTATCTCTTGGGGGGGATATGCATTTGTGTACAGTGGGCATGAGTATATGATTTCATACATGTGAATAGATGTCCATGTGTGTGTGTGTGTGTGTGTGTGTGTGTGTGTGTCTATGGTTGATGTTGGGATTCTTTGATCCCTGCTCACCTTGTAAATTGAGTCTGAAACTCTCAGTGAACATAGAGCTTGCCAATCCAGTTACTCTGGCTAACCTGTTTGCTCCAGAGATTCCTCGTCCATGCATCCTGTTCTAGAATTACACAGAGGCCACTCTGGCCACCTGGATTTTATGTAGATTTTGGAGATGCGACATACAGTACTCATGCTTGCATAGCAAGTGTCTTATCTGATGAGCTGTCTTCCTAGTCCATCTGGAGAAAGAGCTAGCATTTGTATCATAGTGGGTGGATGAAGGAAGACTGGCCTTATCAACAGAAGTGGCTGCTTCTAGTCTCTCAGAGATGGGAGCAGATAAAAAAGCTGGAGGAAAAAAAAACCCCATCCTTTCCCCTCTTCCTGAACTAAGACAGGCGTTTTCTCCTGTCCTTAGCCGTCAGCAATTCTGGCTCTTTATTGTTTAGACTTGGTCTGGGAATTAATTACCCCACTATATTTTTCTTCTCTGGCGTGCAGATGGCTGATAGTATTAGCCAATTCCTGCAATAAGTCTTCCACATCTGTATATATCCCATTGGATCCTTTTCTTTGGAGAACCTTGATTAACATGGATTTTGGTATTGAGACTGGATCTAAGGGAACAGAATTTTAATAAGTTTTCTGAGTCAACCTCAGAGTTTCTGAAATTAGCTTCTAATTGCTATCTTTCCAGTTCTAAAGATAATTCTTGGCATAAACTGTCTGTAGTAAATACTAAGAGTGTCTGCATTATTTACCCCTAACGAGTCACTTATATAAGCTAAGAAATAAATGGTTTGGTTATATACACTTGCAAAATTATTTGGAAAGCTAAAAAAATATATGATAAGTGACTCATTGTTTCTAACAAACTGGACAAAATGTTGAAAAACAGGACTAATAAAAAGATTCAAACTCTAATTTGAAGTCACACATAAGTGATACACGAATGATACCAGAGCTTATAGGTATTCCCAGAGGGAGAGTCTTGTCTAATGCAGATAAATGGCTAAAATTGGTGAAAATTAAACACAGACCCTCAGTTTGCCATCAGTGGATTATGGTGTAAGCTGAATTATGGCATAAGTTGTATATATCTGCCAGCAAAAAGAGTATTCAGATAGAGTCTGATGAAGATGAGGGTCTTGACCTCCTAAATTCTCAGTCTTCATGGCAGATGGGACTTTCTCATTCCCAGTGAAAGAGATTTCACTACCAGAAAAACTGGATTCACTCTCAGCAAAAATAACTTTCTAAATTTTTCTGGAAGAGGTCTCCTCACTTTTAGACACCATGGTATCTCAGTATTGACCTCTTTTTCCACAGTGGTAGTGGTCATATTCTCTATAACAGGATGACCTCTCTATCTGAGCCAGAGGATTTACCTTGCTTTGCGTGAAGTTATGTAGACCCCAGTTGATGCAATTGCTGTATAAATCAATGCCTATTCTCCTGAAGACTTACCCTCTTTGCCTGCAGACCTACCACAGGACCCAATCCCCAGCTAGCTCCTAAGATGAAGTGCAAATTATGGCACAATTGAAGTATATCACACTGCAAAAGAATTACATACATTCCTAATTTATGTAAGAGAAATTGGGGAAATGTATGGGAATGGATATGAGTGATGGAGGAAGGTCATTGGTTGATTAAATAAAGAAGCTGCTTGCCCTGATAGGTTAAAACGTAGGTGGGAGGAGTGAACGGAGCAGAACGCTGGGAGGAAGAGGAAGTGAGCTCAGAGACTCAACAGCTCTCCTCTCGGGGGCAGAGGCCTCAGAGAGACACGATGCTCCACTCTTGCGGGCAGAGGCGAGAGCTCTGCTCTCTGAGGCACACGCGATGAAGCTCCGACCCAGGATGGACGTAGGCTAGAATCTCCCTGGTAAGCCAACTTGTGGGCTACAACAGATTATTAGAGATGGGCTAGTCCAGGTGCGAAAGTTAGCCTAAAAGAGGCTAGATAGAAATGGGCCAAGAAGTGCTTAAAAGAATACAGTCTCCGTGTAATTATTTCGGGGCATAAGCTAGCCAGGCGGCCGGGGTGTGGCTGGGGTGCTGGAGACGCAGCCCCGCCGCTCCTATTACAACACATGAGAGGTGTGAAATAATGGTTGAAGAAGCAAAGCTGGAAAAACTTAGTGGGTTGCTAGGAGTTCACCGAACAAAGATTCTGCATTAGAATGAGGAAGATGTAGTTTGGGTGTGCAATGTCTCCTGCAGGTTCATATCTTTGACAGCTTGGTCTCTAGCTGGTGGTGTTGTTTTGGAAGGTCCCAGAACCTTCAGGAAATGGAAGCTCCCTGGAGCAGGTGGAGAAACGCTAGGTGGACACTTCTTGTCCACTCTCTGCTCTGGCTGCAGACACGGTGTAGCCCACTGCCTGGCACTTCTGCTGATCTCTTGTCCTAACTATGATATATTGTATCCCTTACCAACCTGTGAACCCTTCTTTCCTTACGTTCCTTTCCGCAGGCTTTTGTCTTGGTGATGAGAAATGTGGCAAATATACTAGAGTTCTAACAGTTTGGTTGGTTGACGGAAACGTGAATCAAAATGACTTGCTGTGAACAAATTAGAAAGGCCTGAGTGCATTGGTTTAATGTAGAGCAGTGATTCTCAACCTTCCTAATGGCGAGACCTTTTTATAAAGCTCCTCATGTTGCGGTGACCCCCAACCGTAGAATTATTTTCGTTGATACTTCCTAGCTGTAATTTTGTTATTGTTGTGTGAATTGTAGGTATCTGTGTGTCCGGATGGTCTTCGGTGACTCCTGTGTTTCACAGGAGATTGTTGTTCAACATCCTGGTTGAGAATTAATGTAGAGGAAGGGATTAAAAGGCATAGGAGATTGGAAGCTTACAATGAATTTTCCCTTGAAGGCCTACTCCCCTATTCTGCAGTATTCAAAAGATAACACTGTATGTCTTGAGAAATAACTTACATAGGGAGCCCAGTACTCTCTTGCGTTAAGTCACTCTCCGGTGTTTTTGCCTTACAGTGGAAAACACAGGTGGTCAGATGAGCAGCAGATGCAGTGTAAGTGCGTAGATCTGGATAACAGTGACCTGGGGCAGCACCGCACTGAGAAGGAAGGTGGGAGAGTTTCCTTGGCAGGCACCAGCATCAGGATAGCATTTGGAACAGCCTGAGTCTGTACACCTTTGGTGCTGGCTAGCTCGTCAGAACTCCAGAGAGAGAAAATGCTGTCTTCACACTTGAGCTGTATAAATAGAAAAGTTCCAGGTCAACTCTAAAATGTCTAGGTTGAATGATAAAAATAGAAAGTCCTGTCTGGGATATGGAGCCGGAACCTCTACAGTGAAAAGGCTGTGTCCCTTTGAGGAAGAATTCATAAAAAGCTGAATCTTTGTAGTGCTACTTTCTTCAGTCTTCCCAAAAGGAAAGAATGGTTTCTTACCATAGTAATTATACATCTGGGAAAAGAAAAACATCACTCTTCTTGAGAACTATTGAACAAGGTTTCTGAGCTGATGTAGATGCCAGGGTACTCCAGAGGTTCCTGGGGCTCTGCTCTGCAGTAAGGATCTTTGAAGGTTTGGTGACAAAGAGAATTTTAGCTCGGTTTTGTCTTTGCTAGGGTCCCACTCCAGGACTGCTTATCCAGCTTCAGAATGAATAATTAAATACTCGGGAACTAGTGGAGTCCCATTATGCTTCTAATCTTAAGGATTATTAACAAGCTTAAGATTTTGTTTATGTGAGACCAAAGTGGAATGATAAAAGTAGCATTTCTGCAACTCTTTGTAGTGTCTGCTCTGAAGATGTATAACTTACTATCACATCAGCCCAAGATGTCATTAGACTACTGTCCTTTAGGAGACTGCAGTGAAAGCAGTAGGCAGCCAGGGCATGAAACTAAGCATGTCATTCAGGACAGGAAACTTAACAGGAATATATTCGGAAAAAAATGCAAGCTTCTCTTTTTAATAAAATACTTTATTTTAATTATGTGTTGTGTTGTGGTTTGTGTGTGTGTGTGTGTGTGTGTGTGTGTGTGTGTGTATGTGTGTTTCTGTAAGTGTCAGTGCCTGCAGAGGTCAGAGGCATTGAATCTCCTGAAGCTGGGATACAGGCAGTTATAAGCTACTGAAAGAGCATGCTGGGAAACAGATTCTGCAAGAGCAGTATGTGCTCTTGACCACTGAGGCATCTGTCTAGCCTCCAAGAACTGGCAAGTTTCTGAAGCAAGTAGATGAGAATTGATAAAAGACAGACTTTAGGGAAATTTTCTGTTTTTATGAATATTGAATCAGATTGTAGTTTTGGAACTGTTCTGATAATTCTGTGAGTGTAACATATATATA
>NC_022013.1:33771734-33790278 GCF_000317375.1 Microtus ochrogaster | reverse complement strand
TATCTTCCTAATGCTAGTTTGCTCACTTTACTTGCTTTGAACATAGAGAAGTATTTTTATGTTCATTCATCTTTCACCATTAGCCACCCAATTAACTTTACTGTCATTGATGACTTTCAAGTGCTCCAGGCTAAGGCTATTGAGTTCTTATTTTGTTTTGTCAGCATCTCTAAAATGGTTCTTTGCCCATTTATGGCTGCTTCCCACAGCGCATCTGGCAGGGGTGACATGCTCCTGCTGTGGGTTTTCTCTCTTTCTCACGTAATGGATACTTCCCTATTTTCATTACCTTGTTAAAATTACTGTGATTAAATATTTTTTCCATTGGCCATGTCATTTTTAGACACACACATTCTGCGCACATATGTAATATATATGTATACATATATATGCATGGATAACATTATAGTAAAACACATTAGTTTATTCTAATTTCATGGGGAATCTTGGCAGAATACTTTTTATTTTGTACTTGCCAATAAATTTAATAATACAAATAGATACTATATGTAGATTAAAATACATTTATAGCTCACAAGCAAGTGAAAGCAAGTATCAGCTGTTATTTTTTGGTTCTTGTGTTTCTTGTTTTCACTCAGAAGGCAAGACCCTTGATTTTTATCCTTTCCAGAGATTAGTCTTAGACTAAAAGAGACTTGTTTCCTAATCACCTTGCAAGGTTATATAACACACAGAACATTATATACAGATACTCACACTAAGTAATTGCCAAGTACTTAAGTGCCCTCTCAAACATGTATACACCTCGGTAGATCAGTTTCTTTAAACACTTCATCATTCAGATATAACTCTCTTCTTTTAGTGCTCATAATAAGTTTTAAAAACGTTAGAAATTATTTTTATTTATCTACTTTTTTACTAGTTATTTGAAAATTTCCTACAAGGCTTATTGATCCTATTTAGTTCCCTCCTCCAAGTCTCATGGACCCACTTTCCCTTCCCTGACCACTCACCTTTATGTTTTAAAGCCATGATGTCAAATTTGTGCTGCCTTTCAATTCTTAGGTGTGTGGTCTTCCACTGGAGAAGCATGACCAGTCTTCCAGAGGTCACATGGTTAAAAACAAACTGACCCTTAATTCAGCAGCTATCAATTGACAATACCTCCTTAACTAGGGGTGAGATTACATAACTACTTCTCCGTACCATGCTAGGATTTTTGTCTGACTTGAGAACATGCAAGTCTTGTTCATACTACAATTTCTTTTCATATGTACAACTACCCTATTATGTTTGGAAGCACTGTTTTCTTATACCCATCCACCATCTCTGCTTCTTACAGTCTTTCTGACTCTCTCTTTTACATGATTCCCTGAGATTTGGGAGGAGAGATCATGTACCATTTAGGGCTCGGTATTATGTAGTCTTATATTCTCTCAGCTTGACTGTTGTGGGTTTTTTGTGTTCATCTCCACATACTGCAGAAAGAAGCTTCTCTGATGAGGATTGAGAGATACACTAATATATGGGCATAATAGTAAGACATTAAGAGTTAGTTTAATACTATTTATAATTAGCAGAAAAATGGTATTATGCTACCCACTAGGGAGAGTCTATGACCCGTGTAGCCACAGGTTCTTGGTTCTAGTAACAATGTCAGACACAGCTTCATCTGTAGACTAGAATTTAAATCTAAGCAGAGAGTTGTCTGTTACTCTCATGTCATTAATGCCATTTTTGCACTAATGTGCATGACTTGCCAGACCAGTCATTACTGAAGCTCTCAGAGTTTACAACTGTATTACACTGATGACCTTTTTCCTCTCAAGTAGTGTGCACATATCTTCAAAGGCTATGAAGCTAATCAATAGGAATAAAGTTTCGGTTCAGTCCTACCTTAATTTCTCCATGCTCTATGACTTAAGAATGTGGTATGTACAACAACATGGCCTTACCATCAAGTTCTGAAGGGTACCCAAGACCATTGGAAATGTCATGTTTGGAGATCTATTGGATCTCATTGACCAATAACTTTAAACCTGTTACTAATACTGAGTTTTTTTTATTTGTTAACTTGTGGTGTCTAATAGGAAACCCAGATCCAGACGGACAAACAGCATGTTTTTTTCATATGTGAATATATCTTTGAATCTTTAGATATTTGTGTTTTATCTGAAATATTCACAGATGTCAAGAAATTAGTAAGGGACAGTGGGAGGAAGACTTTCAAGGGAGGTGAGGTAGAACACAGTGATGGGAAATGGTTAAAGTGTAATAACTGAATGGAAGGATTAATTTAGGGTAAGGGATGGAATGGGAGGGTAGGATAAGAAATATAGTGAGGGATAACTAACATTAAAGATTGTTTTGAAAAAGTCCTAGAGACTTACTACTGTAGAAGCTTTCAACACACACACACACACACACACACACACACACACACACACTTAAAACAATGGAAATGGAATTAGCCAATAAAGGGGTGATAAGATCCCTAATAATTTTTACTGTTTTTTAATTATGTGTATATATGTATAGCTGTGCTAAGATTTTTGCAAATGAACACAGTGCCTATGGAGTCCAGAAGGAAACTTTGGATCCCTTGGTGGTTGTGAACTATCCAACATGAGTCTTGGGAAATGAACTCAGATCTTCTGCAAGAGTGGTATGCACTGAACCATCTCTCCAGATACCAATAAGGTACATTTTGAATATGTTTATAAAACCTCCTTCATTGTGGAATTGTTAACTCACCTCACTATCTGGAACTCAACAAACTGCTTTGCTAACACCTCAGGAAAGTTGTCTTTACAACTCTATTTTTCAGGAGGGTTCTCTGAACTCTTAGGGTATTGGAATTCATTACTTGAGTGATATTTCACCTCTATGCCATGTTTCTCCTAAAGGCCTGGAAAACCTTTGCAGAAAGGAGAGATGGTAACACATCAGCAATTCCTCCACCCGTTCTATTCTTTCACTCCTTTTAAGAGTTAGCTTGACTCTCTTCTCCTCTAGAGATATCCTATAGACACCATTTATCTTTGCTGTGTTGTGCCCTTCTAACAGCATCTCACACTGCTGCCATCATAAGATAGTCTCTGCACTGGAAAAACATGCCTTGATTGTTTCTAGATCATGAACTAGAAGATTTCTTTATCTTCAGAACCTGGCATTATGCCCGGTATCATCAAAGTTGTAATTCTATGGTGCTACAACATCACTTTAAAGTGGAAAGCTATAAACAGTCATGATTAACCCATGTCCTCAGAGAGTTCTAGGAATTCAAGGGAGAATCTATACCTGAGCTGGTGTCAGGCTGGAGGAAGGAAATTGAACAGATTTTCCAGGGATAACAGAGTGGCAGAATCCTCCTAGTGTTGCAGAAATGCATGGATAAGCCCATAAAAGCAAAAGCTTTTGCTAGAATAGATGAACCAAATTTCATAGTTGAAGAAGATCCTGGGGAGAGAGTAAGGAGAATGATAGGAATGGGAGGGCAACTAGACAGGGCGAATGGAGTGTGAACATGATCAAAATATATTATGTTCATGTGTGAAAATGGCCTAATGAAGCCTATTATTTTATATAATTAGTGTATGCTAATAAAATATTGGAAATTATCTCACTGAAGGCAGTAGATATTGCCTGGTAATACAGGTACACATAATGTAGCAGTGTTTTAGCCAGTGAATTTGGTGTGCCCTTGTGATTAGGTTGCTTAGTGAGATTGTAGGCATATTAGTGTCTGAGGTACATGTATGTTGGCCACACTATGGCAGTGTCACCGAATCCCCTTTCTTCTCCGAATGAGTACCTTTTGTTAAACTCGGTATGACAGCATTTCATCAAATGTCTCATTCATAACATATAAATTCTAATTGAATGCTATGTAGGTAGAGAATGAGAAATATTTTCGTTGGGTTTGGAGGGACTGGAGGGTGGATTTTTATCTTGCAGACTTGGCAGAGAAAAAGGATGTCTTGAACCTCAGGCTTATCAAGGAGCCTTTTTCTAAGGTCCACATTTATATAGCAAAATTGGCAATTTGCTTTTCAGATGTTATAGTAATTTGCAGATTATTGAAAGAGTGTAAGTGACTACATAGTGATTTATCTAAAGCTAGTATGATCATCAGGGTATGAAATGTGCCCTATAAATATTAAAGATTTTCTAGGAGCCACCATCTGTGATTGTCCCTTCCCTCCCATGAGCAATGCCAGATTTTCCTTTACATTATCCCATCCCATTCCTCACCTGAGTCCATCTTAAGTCTGAATTTGGACCCGAACCTTTGGAAGATCAACACTTTGGATATTTCTCCACTCTTTTTTTGACTGCTACTGAACAGAGGTTCTTTATTCTTGGAATCTGAGAAAATTTGTGGAAGTAGCTGGGATGATGGGAGGAATATTTCAAATACTATTGTTTACAACCTAAAAACAAGGAAGAGATTATTAAAACCAGATTTAATGTGACAGCTTCTTGAGAGAAAGATATACACTTCTTTTGCCCTTTGGAAAGGCATATACCCGAGCTAGGTGTCTCCTCTATCTCCTTGCCTCAGGCAAATTTCTTGATTCAATTTTACCTTAGAAAAAAATAGTATGTCCGAAGAGTGGGTGAGGGTTGGGATCCTAAACAGAACATGGTGTCATTGGAATGTTAAAAATATATATCTCAGACAGCAATTTGACATATGAAGAGACGTTTATGAAAAGATTGAGGAAGTGGTAGAAATCAATTTAACTATTCTTTATTTGCTGTGCAGTGAGACAAATGGAGCTCTATTATTTTTAAAAGAAACAAGAAGTTTGTTATTAGTGCAGGTAAAATGTACCACTAATTTTTGAAAATAAAGGAAGAACAAAACATAAGTTATTGAATACCCCAATCAACACACACAAACACACACACACACACACACACACACACACACACACACACACACACACAGACACACACACACCCTAACCAACATAGACCCTTAGGTACTTGTGTATAAAGAATATTGTGTGTAAAGAATTGAATATATCTATATCTATATATTCAGTCTTACAGATCTTTCTTGTGAGTTAAAGTGTGATTTTTTTTTCCATTTTCAGTCTCACATGAATTGCATGAACAGATAAAAATGCTGGAGCAGTTCTGCACAGTACATATTCTAGCTGTATATGACTCAGAGCAGTGCTTACAGATTATATACCCCAAAGGCTGTCTGCATCTGGGTGCCCACAGAAGCAGGCTTTCAGGCAAAGCCTGCACAGAACAGTTTATTTGATGAATGAAGGAAGTCCCAGTGAGGGTAAATAGAGAAGTGAGACACAGAAGGGAAGGCAACTAGAAGAAAATAACAAGATGTTTGTTACTAACTGTTGCCATGTAATCCCAGAGGGAAATCATCAAAAGTATATAACACTTTGGAGGCAAGGAAGTTCTATATCTATATAGATTTATGTGATCTATCTATCTATCTATCTATCTATCTATCTATCTATCTATCTATCTATCTATCTACCTATCTATCTATCATCTATCTATCTCTCTATCATCTATCTGTCTATCTATCTGTCTATCTATCTGTCTATCTATCTGTCTATCTATCTATCTATCTATCTATCTATCTATCTATCTATCTATCTATCTATCATCTATCTATCTATCTCTCTATCATCTATCTATCATCTATCTGTTTGTCTATCTATCTATCTATCTATCTATCTATCTACCTACCTATCTATCAGTCATCTGTCTATCTATTATCTATCTGTCTGTCTATCTATCTATCTATCTATCTATCTATCTATCTATCTATCTGCCATTTATTAATTGGTGTATCATCTCTCTAAGTATTAGTTCCTAACTTTATTGGTCTTTTCTAGCTATCTACACCAGAGGGATTAGTTATAAGAACTTGCGACCTCTGTTTTCTCAGGCAGAGGAGACTTTCCGAAGTTTCAGAGAGAAGCCCTCAGGCAGTTAGACCCACAGTAGAAGGAGCTGACAGCACCTGGGAAAGGTGTTACCCCTGAGGACTTACTCTGTGTCTACTACAGTGAGCACTTGATTTCTGGGAGGACATTTCTGTGTTAACCACTAAAAATATAAGATTTTAATTTTTTTCAAAATACATTTGTAATTAAAAATATAATGGATTGAAAATTACCAGTTGAAAACCTTAACATTTTTCTGCAGTTCAAGAGTTCTTTAAGTAAAAGGGAATATCAGTGGGATTTCCTTTGAAAACAAGCTAAGCAGGGTTTTGAATGTAAGTTAATGCTGGGGATAAATGCAGTGACTGGGGCACCACTAGGGGGGCATGGAATGAGGAAAGAGAAAAGAAGGGTGCATTATTAGTCTTCTATTGCTGTGTGTTGACTGGCACTTCGTTATACAGTTTCCGTCTTCTGAGGAGCTCATCAAATATATTTCCAGAACCATCCCATAGGGACCGGTCATCGGGAAGCAGTTATCCATCATCTGTTCCACATGTGTCTGTGGTAGCACCAGGGTCAGTACTGTGCTCTCCCAAGATGGCGTCTACCTGATGATGACCAGGTTCAGAAAAGCCTGGGTTAGAATGATCAGCAAGGACAGGCTAAGCTGGGGCCCTGTCAGTGCTGCATTTGGGGAAGTCGCTAAAGTTTTCATGAGCTGGGTTATGATGTTGTGTGGTTGAAGGGTGGCGCAAGCGATGGGGACCTGTGAACACAGGAGCTCCTTTAGGACAGGGGAGCAAACCAGAGGGATGTGAGGGGCAATTTGCACCTCATTCTTTTGTCAGGATTCATTACTGTACTGAACCCAGAAGCTTTTTTTGCTTCCTGAATAAATAAAATGCACCCTTCCTTTCCTTACATAATCAGTTAGTATTTTTTACTCTATTATATAAACGAATGTTGTTAGTCCTTCAAAATTATTATTTATTATCAGAATTGTACTAATTGGGACCATGTGAGATCTCTTAATTATAATTGAAAATATAAAAAGTACTTTTTCTTTCAAAATGGAAAAATCATTAACATTATGGAAACGCATGTTTCTGAATCTTAATGAAGAGTATCATAGAATGTTGTCTGACTGGTACTGCTTTAAGTCAAGAGGCTTATAGGATATAGTCATTCATAAAGTAAGTAGAATAATTACTTAAATATTTTAGTATGTACAGTGAAATCTGAGCTATACCTGGACATGGGAAACTCCCCCAAAATGTATGTTGTTGAATGTACATTGTCAGAACATTCATGTGTGTGTGTTGCGTATGTGTTACACAGATGTGAATGTACCAGTACCCACAACCCTATGTGTATGCAGAGGCCAGAGCAGGACATTGGTTACATTCCTCTATCCCTCCTTTGAGATACTCCTTGAAATGACAGGAAGCTCATCACTTTATTTTTCAGCTAGGCTGGCTGGACAGTTAGTTCTTGGGACCTGCCCAATTCCACCTTCAGGGCTGGAGCTCTGGGCACTCACAACCATATCAAGATTTTGTTGTTGTTTTGCTTTTGTTTTTTGAAACAGGGTTTCTCTGTGTTGCTTTGGAGCATGCCCTGGAACTAGCTCTTGTAGACCAGGCTGGCCTTGAACTCACAGAAATCTGTCTGCCTCTGCCTCCCGAGTGCGGGGATTAAAGACCGCCCCTACCAAGATTTCCACTAAGATATCTTCTCAGTCCTACTTTTTGTGTTTATGCACCATAACCTGCATGGGTTACCAAATGCTTGTCTAAATCTCTGTGTTAAAAACAGCTAAACATTTCCTGCCAAGCAACAGGCTACCTGAAGATACTGTTAACAGCAGTAGTTTTTTTTTAACTTTTAACTTTTATTTGTTTATTTATTTAGAAAGAGTGTGTATGTATGTGTGTATGTGTGTGTGTGTTCCTATGTCCTTCTGAGAGGTGTTGCTCTTCTGAGAATTCATGGTGACTTAAGAGGAAAGGTTAAGAACCATAGCTTAACTTCCTGCTTTTAGCTGAAGTACAGAACCAAAATGAAGCCAGAGATGTCTGACTTTTATCTGATTTTAGTTCCCCTGTGGGCCCAAGTGAGTAATCTGTGCTTTTTAAATAAACAGCTTCCATATTCTGTGGAAAGAGCAGCAAGAACAAAGGCCTGGAGGTAGTGATATAAGAATCTGGAGGTGGGGGGCGGTGGCGGGGAGGAGGCGGAAATAATAAATAAATAAATTAAAAAAATAAAATAAATTAAAAAAAAGAAAGTTATAAAAAAAAAAGAATCTGGAAGTGTCTTTGAGGACAACAAGGTATTTTTGAAGGAGCTAACCTACTGGACACTTGATGGCCACCAACTCTGTCCCAAGCTTGGTGGAGTTTATGTTCTTGTTTACCTATTGAAGAATGAAATTCCTGGACCATCAAAGGTGAGTTTCAAAGATGTTTATTAGAAATTCATAGGTGGTAACTTAAGGAGAGAGAGAGAGAGAGAGAGAGAGAGAGAGAGAGAGAGAGAGAGAGAGAGAGAGAGATCTGCTGTACCGCAGAAGAGGTTCCAGAAAATAGGGAATGTTGTACCAGTTAGAAGAGTTTGCCTGGGGACTTTTTATAGAAAAAAAAAAACACAGGGTAAATATGGTTAGGGGGTCAAGTTGCCCAGTCCAGTTGGCCCAACCATGTGTCCAGATACCTACTGTCACTTTTAGTCTATAGGCATACAAAATCTTTAGGAGGAGGGAGGAACTCGTTTAAGAGGTAATAGATAAATAGGAAACAAAGCTGCTTTTTTGGTATTCTTGGGTTCAAGTAAGGACATTTTCAGTCTTTGCTACGTTGAGATCTTTGCCCTGGCTAGTTTCTGCTCCCTGTTCTCACCAGTAGAAAAAGGTTGGTATGTGCAGTTGAGGTGCAGAAAGGCTCGTCATACATGTGAATGGGAGAAAATTATCAGAGAATGATAACAAAATAAGATTGAAGAACACAGACACATGCTTAGGAACCTGGGTTTATCATTCAGAAATGAGAAAATATCAAAAGGTTTTCCATCAAGGGGTAATATAAAATGAGTGACATTTAAACACATCTGGCTCTTTTAATACTTTAAAAGAAAATCAGATTTATTTACGTGTGCATGTGTGTATGTGCTTACTATGGCTTATGTGTGAAGGTCAGAAGACAATTTATAGGAGTTTGTGCTCTCTTTAGATCATGTGGGTCCTGGGGATGGAACTCCAGTCTTCAAATTTGTTGGTGAATGTCTTTGCTCACTGAGATCATCTCTCTGGTCCCCACCTGGCTCTTTTTTTTGTAGTATGAATAGTTGGTGTTGTAAGGGTGATGTTAAACAGAAAACCAATTCAAAGCTTTGGATGTAGTATTCTGTGAGGCATTGGTGCCCTGAGAACTGGCAGTGTACATCAGAGGACAGTGGATTGACTTGAGATGTATTTCGGGGCTAGAACCAACAGGACTTGTTGATGGATTAGAAAGTATGGGGAAAAGAAAGATTCATTGATTTAAACTGGAATGATTCAGTAGATGGTTGTTCTGTTTTCTGACTTTGAAATTACACAGGGGAAGAGCTATGTTTTTGTCTTATATGATGACCCATTGTAAATTCAAAACACATTTTAAAGTAGAAAGTGGTCAGGGGAGGGACTTATATCTAGGTATAAATTTGAAATATTGTCACAGATGACTTTTGAAAGTGTGAGACTGCATGTGGCAGCTCAAAGATGCCATTAAAGAATTACAAGAGATAGGGAAAATGAGCATATACTTTGCAACCAAAGGTTATTGCGATCTTAATTTACTTGAATGCTTGATACTAGAGCTAACTGACATAACTAGCTGATACAGACAAGGTGTTTTGCTGAGGAAATGAGAAGAGGAAAATGCTTGTTAGTTTTGGAGTGGCAGGAGCTTGGGAGAGAGTTTTTCTTTGTTTGTGAGGTCTGCCTATTTTGGTAAAAAGTGAGACTTAGAAAAATGTTTGCAGCCTCATGAAATTGACCTAACAGGGAGAGATGGTGGGTGCAAAAGCATGCATGGAGACCATTGTTGGTGATGGGGGTAAAGACCTCGAGAAGAAAAGCAGGAGTGATGTGAAGATTTAGTGAGGCCATAGGTTGAGGTCATCATTGAACAGAAGAACAAATGAACATAAAAGTCTAGAACACCTAACCCTGATGTTGTGAACCCTTTGGGGGTCAAATGACCTGTTCAAAGGGGTTGCCTAAGACCAACAGAAAACATAAACATAGACATTTACATTATATTTCATAACAGTAGCAGAATTATGGTTATGAAGTAGCAGCAAAAATAATTTTATGGTGGAGGTTAGCACAGCATGAGGAACCATATTAAAGGGCCACAGCACTAAGAAGGTCGAGAACCACTGATCTAGAAGGTTCTGAAAAAGGGAATGATCAGAGATGTTACAAATGAAGACTTTGGGGTGATATATACTCTGGTTTGGATATCCTAGTTAAAACTCATTGCAAATTAAGCTCCATTATAAGGTATTTAGAGGTGGGATCTTTAAAAGCAACTGTGAGGTCATCAGGGAATCTATCTTCAGAGTGGACTGACTAATCTGTTTATGGGTTAATTGATTATCATTGGATGAAACATCACTAGAGAGAATTTGTTATAGAGACCATCCTGTCTTTGTCTTCATCATGTATCTCTCTCAACATGTGATGCCCTGAACTGCCTTAGAACTCTGCAGAGTCCTTGCTAATGCAAAGGCCTTCACTACATGTGGCCCCCTCCACCTTGGTCCTCCTACCCTCAGTCCCAGAGCTACCATCTGACTAAAGTTCGTTCCTCATAATTACACAGTCTGTAGTATTCTGTAATGCAACAGAAAACAGACTAAGGAAGTGTCTTCTGTGATGATAATAAAGTCTTAGAGAAATGGTGACCAGAGTTGTAGGAAGCATAGCTAAACAGGTGGTAAACCTAGGTTAAAAGGAAACATCCACAAGGTCGCTGAAGTACTGAGGGGTGAGGGGTGGTGTAGGGGTGCAAAGAATGTATTGGTCAGAAGATTGCTTCCAGTAGTAGCACGTCCCATGTAAATGAGGTCGAGAGGAGAGCTGGGTGGCATAGTAAGTTGGCATAGTCTCAGGAGCTGTGGATTTCAAAGCTTTTAGAAAAATGAAAGGTTAGAAGTAGCACTGTGGATCAGAGAACAGTTTCCCTCTCAAAGACAGCTGCAAGAGAACAATTTTATATAATTTTAGCACAGGCAAAGGGAAACTCGAGGCAAAAGCGCTAGCAGGAGTGGGTTTCTGGGTCACAGCTCTGAAACTGCAGAAGGCACAGCGAGTAGGACAGGGAGGGAGAAGAAAGAGCCAGGAAGAGGACAGACGATGTCAATGCTGCCTGCACTGAATGCCTTGGGTAACTTTCATTTCCAGGGATGACTCTTCCATCCAGAGAGTGGATGTGCTAGTGACCATGTGGCCGACCAGCCTGGGGTGATGAGAGGCCTGAGAAAAAGAGTGCAAGCCCTGTGCTGTGGCAGGGAATTTGCACAAGTTTGCAATGTGATATGCATCATAGGATGCCTCCATGACTGAATCTTACATTGTTGTGAATTTGGTTAAGTTGAGTCATGTGACTGCTGCTTCTGCCCTGGGCAGGGGAGGACAGGGATGGAAGATCAGTTTTTAGTTTGGGCTATGTGTGAAATTTTTTCTCCTCACCAACAGGAGTTAAATAAGAAATCTCCAGAATAAAAGTTTCATGCTAGAATGAAAAATACATAAATACATTCTAGGACATGTCACAGACTTTTTCTCTTTTTGGGGTTATAAAGTGTCGAGGGCAAAGTGTCTCTTTATTAGGCATGGGAAGAAGATGCTATTGTGGCTACAAATTCTGAATGGTTGCAGATGTGTGTTGAAATAATAGCGGCGGAGCTGCGTCCCCTGCACCCTGCCGCCCACATGGCTAGTTTAGCTTATGTCCCGAAATAATTACACAGAAACTGTATTCTTTTAAACATTGCCTGGCCCCAATAGTTCCAGCCTCTTATTGGCTAGCTCTTACATATTAATCTAACCCATTTCTATTATTCTGTGTAGTCCACAAGCCGGCTTACCAGTAATGATCTTAGCCTGCATCTGCCTGGAGTTGGAGAACCATGGCGACTCACTGACTCAGCTTCTTTCTCCCAGCATCCTGTTCTGTTTTCTCCGCCTACCTAAGGGTTGGCCTATGAAATGGGCCTAGGCAGTTTCTTTATTAATAAGAAATTATTCCCACATCAGACGTGGAGCCTTTGTTCATGCTGTCATCAAAAGTCAACATAACAACATGCCAGCATGGGAAAACAGCAATATGCAGCAGGAAAAATAGACTAAGAGAAAGAAGATAAAACAATAAGAAGGCAAGGCTTTGGTCATTCTTACTGAAGGGATTCTGGGTCAGAACCTCCAGCTTCTTTGTGGTTTTTGGGTGTGAGTGATCATGTTAATGTATGCACAGTAATTTTTTAAAATTTAACTTTATGTCTGTCACTATTCTTAATCATTATATTTTCCCTCTGAACTCCTGAGACAAAGAATGACTTCTGGGCCTCTAAAGACAGCTTGGTTCCCAGACCCACATCCAGTGCCTCATAACCACCTGGGATTCTTATCCCCAATGACTCCGTTTTCTGACCTCTTGCAATACCCACATGCACACGTGCCCCACATAGAAACATGTCAAATAAAATAACTCTCTAAAAATGAGTACCTTCTGATGTTATTAAATATGGACATCTGTACCCACATTAACTTGGATGACAATTTAAGTCAAGACTCTGCAGCTCAGAATGGGCTAACCAGATAAGGCCTGCCATATTTAGAATACTGTTTTAATAAGGTTTATTCCTGTCTAGGTTGGCTGCATTTTACATATTCAGTCACCAGCCTGGGAGGATTATTGTCATGACAACCAAGACTGACTGACTTGCCTCTCAGAAACAGTGACAATTCATCATGTTTGTGGATAACTGTACATCTGGATGACTTTCTAGGAGGTTGTAGCATTTCGGTTAGTTCTAGCTGCGCCTTTCCCCAAGTCCAAAGCACATCTTTAGGCAAGTCTTAACCTACTGGCATTTTGTCATCTTCACCCATTTAATAGGAAGCGACTGATCATTTTTATTGTCTTTAATGTTACTTTTAATTGTGACTGGCTGAGCCCATAGAGTTTTACATATTTATGGACATGTTGAGCACAATAGTCTATGCACTTGGTGCAGATTCCTTTCAACACTTCAATGTTTGGTGAATTTTAAGTCTTGCCTTTAGAACTCATTCAAATAAGAAAGAAAATTGTCTTCTGAACTTTATAATTTGTTCTCTAGCTTATTTTCCAGTCCTTAAAACTAAAAAATAAAAAACCAAAAACCCAGCAGGTTAAAATTTAGTGTAAAGAAAGATGACTTGAAACAGGTTTAGAACAATTGTAATTTTATTAGACTATGAAGACAGTAGATCTGAGTGTCCAGTTCATTTGATGCACTGGGCTAATTGTTAACGTCTGAGCAAACACATCAGCAGTTGATAACTTTGATTATTACACACAATAGAAATGTGAAGTAAGTCTATATCATGGGTCCACTCTCTCTTCTTGCTAGCTATGTGTAGTGGCTGCTAGTTCATTTTGGCTATCACTTATATAATAGCTAACTCCTGACTGTGTAGTATAAAGCAATGTTTCATAATGGATCATTTTGTCTGTTCATGGTTAGGTACCTTATAGTTCTTCGTCTGAAAGTCAGTTATGATTTAGTATGGTTTCAATTGTCACACATTCTCTTTATTCTAAAAAAAGATTGACTTGCATTTAGATATTTTCCTACTCAAAGGACTTTGAAAATCTTTTATGTAATCCATTGCTCTTTTGCTTCTTCCTGCCCCACTTTTAATTAGGGTCCTAGGGTAACCAGAATGGTTGCTGCCTGTTTAAGAAAGCGATGCATTTATTTGCTTTGTGGAAGGTCCAAGGCCCTCCCCACTATATCTAGACTGAGCAAGATATCCATTTAAAGAGAATAAGTTCCCTAAGGCCAGTACATGCAGGAGGGATAAATCCTGGTACAACTGCCAGTGGTCCCTCAGTCAGCCCCAGCCATGTAACCATCAACCACATTCAGAGGGACTAGTTTTGTCCTATGCTTGTTTCTTCCCAGTCTGGCTGGAGTTTCAATGGGTATTTCATCATGGTCTTGACCTCCTTGCTCACACTCTCATTCCTCCCACTCTTCAATTGGACTTTGGGCTGTCAGTCCAGTGCTGTATTGTGGGCCTCTACCTCTGTTTCCACGAGTTGCTGGATGAAGGTTCTATGGTGATATTTAAGATATTCATCAGTTTGACTATAGGGCAAGTCAAGATCAGGCACCCTTTCCTCTATTGCTTAGGGTCTTAGCTGAGGTCATCCTTGTAGATTCTTAGTTTCTCTAGAGCTAGGTTTCTTGATAACCTTATAGTGGCTCCCTCCATCAAGATATCTCTTTCCTTGCTCTCATCTCTGTCCTCCCTCCATCTTGAATATCTCATTCCCTCAAGTTCTCCTCAACCCTCCCATTCTCCCCTCCTCTTCCTTTCCACCTTCTATTCTCCCCATACACCCATGCTCCCAATTTTGCCAGGCAATCTTGTCTGTTTCCACTTTCCAGGTGGATCTATACATTTTTCTTAGGGTTCACCTTATTACTTAGCTTCTCTAGGATCATGTATAGGCTCCACATCATTGTTTATAGCTAGAATCCACTTATGAGTGAGTACATACCATATTCATCTTTTTGGGTCTGGGTTACTTCACTCAGGATAGTGTTTTCTAATTCCATCCATTTGTATGTAAGAGTCAAGATGCCATTGTTTTTTACTCCTGAATAGTACTCTAATTTGTAACTGTCCCACATTTTCTTTATCCATTCCTCACTTGAGGGACATCTAGGTTGTTTCTAGGTTCTGGCTAATACAAATAATGCTGCTATGCCTTTGTAGTATGATTGAGCATCTTTTGGGTGTATGCCAAAGAGTGGTATTGCTAGATCCTAAGGTAGGTTTATTCCCAAATTTCTGAGAAACTGCCATACTGATTTCCGAAGTGGTTGTACAAGTTTGCATTCCCACCAGCAATGGATGAGTGTTCCCCTTACTCTACATCTTCTCCAGCATAAGCTGTCATTGGTGTCTTTGATCGTAGCTATTCTGACAGGTGTAAGATGGTATCTCAGAGTTGTTTTGATTTGCATTTCCCTGATGGCTAAGGATGCTGAACATTTCCTTAAGTATCTTTTGGACATTTGAGATTCTTTTGTTGAGAGTTCTTTGTTTAGTTCTATACCCCATTTTTAAAATTGGGTTATTTAAAATTTTGATGTCTAATTTTTTGAGTTCTTTATATATTTTAGAGATCAGTCTTTTGTCTGATGTGTGGTTGGTGAAGATATTTCCCATTCAATAGGCTGCATTTTTTTTCTTATCGACTCTGTCCTTTGCTTTACAGAAGCTTCTTTGTTTCAGGAGGTCCCATTTATTTATTATTGCTCTCAGTATCCGGGCTACTAGGGTTATGCAGTGCCCATGCATGGAAGACTACTACCCACTTTCTCTTCTATCAAGTTCAGTGTGTTCAGATTTATATTGAGGTTTTTAAACCATTTGGAACTGAGTTTTGTGCATGGTGATAGATATTTTCATTCTTCTACATGTTGACATCCAGTTATGACAGCACAATTTGTTGAAGACGCTTTCTTTTATTCCATTGTATAATTTTAGCTTCTTTGTCAAAAATCAGGGGTTTATAGATGTGTGGATTAATATCTGTCTCTTCAATTTAACTCCATTGGTCAATCTCTCTGTTTTTATGCCAGTACCAAGATGTTTTCATTACTGTAACTCTGTAATAGAGCTTAATGTCAGGGATAGTGATGCCTCTAGAAGTTCCTATATTGAACAGGATTGTTTTGGCTGACCTGGATTTTTTGTTTTTCTATATGAAATTGATTATTGTTCTTTCAAGGTCTGTGAAGAATTGTGTTTGGATTTTGATAGGGATTGCATTGAATCTATAGATTTCTTTTGGTAGGATTGCCATTTTTACTATGTTGATCCTACCTATTCAAGAGCATGGGAGATCTTTCCATTTTCTGTTATCTTCTTTAATTTCTTTCTTCAAAGATTTCAAGTTCTTGTCAAATAGATCTTTCACTTCTTTGGTTAGTGTTACCCCAAGGTATTTTATGTTCTTTGTGGCTATTGTGAAAGGTGATGTTTCTCTGACTTCACTTTCAGCTTTTTATCATTTGCATTTAGAAGGGCTACTGATTTTTTTTTTAGTTGATCTTGTATCCTGCCACAAGATTAAAGGTATTTATTAGCTGTAGGTGTTCTCTGGTAGTAATTTTAAGGTCACACACACACACACACACACACACACACACACATATTATCATATCATATGTAAATAATGAATGTTTGACTTCTTCCTTTGTAATCTGAATCACCTTGTTCTCCTTTTGTTGCCTTATTGCTATGGCCAAAACTTCAAGAACTATGTTTATGAGATACGGAAAGAGAGGGCAGCCTTGTCTTGTTCCTGATTTTAGTGTAATGGCTTTGAGTTTCTCTCCATTTAATTTGATGTTGGCTGTCAGCTTGCTGTATATTGCTTTTATTATATTTAGATATGTTCCTTGTATTTCTGATCTCTCCAAGACCTTTATCATGAAGGGGTGTTGAATTTTGTCAAATGCTTTTTTTAGCATCTAATGAAATGATCATAAGGTTTTTTCTTTCAGTTTATTTATATGATGGATTACATTGATAGATTCTCACATGCTGAACCAGCCCTGCATCTGGGATGAAGCTGACTTGATTATGGTGCATGATTTTTTGATGTGTTCTTATATTCAGTTTGCCAGTATTTTATTGAGTAATTTTGCATCCATGTTCATGAGTGGGATTGGCCTGTAATTCTCTTTTTTGGTTGAGTTTTTGTGTGGTTTTCATATCAGGGTAACTATAACCTCATAAAAAGAGTTTGGCAATGTTCCTTCTGTTTCTGTTATGTGGAACGCTTTGTGGAGTATAGGTATTAGCTCTTCTTGGAAGTTCTGGTAGAATTCTGCATTAAAACCTTCTGACCCTGGTCTTTTTTTTTGGTTGGGAAGTTTTTGATAACAGCTTTTATTTCCTTGCAGTTTATAGGTCTATTTAAATTGTTCACCTGGTCTTGATTTAATTTTGGTATATGATTTCTCTGTGTAAAATTGTCTATTTCTTTTATGTTTTCCAATTTTTTGGAGTACAGGTTTTTGTAGTATGACCTAATGATTCTCTGAATTTCTTCAGTGTCTGTTGTTATGTCCCCTCTTTTAATTTCTGGTTTTGTTAATTTGGATGTTCTCTCTCAGCCTTTTGATTAGTTTGGATAAGGGTTTGTGTATCTTGTTGATTTTTCTCAAATAACCAGCTCTTTGTTTCATTGATTCTTTGTATTATTCTCTCTGTCTCTATTTTGCTGATTTCAGCCCTCAATTTAATTATTTCTTGTCTTCTACTTCCCTTGGGTGAATTTGCTTCTTTTTGTTCTAGAGCTTTCAGTTGTGCTGTTAAGTCACTTATGTGAGGTTTCTCCATTTTCTTTATGTGGGCACTTAGTGCTATGAACTTTCCTCTTAGCACTGCTTTCATAGAGCCCCATAGGTTTGGATATGTTGTGCCTTCATTTTCATTGAATTCTAGGAAGTCATTAATTTCCTTATTTGCTCCTTGACCCAGGCGTGGTTCAGTAGTTCACTGTTCAATTTCCATGAGTTTGCATGCTTTCTGAGAGTAGCATTATTGTTAAATTTTAACTTTAATCCATGGTGGTCTGATAAGACACGGGAAATTACTCCAAAGTTGGTTTTTTTTTTTTTTTAATTTGTGGAGGTTTGCTTTGTTTCCGAGTCTGTGATCAATTTTAGAGACAAAAGAAGGTATTTTCTTTTGTGTTTGGGTGCAATATTCTATAGATGTCTGTTAAGTCCATTTGAGTCATGATATCTATTAGTTCTCTTATTTCTTTGTTAAGTTTCTGTCTGGTTTACCTGTTCATTGGTGAGAGTGGAGTGTTGAAGTCTCCTGCTATTAGTGTGTGGGGTTTGATGTGAGATTTAAGTGTTAGTAATATTTCTTTTACATTTGTGGGTGTTCTTATATTTGAGGCATAGATGTTCAGGATTGAGACTGCATATTGATGAATTGTTTCTGTTATGAGTATTAAGTGTCCTTTTCCATCTTTTCTGTTTGATTTTAGTTTGAAATCTATTTTGTTAGGTATTAGCATAGCTACATCTGCTTGTTTCTTAGGTCCATTTTATTAGAAAACCTTTCTCATACCCTTTACCCTAAGGTAGTGTCTATCTTTGAGGTTGAGGTGTGTATACAGCAGAAGGCTGGATCCTGTTTTCATTTCCATTCTCTTAGGCTGTGTCTTTTTTATAGGTGAATTGAGTCCATTGATATTAAGTGATATTAATGACCAGTGGTATTTTTATTTATTTATTTATTTATTTATTTATTTATTTATTTATTTATTTTAATGAGAAAAAAAATTTCTGCCTCCTCCCAG
>NC_022013.1:33768852-33770062 GCF_000317375.1 Microtus ochrogaster | reverse complement strand
TACTGATGAATATTTTGCATATCACCATAGAACCTTCATCTGGCGATGGATGGAGATAGAGACAGAGACCCACACTGGAACACTGGACTGAGCTGACCAGTGGTTTTTAATTCCAGATATTTTTCGGTAGTAGCGTTTATGTATTTCCCTTTTTTGGGTTATGCTGGTGGTGGTTTATCTGTTTCCTGTGTTTTTGTGGGTGCAGTTAGCTTCTTTGGGTTGGGTTTTTTCCTTCTAATACTTTCTGTAAGGCTGGATTTCTGGATACATATTGTTTACTGTTTTTGTCCTGGAATATCTTTCTCCATCGATGGTGAATGCAAGCTTTGCTGAGTATAGTAGTCTGGGCTTTATGGTGTCTTAGTGTCTGCAGCACGTCTATCCAAGACCTGGCTTTCATGGTTTCCATAAAGAAGTCAGGTGTGATTCTGATAGGTTTACCTTTATATGTTACTTGATCTTTTTCCCTTGCAGCTCTTAATATTCTTTCTTTATTCAGTATATTTCTGTTTTGATTATTATATGACAAGGTGATTTTTTTTTGATCCAGTCTATTTGGTGCTTCTTGTACCTTCATAGGAATATCCTTCTTTATGTTGGGAAAGTTTTCTTCTATAATTTTGTTGAATATATTTACTGGGCTTTTGAGCCGTAATTCTCCTTCTTCTACCCCTTTTATTCTTAGGTTTGGTCTTTTCATGGTGTCCCCAATTTCCTCAATGTTTTGTGTTAAGAATTTGTTGGATTTGTTGTTTTCTTTAATCAATGAGTTTATTTCCTCTATAGTATCTTCAGTGTCTGAGATTCTTTCTTTTATATCTTGTATTCTGTTGGTTATACTTGTCTCTGTAGTTCCTGTTCGTTTACCCAGATTTTTCACATCCAGAATTACCTTGGTTTGTGTTTTCTTTATTACCTTTATTTCAGTCTTCTAGGTTTGAACTGTTTGCTTCACCTGTTTGATTGTTTTTTTACCCTTGGTTTTCCTGGGTTCTTTTAGGGATTTATTAATTTCTGCCATTTTTTGTTTGTCATTTCCTCCATCTCTTTAAGAGAGTTTTTTCATTTACTTTTTAAAAAGGTCTCCATCATTTTCATAAAGTTATATTTAATGTTGCTTTCTTCTTCTTCTTCTTCTTCTTCTTCTTCTTCTTCTTCTTCTTCTTCTTCTTCTTCTTCTTCTTCTTCTTCTTCTTCTTCTTCTTCTTCT
>NC_022013.1:33748191-33768752 GCF_000317375.1 Microtus ochrogaster | reverse complement strand
CTTTCTTCTTCTTCTTCTTCTTCTTCTTCTTCTTCTTCTTCTTCTTCTTCTTCTTCTTCTTCTTCTTCTTCTTCTTCTTCTTCTTCTTCTGGGTTAGGATCATCAAGTTTTCCTGTTGTGTGACTGCTGGGTTCTCGTGTTACCATGTTGCTTTTTAGGATGTTGGAGGAATTCTTGCATTGGCACCTACCCATCTCTTCCTTAAATGAGGCCAGCAGCAATCTTGGTCTAATCCTTGCAGTGACTGTCTGAGTGTTTGGGAGTTTTCCTTGGTCTGTTCTGTACTGTCAATTTCTGTGTCTCTAAGCATGCTCTCTTGGTCTTCTCTCTGGTTTGTTCTCTTGGTCCCCTTAATATTGTAGCTATCTCTTAGCTCTTAGGCAGGATGGGACTAGTAGCTTGTAGGGTCTGGTGAACGGGGTTGGGTTTTGGGGGGAGCCTACCCAAAGGAAACTCTCCTGCTGGCTGGCTAGAAAAGCCAACGGAGTTGGGGAAGGGGCCCAGGGTTTTGTTTCACTGTGGAGGTCCTAGAGAATGGGGTTCCTGCCGTGTGGCTGTTCACTCACCTCTTAATTCCCCTCAGTATTGGAGCAAGCTATGTTTCAGAGTTCTACTAAGGTTGCAGGAGGATAGGCAAGTTTGGGTCTGGGTGGAGCTAGTAGCTTGGAGGGGCTGGTGGATGGGGTTTGGTGGAGCCTACCCACAGGAATCCCTCATGCTGGCTGGCTAGAAAAGCCAAGGGAGTTGGTGGGTCGGACTTTGCTTCTTTTGGTCTAACTTTCTTTTTACGTTATCTCCTTATTAGCATATGGAAGTTATATAAAGGGCTTCATTGTGACATAGTCATACATGCATGTTGTTTATCCTTCCATTGTGTCTTTAACAGGCAGAGTTGAATTAGATTTATGTTCGCAGGTATTTTTCTCAGTATACTTTCCATCTTGGTTTCTCATAAGATATGTCCACCCCTTTTAGGTGCTGGGAATTGAACTTACGGCCTCTGAGTGCTAGGCAAGAGATCTACCTCTGAGTTATATTTCTAGCCCCAATCTATTCTGCTTTAGTAAGGTCCTCCACTGTTTCCCTTTCTTTAGATGTGTCTTGATTTGCGTCTAAACCCATGTATTCATTTGTGTCTGTCTTCATTTTGTTTACCAGCTCATGTCTGCATGATAATGGTAGCCTTCATGGGCATAGCACATGTACACTTACAGAAGGCTCCACATTAGGAAGGACCCACCCACTTAATATATTTTTACTGTTGCCATCTTGAAAATGTAATGCTTTGAACAGCTCTGTCCTTTCATTTACTATGGTGCCTCAAAATTGTCCATCTGCTCCTGAATGTAGATTGCACCTATTTATTTAGATAAGTGGGTTTTTTGTCTGTTTGTTTTTTATTTGAACTTGTAACATTCTTCATCTTTTCTTGCTTCCTGTCTTTCTGAGGTACATCATTTTGGTTATTATTTTAATAATCTCATGTTTAACTCTGTTTATTGCTTACATTCTTCAGAAAAACTTAGCTTTCGGTGTTTCCTCAGAGATTCAGAGCCAAGCACTGGGCTGAGCTCCTGGAGTCTTGTTGAAGACAGGGAAGAGGGGTTGTATGAGCCAGAACTAGGGGGAGCAAGATCATAATAGGAGAACCCACAGAGACAGCTGACCCTAGTTCATGGGAGCTCAGAAACTCTAGACCTACAGCTAAGGTGCTTGCATGGGGCTGACCTAGGCTCTCTGCACATGTGTGACAGTTGTGTAGCTTAGTCTGTTTGTGGGGTTCCTCGCAGTGAGATCAGGACCTGTCCCTGGTATTTGAGCTGGCTTTTGGGAACCTGTTCCCCATGCTGGATTGCTTTGCCCTGCCTTGATGCAAGAAAAGAAGATTGATCCTGCCTCAACTTGATGTGCCATGCTTTGTTGATGCCCATGGGAGGCCTGCCCCTTTCATAAGGGAGACTGAGGAATGCATGGGGGCAGGGCATAGACAGGAGGTAGATCATGGGGTAGAGCAAACAGGAGGAGCAGAGGGAGGGGAAACTGTAATCGGGGATGTAAAATAAATGAAAAATTTTAATTAATTAGATAAAAAAGAAAAAAAAATCAGAATATTGGGAATCAATTTTCCTCAAGACTCAGATATGCTAATCTTGGGCATACACCCAAAAGATGCTCCATCCTACCCCAAGGACACTCAACTATGTTCAAAGCAGCTTTCTTCATAAAAGACAGAAACTGGAAACAACCCAGACATCTCTCAACCAAAGAATGAATAAAGAAATGTGTTAATTTACACAATGGAGTATTATTTAGCTCATAAAAAGTATGACACCATGAAATTTGGAACAAATGACTGGAACAAAAAAAATTATGCTGAGTGAGATAACCCAGATCCAGACAGACAAATGTGATATGTACTCACTTATGAGTGGATATTAGCTGTTAAGGAAAGGACAATCATGCTGCAGTTCACAGATCCAGACAGTCTAGGTAACAAGGAGTGTTCTAGAGGGATGGATCTCCCTGAAAAAGGGAAATAGAGTAGATTTTGTGGGTGGACTCGGGGTAGGTGGAGGTGAACAGAAGGTGGGAATGGAAGGGAGGAGGAAGAGAGCACTGGGAGACACAGCTAGAATAGGTGGGCATTTGGGTGGCAATGTGGAAACAGTGTGGTTGAAACTTCCTGGAAGCTCTGAGATTGCTCCCTAGTTAGGTCTTCCTGTAAAAGAAGATATGGAGTTGGACCGGCCATCTTCTGTAACCAGTCTAGGCTCCCAGTGATGGGACTGGGGCACTAACCCAGCCACAAAACTTCTGACTCACAACCTGTCCTGCCTGCAATATACTCTGGGGCAATGGTGGTGGCTCAGAGTTTGTGGGTGTGGCCAACCAATGACTAGCCTAACTTGAGACCCAAGCTACTAGAGGAAGCTCATGCCTGTATGGCTAGAATCTGGGAGTTGGATAGCTCAGAGACCTGGAATAGAACCAAACTAGACTACAAAGAAACCCTGTAAAAAAAAAAAAAAAAAAAAAAAAAAAAAAAAAAAAAAAAAAAAAGGAAATGATTCCCAATTACTAATGACATTCTACTATACTCATTGATTAGTGCCTAGACTGATTTTCACCAGAAAGGCTTCCTGCTGCACTTGATGGGAGCAGTTGCAGAGACCCACAGCCAAACGTGAGGCAGAGTTTGGGGGGAACACCACAGAAGAGAGAGAAGATGGATTATAGGAGCCAGAGGTCGAGGACACCAGGACACTATGGCCCACAGAATCAACTAAGCAGGGCTCTTTGGGGCTCACAGAGACTGAAGCGGCAATGCAGAGCCTACATGGGTCTGCACTAGGCATTCTTCACATATCTTGTGGTTGTTTAGGTTGCGGTTTTTGTGGAACTCCTAAGAGTAGGGGTGAGGGTGTTTCTGACTCTTTTGCCTGCTTATGGGAGCCATTTTACTCCCACTGGGTTATCTTGTCTGAACAGCCTTGATATGAGGGTTTGTGCCTAGTCTTATTGCAATTTGTTAAGCTGTGCTCTGTTAATATTCCTGGGAGGCTTGCTCTTTTTTGAAGTAACACAGAGGAGCAGTGGATCTGGGGGGGAGGTGAGGTGGGGGGCTGTGGCTACTAGGAGGGAGAGAGAGGAGGCTGAGCTCGGAATGTATTGTATTAATGGAGGAAAAAAAGTCAAAGACATCTCAAATCTGAAAAAAATGTATATGTATAGTCAACTTAAAAAAGATTATTTTTATTTTATTTTATGTGTATAAAGAGTGTTTCCTTACATGGTTGTCTGTGCACTATGTCCACGCCTGATGCTGGTAGAGGCCCAAAGAATGAATATGATCCCCTGGGACGAGAGTTACAGGTGGCTGAGGGTGCTGAGAACCAAGCCTAGGTCCTCTAGAAGGGCAACAAGCTCTCTTAACTGCTACGTCATCTTTCCAGCCCCTATGGTTAGCTTTTTATGAGCTACTTTCTAAGTAATGGAAAGACGGTATGAGAGTCAATGACGATGATTCACACAGGACATATGCATTTTGAAAGCATCATATGGTTTTCACCATTGGGAGTTTATCCTTTTATTCTTGTTTGCGTGGGTTAATTGGTTTGTGCTCCCCGAATACACAACAACTGGTGGATGGAGGAGATGCTGAGCAGCAGAGGTTAGCTAACTGAGGTTAAATATTTTTGCTAACAAAGGAGATGGATTGTTTGTGATTTTTGTTTTTAGACATGAATCAATTTTCTTTCTTTCTTTCTTTCTTTCTTTCTTTCTTTCTTTCTTTCTTTTTTCTTTCTTTCTTTCTCTCTTTCTTTCTTCTGGTTTTGACAGTTTTACTTGAGGGGATTAGTGGGATATAAAGAATTTCTGAATAACATTTACATGCCAAACATCCCATTTATCTGTTGCAGCCCAAATCACTTTATCTCATGATACAGGAAGGATTTAAATAATATCAAAATCTGGTGTGCCCTGAAGTTCTATATGCTGCCCAGGTATAAACTCTTATTGAAAATATTATTTTAACAAACACTCATATATCTCCTGTTAGATGGGCAGTGTTCTGGGCACTTTAAAGATATAATCCCTGCTGAATCTGGTGGCACAGCCTGTAATCTGAGCTCCTCTAGAGGTTGAGGCAGGGAGATTAGATATTTAATATCAGATTGAGTAGTTTATACCATGTCTGAGAAACAAACAAACAAACAAAACCAAGCAAGCAAACCCTCATTTAATGACGTTATAGTGACTATAACATATCTTCAGTCTGTAGTTGAAAAAAATGAGGCACAGATTAGGCATCTAACTTTCCCAAAGACGCAGACATTCATTGCTAAAGTGAAGGTCTGAAGGTAGCTCTAGGCTCCACGTACCTTGCTGCTGCTCCAATCTGTGATCTGTTTAGACTTGCATGACTGATGGAACATAGCGTTCACACATTAAAGGGCTTTCTAAAAGCAAACCGTTTAAAACTTTTCCACTTGGAAATGCATAATAACATAATCGAATATATAGACTACAAACATCAGTCTTAGAACCACACACGAGTGAGATGTGCTCTCCAATCTTACTAACTTGACACTTGACAGAACATCCCCAGAAGGTGACGCTCAAGATGCTTCACTAGCTGTCGCCATCCCTTCTGGAGACTTGTGACCACAGTTGGTGACATTACTGACATCTTTTATCTGCTGCCATGCTTTTTCTTTTGGCTAGACATCGCAGTGAACAGAGTTCCATGGCCAATCAATGTGGCGCATGAGGATCGATTGCAGTCTGCGAACATCCCTTCTTGAAGCCTTTCCATTTCTCACTTCTGTCTGTGCTCTGCACATTCTTTCATGAAAAAAGAGAGTTTAGGGATTATTTTCAGTACCTGTAGCTTCTCTTAGACAAATGAATCTCTGATTATTGTGGAGATCTAGTCAATAAAGCTGTCAGAACTCTTAAAACACCGACAGTGCAGCCAAGTTCAGCGTTTTAAACCTCTAGCTGCTTTAGAGTATGAAATATGAGAGAAGGGAGTAATATTTATACAAAAAGACCTTCAAAGGGGAAAGAGTTGAGAGTTAGATGATAGACAAGTATCCTGTGTTTCATATTGGGACAACAATCATAGGCTTCACTAAGCTACTTAAGAAATCAAGCACTTAATTTCTTTTAACTTTTTCTTTTTTGAATGACTTTTTCTTGATAATTGGTCATTGCCCAAAATGACCCCACATGCCCACCATTCAAGTTTACATAACTGCATCCCTCTGTATCCACATGGATTCCCGAGGTGCAGAGTGGCATGGGGTTCTTCTTGTAGTTTCTATCTGTCCTTCCCATAGCACCCAGGCTCTCTCCTCATTTGCCGTTTCCTCTTCCCATTAAAAAACAAGCCAGGATTCATATATGAATTTTACTCTTATTTTACAACATAAGGCAAATTCTTCTGGATTATTTCTTTGGGAATCAGGCACATAGGTTTAAAGGGGATTACTTTACCCCCACATATCTTAACTTTTGCCTTCAGAAGCCTAGAAATTATGCCAACTCAGCAGTTGCATGCCTGGATTATGTTGACACTAGCCCTTGTGATGGATGAATGCCCATCCTCAAGAGGTTTTCACAAACTGGGTAGCCTTTCAAAACGTGCTAATTTGTATTCTTTATTGATTGTTGAGACAGGCTATCCTATGATGACTTTGAGCTGCCTGTGCTTTTCGAGAGCTGTGATTACATATGTGTCTGCCGTACCCACAATACATTGGATAGTCTTATAGTTTTGGTTGTGAGTGCAGCCTTTAACAGCTGAACCATCTCTCCATCCTTAAATACGATATTCTTAACCAACTGGTGGTTTTTGCTCAAGCAGTACTTAGGGGGCCCAGACTCTTGTGTAAAAGGCTAGCTACATTGTCTTTTTTCTATAGCTTCAGGAGTCATTGTGCTTACCTGCTTCATAACAGCAGAAGTGGAGTTTCATGAGTGTTGTGTGTGAGGAAGCTTCAAGAAGTCCATTGAGGAATAGTGCATAGCAATTTGTTCACTTTCCTTTGGTTACATTGAACGTGTTGAGGAAATGGGTAACTCTCTCCTAGAAAGAAGTGGCAACTGATTGATTCAGTCTTTAAAGTCTAGAGTGCTACAGAATCACATGACACATGTCCTGCATTTCCTGGGGCATTCTCACTCATCTTGATTTGAAGGCGAGAAAAACAGTTGATGGAAGAACAGACACTGGCTGGGGAGGAGATGGGGTAACACAAGTCACCATCTTTTAGCGAGGCACATGGCCTAGCTACAGCTTCATTTCTCTGAGTGTTGTTTATCTCCTGACTGTGAAACAACTTAACAATGTCAGGGCACTGGCTGGGGAGGAGATGGGGTGACACAAGTCACCATCTTTTTTAGTGAGGCACATGGCCTAGCTGCAGCTTCATTTCTCTGAATGTTGTTTATCTCCTGACTGTGAAATGACTTAACAATGTCAGGCTCTCCTCAAACATACCACTGTTAATGCCAAATGAAGTAAGTACAAGGTGGAGCAATCATCTTAAGCACAAACACTAGGATTCATTTTTGGACAACAGCTGGCTTTCAAAAGAAAAATTACCATTTTAATTTCCTTATGGGTAGCCAGGTGTAGTGGCACAGGGGGCCAAGGCCGGTTGATCTCTTTGAATTAGGTGCCAACCTGGTCTACGTAGCAAGTTACAGGCCATTGAGAGTATGACTAAAAAATAAATAACCAAATCCATTTCCTTATAGGTGGGAAGAAAATTTTGTGGTATAAGTCTGTAGAGAGGAGATAAAATCACTTTGCAGGAGAAATGATAAGAGCTGGGGAGCAAAGCACCCAGGAGAGAAGGGAAGAAATTCAGTGGAAAAGAGAAGTGTTTTTCAATGTTCTTTATACTCAAGGACATCTACTATTCATTTTCCTATTAATTAATTAATTAATTAATTAATTAATTAATTCACTTATTTTTGTTTCTAGGTACAAAATTTGGAACCCCAAACTTTCAGTACAATTAATAATTTTTGTGGTAGAAATGAATGAAAAGTAAGTGAGTGCTGTATTGGCTTTAGTACAGAACTGAAATAGAAGGTTGTGTGTACAAATACACAGACACATAAACACACACAAGGCCTTCTATGTGTGCTCTGAACACATGATGGACTATTCCTCCATGTGCCAAATGCCATCTAAAATTGTAAAGTATATAGTCCCACTTCTCACACTGAAGTTTTCAATATCCTATTCATGTTTTATGTCATTATACTCTTAATTATACATTTATTGGCCTGTAAGTTTTATTCTTTTGCTTTAAATCTGTGTTTAAGTGCATTTTCTGAAAACTACAAAGTTATCCAAACAGAACAGATTGAATTCCAAGGTTAGGAAGATTTTCTAATCATAATTTATGGTCCAAATAAAATGTGATAAAGCAAGGTGGTGTGTGTGCAGGTTCTGAGCCTTAGGGCCATTTGCCATTACTCCCTCCCCAATGGGGGAACGCCTTTCTGACCCTAGTTAGAAGCACTCTTCCGAAGCATTGCTGTGTCTAAATTTAGAATTGCGTGCTGCATGTACTCTGATCTATTTCAGTGAACTGATTTAATTTGTAGAGATTTTATCTCATGTATTATTTTGTATTTTCTTCTGAAGTTATGAGGACTAGTCTCTGTCTTAATGCCTAAGAATATTGTAACACCTTTATTATCATGGTATAATTTATGAAAGAGTAATTTTCCCCCAAGGGTCTCCTTTTTTCTTTCTTTTGCAAAGCTGTGCAAACGATGGACGTACTCACAGTCTGCAGGAAAATCCTTCTTTTGGATTGTTCCCGGGTTACTGATTAGTACTACTTTCACATCATATTTAAGTTCTCAGAATTGCTTATCTGTGCTGTGGATCAGTGAAGAATCCGGGTGAGCTGTTGCTACTTTACATAATTAAGTTCTTGCCTGAAAAAGAAAGTAACACATTAGGAAGTGAATCAAGCCTAAGGTTGGGCTTTGCAAATACTTTCTGTTCCTGTTATCTTCCCATTTATAATCTGAAACAATAGCAAAAGAGAGGAGACAAAGAATCAGCCAGGTTGATAGCTCATATTTCCTCACAAAATTCTTAGGAATTTTCCTCCGCAGACCCCTCCGCACTCAGTGATAAACAGTAAATGCCATTTAGAAAACAATTTCTCATTGTTCAAAAACTGACCAATGTGTGGGTGAAACCAAGGTGAGGGTAGGGAGAGATTTTGCATGTAGAGAAAATGGGCCACGTGGACACTCAGATACAGAGAGGATTGACAATGCAGCTTCTCATAGCCTACGGAGCAGCACACTCACACAGCACTGTGTACACCATTTCTGTGTAAAACAGAGGCCTTGGGTTAGGCTGAAACAAACTTTGCATGCCTGAGTGGGATGTTCACTGATTCTGTAGGCAAGTGTGGAGGGAATCAGACTGTTTGCTTCATTGTTCGGAATCCTTTATTTCTTCTTCTTTGGGGGCTGGCTGGTGTCCCAAGTGGAATCCTCTCTCTTCTATTTATGTAGCTCTCCAAGATGTAATGGTATCTTTCTCTGGTTAGTGTAATAGGAAAAATTGCATTTGCTTATCTATTACAAATGGAAATCACCGGGGAATATAAAGAGCACTTTCAATTCTGCGACCATTATTTCAGAAGCAATCAAATGCAGAGGAATGAAAGTCAAACACAGAGAAAAATGCTGATAGATTGGGCAATCTTCATGGCTCGCTGGGACCATCATTATTTCAGTGTTCTGGAGGAAAATGCAGATTTGAAAGATGGTAAACCCCAACCCAAGCAATCAATCACTCACCTCCTGTAGCAATAATAATTGCTCGGGAGGTGCTGTTCCGACATTAGCTATATAGTCATCCCTGTTTGTTCCAGCGCATACTAAATCTTATGTAAGATTACATGAACACCCCCGCGCGATGAGTATATGGCTCCAGGATATTTTCAGAGGCAGAGACTCAGTCCTGTTCACCTGTGAATGATGAGGTCAAAGCCAGCACTGCAGCTGCAAAGAGCAAGAGCCTTGACATTGTCTTTTCTCTAGAATACTCTGCCCTTTCAGTCTGGATTTTAAAAATAGGCATTTTTCTGCCTTCAGTGCATGTGTCCCACCTTCATAATCGGAAGGCAATTTTATTAACACAGTAAATCTTACTTGACTGATACTTAAGAAGATGCTCTTCCTGGGCAAACTAAAAGCCTGGCATGGCTTTTTCTGATGTTCTTAAATATTTTATTAGCAGAATCTTCTCACCACCCCTTCCTATTCATAGTCTCCTTCAGTTTAATGTTATAAAACAGGTGGTAGAGTTGTCAAAACTGTATGTCTGCTAGATACAATCTTTGAAAATGTGCTGTGTTCTCTTTCTTATTTTTCTCTTTATTAGATGTCTCAGGCTCAAAAAAGTCTAGATGACAGTTTGGAGAAAGATATATCCTGTTGGCAATCCAAGTTCTGAGGGCTTTAGAGTCACGACATTAAATATCATGTTTTTTTTATTCCTTTTTAATAAAGTTTTCTAGTTTCCCCTTTCTCTTTCAGACTCTACAAGGAGCCTGGAATTCCACCTCCCTTTTACCCTGTTCTAGAGATGTTGTTCAGAGTGTTAGTGAGGAAGAATTCACATACAGAGCTGGGAGAGTTGTGGGTCTGCCTTGATGTTCAGGGAGAACTTTTTTTATTCATTGGTCAATTTTCTTAATTATGTGTGGCGGTTCAGGCATTTCACTATTCTTAAATTTCATTTCTAATCATTCCTCCCCCCCCAAAGAAAACAGAGGTTGAATAGTCAGAGTATTACTAAATAATGAGAACTTCTCTCCCTTTTATATTTTTGAAAATTCCAAACTATCTAGAGAACTAGGTGTGTCATCTCCTAGTTGTGACTTCCTGGCCTACGTGACCTGACCGAACGTATCCTCCTGGACCATGTGACCAACGTGAACCACGCGGCAAGAGCTCAGGCCCCTGTGCCCACCCCCCAACTCCTTACCCTATATAAGCGGTACCCCATCTCTAATAAACGGAGGCTCTGACAAACCTAAAAAAAAAATACTTTTGGCAGGAGTGAAAAGGGAGAAAAGAGAATGGCAGGTTAGGTATTACAGGGATGTAGGCTGCTGCAGCATCCCCTGCCTTACGACAAGAGAAAGTAGTACAGAGAAAGAACCAGGAAAAGACTGATTCTTGCTCTATTTCAGGACACTTAAAAATTCTTACCCCTCATGCCTTTAAAACCATCTGTTGAAAAAAGCAAGTGAGAATGCCACACGTCATTGCTTAGTGTTTGATGTTTTGTCACACATTACCACACCACACTACTGACACTCAGAACAAAATTCAGACCCAACAGCTCCTATAAATCTTTTGTGTATTTCATGTGTATGTGTGTGTGTGTGTGTGTGTGTGTGTGTGTGTGAGAGAGAGAGAGAGAGAGACAGAGACAGAGACAGAGAGAGACAGAGAGAGAGAGAACGCTCAATGTCAACTTGGGTTGGGTTGGCTGACCAGTGAGCCACAGAGATCTGCTGATGTCTGCCTACCAAGCATGGGGATTTTTTGACAGGGTTACTGGGGACTGAGCCCAAGTCTTCACCCTTGCACTATAGGTACTTTACTCACAGAACTGCCCAGCCCCACTCTTTTCTATTTTTTTCCAGTTACTCTCTCTCATTCTCAAAGGACTGATTTCTATCTGCATAGATCTGCTTTCTTTCTTTTTGAAATAATAATACCCTTTATCAGTGTTCTATGGAGAGAACGTGTACTATATAGCATAAGGAAAAATATATCAATGCATATTGGAGTATGTGCTATACCATAGAACTATATTTGTTATTATAAATAAAATAATATATCTGGTCTCACCCTCTTCAATCTGGAGCTTGTTTATAAAACTGAAAATTGGTTATCACGGTTGTGTGTAGCTTTATATTGCTCAAGTATCGAGTAAATTTATCTCTGCTAATTTGGTATTATACTTGTGAATAGATACTTTCCTTCCTTAATGAGATGAGAGTGTTTAAAGGCCTACAGTCTGGAGCTGAAACATCTTTGCTGAAAATCCTGCTCATGTTTGCACACACATATAGGTGCTTGCATAATTGGACAAGTCACTTCCATTGCTTAAGCCTTTACCGATAACATAGGGGTAGTAATACCTTTCTTCTGGGCCATGTCCTTATGGAGGTAATTGTTGACTTTTATTGACATATGAAAGACATTTTAAAAGTACACAGCATGTGGACAGTAACATGCAAATGTAAATAGTGACTGGTTCCCTAACTGGAACCGATTTTTCCCCTTTTACTGAAATTAGATGTTTTCTTACATAATATATCCTGATTACAGTTTCTCCTCCCTCGAACACTTCAGTTCTTTCCCACCTCCTCTCAGGTGGATCTATTCCCTTTCTATCTCTCATTAGAAAACAAACAGGCTTCTAAGGGATAATAATAAAGTAAAATATAATAAGATAAAACAAAAACTAACATATAAGAGTTAGACAAACAAGATACTTACCTATGAGGATACAGAATATCATTAAAAGGCATTTTATCACTACAGTTTTTTTTTTAAAGACCAGTTGTTTCAGAATATTCCTTTACACTATGTGAAGATGTGTCACTGTGATTGGTTTAATAAAGAGCTGAATGGCCAATAGCCAGGCAGGAGAGACTAGGTGGGATTTCTGGGGAGAGAGAGAACTTTGGGAATAAGAGAGGTGTGGAGACACCAATGAGATGCTGAGCAAGTTAGACATAAAGTATAAAGGAGCAGTAACTGAGGCATGTGGAAGAACACAGTTTATTAGAAGCAGGTTAATTTGAGGTATAAGAGGAGTTAGTTCAGAAAAGTTCTAAGCTCTGGCCAAGTTTTCATAATTAATAATAAGTCTCTATGTTATTATTTGTGGGTGAAGTCTCGTGTACTCACCAGTTTGACCTCTCCATGTTCAATGAGTTGTGTAGGTGTTGTCTTCAGCAATGGAACATTTCTATCAGTTTGTCAAGAGCAGCCTATAGTCATGGAAACAGTCTGGGTTTGGGGGGAGATTTCCGTGAGATCCCTTTGACCAACAACTCAATTAAGATATAACCGAATTCTGGTACTGGAAGTTTTCTTTGGTGACAAGAGATGGCCAATTAGGACTCTGTTTCTTCCATGTAACTAAATTTTCTTCTGTCCTCTGTGCATCAAGTTTTGAGAACACAACAGGGAACAACAGATGGTAAGGTACTACAAGTGGGGAAGAGCTGCCTTTGGCAGAAATAAAAGAGGTTCTTGACATCATTTATCCTTTGCCCCCTCTTCATTACGTTTAGAATCAAGTATTTACATTTCATTTTCAGGAGTTTATTGTTTAATTAAAATCCCTAATTGCTCACAAGAAATTTTAAAAAATAGTAATACAGTATATAATGAAAAAAATTTAATTTGCTATAACTGTATTTTCACAAAATGAGACAGAAATTCCAGCTATACAAAAGTTAATACTTTGGCTGTAATCTACTTCTCCAGCACCTTATTTACTGTTTTGGAGTGAAGGTGATTGAGAAAACGACCCCAAAACTATTTTCTGTCTTTTTTTCAGGTCCTTAGTGTCACTGAGTTTTCCTTCCACCCTTTTATGTGCATTTCCACCAGATTCTAGAAGACCTCGCAACTATTGTGCTATATTGCTATGGACAATGCTGAATTGTTTGTCCTTTTCTTCCCTCTCTCAATATTTCTCCAACTGGTGCCAAGCCTCTCCGTGACCCCTTCATGCCTTAAAACAAACATGGAGCTTTATGATAAAATGTACCAAGATCACATGTTAACATCAATTGCCATTACTCAGTTTTCAGCAAGAGTGTGATTATCAGCCTCAGCTTTCACTTTAGATGCAGAACTGAACCTTTGCTGAGGAGTAATTATTGACAGCAAGGAGCAAAGAAAAAGAACATTTACTAGGCACCAAAGAATCAGCAATTGTTCAGAGAGTGAGGTGTGGTGACTTGTGCCTGTAATCCCAGTATTTGGGGTTCTAGGACAGGAGGACTAGAGTTCAAGCCCCCAAAGTATTAAATAAGGAACACTGTAAAAGAGAGGAAGAGAAGGAGGAATGAGGGAAGAAATGAGGAAGGGTTCATGATAAAGCACTGGGCATCTGTTAAAGACTTTAGGGAGTGATAAATGAGCAGGTCTTTGAAAAGTTGGAGTTATCATCCCAGATAGATGATATCCTAACTTTTCGATAAGTAGAATTTCACAACTGCTTTTTAAAGAATTGGACTTTGCATATTTTGGAATGGGACCCAAGTTTAAAAATAAAATTCACTATGTCTCATATTCACTATCAGGATAAGAGTAATTTTGTCAAATATTTAAAAAATGATTTTGTATATAAAACAGAGCCCATAGTATATACTTTTCCACTTGTGGAATCAGATAGACACTTGAAGTTGCAGATTTGGGGGTCTTTTTTTTTTTTGTTCTTTACTTTGAAGTTTTGGATTAGGGAAGTTCCACTGTACTTACATAAATAGAAATAATGAACTAGGGTAAAAACTCAGATTTCTTCTTGAATTCTGATTCTATATCCTTTAAACAATTTAAAACACTGTTTTCCCAAACAAATTTTGTGTTTTGTGAAGATTACAGGAAATAATGTATGTAAATACTTAGAAGAGGGCCCTTACTTATTTCTGTCATGGCTATTATATGTTATTACAGTGGTCATGGTGTCTTTTCACATCAGTGGAAACCCAAATTAAGATAGAAGTTGGTACCAAAGACTTGGGTGTTGCTGTGATAGACTTGACCGTGGTTTTGTTGGGAAGAATATGGACTTTGGGACTTTGGGGATTAGATACTAGTAGGAGGATGAAGACAGCGGTGCTGACTATGGTTTGATGACCCGTGGGAGCCTGGCTCAAGAAGTTTCAGAGAAGAAGCATGTTAATATGTTGCCTAGAGATTGTTCTTGTGATATTTTGTTGAAGAATATGCCTGCTTTCTGCTCTTGCCCAAAAAGTCTGTCGGAGGCTAACTTGAAGAGTTTTGGATTAGTTGCATTGGCAGAGGAAATCTAAAACAGCCTAGGATTGACTGTGTTGTGTGGTACTAGCGGTCACTATTCTTTTTAAACAATCTTTTTTTATACACCTGTCCCAGTTCCCTCTACTTCTGATTCTCTTGCTCCCCCATCTTCTCCTCACCCACTTCCCAATCCACTTCTCAGAGAGGGAGAGACCTCCCATAGGGAGTCCACAATGTCTATTGCATCATTTGAGGCAGGACCAAGCCCCACCACGCCCTGTTTCTTGGCTGAGCAATAAATATATCTTTCCACAGGGAATGGGCTCCAAAGAGCCAGTTCATGCACTAGGGATAAATACTGGTTGCATTACAGTCCACAACTCCAGAGAAGACAGGAAACATGGAGAAACCTAAGAGATACATACATGAAACCTGGAAAGGGGAAGTAGACAAGATCGCTTTAGTAAATTGGAAGCACGAAGGGAGGGGTGACGGTGATAGGGAAGTGGGGAGGGAAGTGGGGAGGAGAACATGAGGGATCATTTGCTCAACTATGCTCATAGCAATATTATTGGTAGTAGCTAAAATCGGAAAAAATCTAGGTGCCCTTAAATGGAAGAATGGATATAGGAGGTATGGTATATTTACACAATGGAGTATTAATACTCAGCAATACAAAAACAATGACATCTTGAAGTTTACAGGCAACTGGATGGAACTGGAAAGAACCATCCTGAGAGAAGTGACCCAGACACAGAAAGACAAACATGGTATGTATTCACTCATAAGTGGATATTAGACATAAAGCAAAGGATAACCAGTTTACTGTCAACAACCCCAGAGAAGACAGGAAACAAGGAGAACCCTAAGAAAGTCATACATGCATCCATCCAGGAAGGGGAAGTAGACAAGACCTCTTTAGTAAAGTGGCAGCAGGAGGGTGTCAGGAGGGTGGTGGGGAGTGGGGAGGGGAGAAGGGGAGTAGGGAGAAGATCATGAGGGATCAGAACTGTCAAGTTGGGTGAAGGACAGAGATGGAAAGCAAGGAAAAAGATACTTTGAAAGAGAGAGCCATTGTGGGGTTAGCAAGAAAACAGGCACTATGGAACCTTCCAGGAAACTGCAAGGATGACCCTAGCTAAGAATCTAAGCAGTAGTAGAGAAGGTACCTAAACTGTCCTTCCCTATAATCAGATTGATGACCACCTTAATAATTGTCATCATAAAACCTTCATCCGGTAACTAATGGAAGCAGATGCAGAGATCCACAGCTAAGGACTGGGAAGAACTCCTGGAGTCTAGCCACAGAAATGGAGGAACTGTATTATGAGCAAAGAGTCCAAGACAGTGATGGAAAAACCCACAGAAATAGCTGACTCAAGCTAGTGAGAGCTCACTGACACTGGACTGACAGTTGGTGAACCTGCATAAGACAGAACTCTGAATGTGGGTGATGGTTGTTTGGCTTGGGCAGTTAGTGGTCACTCTTATACAGATCTATTACGAAAAGAAGCAATCTGAGCAAGGTAAAATACAAAATGTATAGAGTGAGGAGAAAGGGTACACTAGGAAGTGGAATAGACCTAAATCAAGGAGATAAATAGATTAAGAAATGGAAAAATGAGAGTGGTGACCATACAGCAAGATCCTGCCCAGCTAAGCTACCAACTAGTAAAAAGGAATTAAAGAACATCTTAGGTTCATATGTGGTGGTGTACACCTTTAATCTCAGCACTCAGAAGACAGAGACAATTAGATATCTGAGTTCAAGGCCAGCCTATTCTACAGGGCAGGTTCCAGGACAGCCAAGTATAAGCAGTAAAGGAAACTATGGAAAACAGAAAGCTTATGAAGATGTAATTGAATGATAGACCAGACCATGTTCAGCCCTAGTGAGCAGCAGAACTTGGTAGCTTTGGCTATGTGGTTCTGGCTTTAGAGCCAAGGACAGAAGAAAGAGGTTATGGAATCTTTGTCCATGACTAAGGAAAGCCACTGAAGCCAAGTGTATGGCAGGTGTGGCCCTGCACGTCCCAGAGAGGCCATTGAGTGAATCTGTGAAGGTGCAACCTGGACTTCCTTGGAGACTATCAAATTTCATATCTGCCAGGGTCATTAGAATACTTGCCAGGGAATGCTGATGATAGCAGGCAGTGAAAATAGTCCAAGAGAAGGAAGTGTGTTATAGTCAGCAAAGATAGAAGGAGTTAGAGATCTCAACAGCATTTTGATATCACACATGGAGATGCAGAGTTTGGAGTTTGCCCAGCTGTTTTTTGGTCTTGTTTTGGTCCAGTATTTCCTCACTTTGCTCATTTCAAGATGGTAATGTATATCCTGTGCCACTGTGTCTTGGAAATATGTGATCTGCATTTTGATTTTGATTTTACCATTAAGTGATTGCATGAAACTCAGAGGAGACTTTGAACTTTTACTTTTAAGCAGGATTGAGACTGCTATAGACTGTGGGGATTTTTGAAGTTGGACTGAAAGCATTTTCATATTATGTTATGGTTATAAGCCTATGGGGGCCAGGAATAGGAATGGACATTATAGACTAATGATTAGAATGCTTGACCCATAAGGAGTGGCACTATTAGGAGATGTGGCCTTGCTCGAGGAAATGTGTCACTGTGGGGGTGGGCTTTGAGGTGTCATATGCTCAAACTATGCCCAGTATGGCTCACAGTCTCCTTGTGATGCCTGCTGATCAAGATGTAGAACCTCTTCAGCACCACATCTGCTTGCATGCCCCCATGGTTCCCACCATGACAACAATGAACTAAACCTTGAGACTGTAAGTCAACCTCAATTAAATGTTTTCCTTTATAAAAGTTGCAATGTCATGGTGTCTCTTTACAGCAGTAGAAACCCAAACTAAGACAAACAATCTCAATGATGCTTTGCTTGGAAAGCTCTGCTCTCTTCTTGGAATCTAGAACACTTATTCTTTTTATTTTTATTTTTTTATTTTATTTATTAAGGATTTCTGCCTCCTCCCCGCCACCGCCTCCCATTTCCCTCCCCCTCCCCCGATCAAGTCCCTCTCCCTCATCAGCTTGAAGAGCAATCAGGGTTCCCTGACCTGTGGGAAGTCCAAGGACTGCCCACCTCCACTCAGGTCTAGTAAGGTGAACATCCAAACTGCCTAGGCTCCCCCAAAGCCAGTACGTGCAGTATGATCAAAAACCCATTGCCATTGTTCTTGAGTTCTCAGTAGTCCTCATTGTCTGCTATGTTCAGCTAGTCCGGTTTTATCCCATGCTTTTTTCAGACCCAGGCCAGCTGGCCTTGGTGAATTCCGGGTAGAACATCCTCATTGTCTCAGTGTGTGGGTGTACCCCTTGCGGTCCTGAGTTCCTTGCTCGTGCTCCCTCTCCTTCTGCTCCTGATTTGGACCTTGAGATTTCTGTCCGGTGCTCCAGTATGGGTCTCTGTCTCTGTCTCCTTTCATCGCCTGATGAAGGTTAATATTCAGGAGGATGCCTATATGTTTGTCTTTGGATTCACCTTCTTATTTAGCTTCTCTAGGATTGCGAATTATAAGCTCAATGTCCTTTATTTATGGCTACAAACCAAATATGAGTGAGTACATCCCATGTTCCTCTTTTTGGGTCTGGCTTACCTCACTCAGGATAGTGTTTTCTATTTCCATCCATTTGTACGCAAACTTCAAGAAGTCCTTGTTTTTTACTGCTGAGTAATACTCTAATATGTATATATCCCATACTTTCTTCATCCATTCTTCCATTGAAGGGCATCTAGGTTGTTTCCAGGTTCTGGCTATTACAAACAATGCTGCTATGAACATAGTTGAGCATATACTTTTGTTGTATGATAGGGCCTCTCTTGGGTATATGCCCAAGAGTGGTATTGCTGGGTCCAGGGGTAGGTTGATCCCGAATTTCCTGAGAAACCGCCACACTGCTTTCCAAAGTGGTTGCACAAGTTTGCATTCCCACCAGCAATGGATGAGTGTACCCCTTTCTCACAACCTCTCCAGCAAAGGCTATCATTGGTGTTTTTGATTTTAGCCATTCTGACAGGTGTAAGATGGTATCTTAAAGTTGTCTTGATTTGCATTTCCCTGATCGCTAAGGAAGTTGAGCATGACCTTAGGTGTCTTTTGGCCATTTGAACTTCTTCTGTTGAGAATTCTCTGTTCAGCTCAGTGCCCCATTTTATAGTTGGGTTGATTAGCCTTTTACGGTCTAGTTTCTTGAGTTCTTTATATATTTTGGAGATCAGACCTTTGTCAGTTGTGGGGTTGGTGAAGATCTTCTCCCAGTCAGTGGGTTGCCTTTTTGTCTTAGTGACAGTGTCCTTTGCTTTACAGAAGCTTCTCAGTCTCAGGAGGTCCCATTTATTCAATGAGGCCCTTAATGTCTGTGCTGCTGGGGTTATACGTAGGAAGTGGTCTCCTGTGCCCATGTGTTGTAGAGTACTTCCCACTTTCTCTTCTATCAGGTTCAGTTAGAACACTTATTCTTGATGTGTCTGTAGGCTCCTTGTAGGCTCATCTAGCTTTTGCTAGAAATCACTGGGTTTCTTGTTGCATCTATGTACATGGGTACATAAGTCATTGAACAACAACTAAAGACAAAGGATTGTATTGAGCTTGGGTGATGATTAATCTTAATTGTTCACTTGATTAGGGATCTCAAAGAACACATACCTTTGAATGTACCAATAAGGGTGTTTCTGGAGAGGTCTAACTGAGTGAGAACCTACTCTTAAGGCTGGGTGGGTCTCAGAAGTGATAAAAAGGAGAAAGTAAGAAGAGAATCAACATTCATCTTCTGCTTCCTGCTGCAGATGCGATTCCCCTTCATGATGGAGCAATGTGGGCCAGAGCAAACCCTTCCTTCTGTTCTTTCTGTAAGAAACGCTGCTGAAGCAATGTAAAAGGCAACTAATACAGGTTGCTTATGAAATAACTGGGATGTTGTCTCCCATATGTTTCTTCTGAATTTTGTTTAGTTGGGGTTCATCTAGGGACCGTTCAATACCTCTTATTTTTATGAGATTTAAGTTATGTTAAGGTGTACATAAGTGCAAAACAATGGAAAAAGAACAATTCTTTTTTATGTTTGCATCTGTGCTTTAGAAAAAGCTGAAAGAAATTCTTCACTTCCTCACATTTTTTCTGAACATTATTTATGATAATAGGAAAAATAGAAGAATTTATTCAGTACAGTCTCTCAGCAACATCCCAGAAGCACAGTCTTATCAAATTATAATGGTAATGAAATGTAACCCTACATGGGTTCATTGATTTAAAAAAAGGATATTATTTCTTTCATGTCAATTTACACTAGTCTTTCCTAGTTTATATAGGTCCCTAACAAATATGAAGACATTATTTGTTGACTTTGTTGTATCCACTTTTATTCCCCAAGCATTACCTGTGAACACCTGAAATTGAGTTTTGAGGCCTTAGAATAAGTGCAAATGCAAAAAGCCCAGACTGAAACTTGGAGAACACAAAAAAGAATAGTTAGTCTAATCCATCCCTGTTAAAAATGAAACTGCTGCCTTGGGAGTCCCCTCACATACTGGATGGGTCATATCTGACTTTTAATTTCAATTAACCTTCTGCCACATTAAATTGTTTTTGTAAATTTCAATTGACATTATATATGTACATATATACACTCATATATGTAAACTATTTAACTTGATGCAAAGCAACCAGATATATTGATACCAAGATACTTAACATTTGCTTAGGAGAAATTGAGCAAATAATGTTCTGGGGAGCGTCTAGAGAGAAAGGAAGAATGAGGAAAGTGTTTTCCAGTGCACTGATGAGGTTCGGTAAGTTAATACTTTTTTTTAATTTTTTTTTATTGAAAAAAAAATTCCGCCTCCTCCAAGCCTCCTATTTCCCTCCCCCTCCCCCACTCCTCTCTTCCTCCCCCCACTCCTCTCCCCCTCCCTCTCCAGTCTGAAGAGCAGTCAGGGTTCCCTGCCCTGTGGAAAGTCCAAAG
>NC_022013.1:33733126-33746947 GCF_000317375.1 Microtus ochrogaster | reverse complement strand
GGGCAGCTGAGGATAGAGAACCTGAAATGACCCTATCCTATAGCCATACTGATGAATATCTTGCATATCACCATAGAACCTTCATCTGGCGATGGATGGAGATAGTTAATACTTTTAAAATGCTGATGGGGCTGAGACTGGCTCGGTTAAGTGCCCTTGCTGCTCTTCCAGAGGATTACATTTTGTTTTTATTACCAATACTGGGCAGCTAGCAACCAGCCTCAACTCCAGCTCTGGTCTGGAGTCTTCTTTTGGCCTTTGTGGTTATTATCACACACATATCACATACGCTCATGCTGTGTGCACACATATAAATAAAGTCTTAAAGAAACAATATCATCAAAATAGCACAAGGAGGGTTGTTCTGTTTTCTAAAAATAATAAACATTAACATCTTCATTAGAGAAGTTGTGATTGTTTACAAAATATACCTAAAGTCAGGCATGGTGGCATTCCAGAATAGAAGGAAGGGGTGGCAAGGATCGTTAGACTCTCACCCGTGATTTTAGCCATTCTCTTCTGTACATCTTTGCCAGCTATACATGGCTCTACCCCAGCTCTATGTGGCCTCTGGTTCCCTAGGGTGCTAGAGTTTATAGAGAATGGAAGACTAAATGAAGAGAGAGCCTCATCTATGCACCCGTAGAGAAAGTGGCATCCATTCTTGCCAAGACTTTGAGCTGTATGACTGTTTGGTGGAAGAGGAGGGTACACACATGTCTATAAATGCAACAGAAGTTAAATAAGGTAATAATGTAGAATTGAATCCAATGTGCTGAATGATGGCTTTTAAATAAACTCTAGAAAAATTTTGAGGAACAATATATTTCTAATATCTAATGATGACTCCATTGCTGCAAGCTCTGTTACTAACATATCATAAATACAGAGAACAGAGTACTCCTCTTCTCTGGAAAGTAAAGAAAGAAAAGTCATGGTTAGCTAAGCTCTATTCATTTTTTTATTTCTAAATCCATTTAGTTCAGAGTTTCTCAAAGTGATATTGTGCATAAATATATGTACTCACCAAACTAAACATAAGTGAATCACCAACTACAACATTTCTTAGTTTCTAGTGCTATTTCCACTGTGGTCTCTGTCAGAGGTGGTGTGGGGTGGGGTTAGTTGTCTACTAAAGTAACACATTTCAACACAGAAAGCAGAGATCTGTAAGGGGTGGCTCTGTTGAATCAGTTCTTTGGCACAACCTTTTAGAATTTGAGTAATGGACAGTGTGTCTGTTGGAGTTAGATTTAAGAATATATTTGCTTGAGGGCTCATGAAATGATGCTGGTGATCAGGAGTTGGAAAAATTTTCTTTTTGTAAGAGGTCAGACATTAAATACTTTAGGCTTTGTTGACCGTGCAGTTTGTGGCATAACAAATGCGACTGTTGTATTAGAAACAGGCAAGGAAAACAACTAAATGAATAAATAGGACTGTCTACTAAATAAAAATTATTTATAAAAACTGCCTTTATATACTTCATTTGGCCTCTGACTCATACAATACTGACATCCTTCTTCAGAAAAGCTCTAGTATACAATCTGATGGTTAAAAACGGTAGCATGGATATTGAATAAATATTTATAAGCTGTATTTGTATTTCACACTGGTGAAAATATAGTATTTGATCTTTGGTTCTATCTTCTCACTAGGAGTACTACATTGGCCCTTTCATGACTAATCAAACATTGGGATAGTTTGCAAATGTAGCCACAATTACTCCTTTCACCAAGAGGCTGAGTAAGTTCCATAGTTCTTTCAAATGTGCTACCTGTGCATCACGGTATAAGAGAGGCCATATGAGTTCTCATCTTAGCCTCTAGGAGGTCCTGCATCTTCCACTGTTGCTGGGCATCCTGCTGGATATTAAGGTAGAAGACCGCTGCTGCCACCTGACTGCCTCACTTGAGACCTCCACATATGAGAGAATCCATCTGAAGATAGCTTAGCAAGTACAGAGTAGTGGTTTGAATTAGGTGGGTTTTGTTTGTTTGTTTGTTTTAAGCCATGATGTTTCAATGCTTTGCTTCACAGAGCTAGACCTACTGCTGGTGTAAATAGGTAGCAAGGTCACAAGATAAGTGTGAAATGAAAATGGGAAGGATGGGTTTGAAATTTCAGTAGAAAGCCAGAAATGGTAAAGTGAATGATGGCCCATATATCAAAGAAAGTTCTAGAATGAACTAGGGAAATTAGGGAGGGCTGTGAAATGTGATAAAAATTCACTTGAGGCTGGTTATAGTGGCACTTGTGAGGTGGCACTTGTGAGCTAGCACTTGGGAGACTGAGGCAGGGGCATCATAAGTGTGAGACTAGTCTGAGCAAAATAGTAAGATCTTGTCTCACAAAGCTCTTGAGTGAACTTAATGGGGTTCATAAACTGTGGAGTAAGGCCAGAAAACGGCACCCTGTGCTTTCAGGTTTGCTCCTGCTTTTCAGTAGGCACTGGAGTGGATTTAGCTGTGGGTGGTCTTATTTTAACCAGTGAGCATGATGAAGAGGGATAAAAGAGTGACCTGGGAGAGTTAATAGAATCAGAGGGAGAAACTGTAATGGAAATGGACACAGAGGATGCCGTTGTGATGGCGAAGGACCTTGTACAGATCGATATGTGTTGGCTGCTGTGAACTGTTGCACAGAACACTGGGGGAGGAGTGCTGGAAGGATGAGCTCTGATTTCCAGAAAGATGGGTCCTTAAACTCATAGAAGAGATTATACTTTTCTAATTTACTAATTTGGCCCTGCTTGGCTTTACTTCTCAGAATTTACTCCACCATTATATATTTCTATTAGGGAGGAAGATGAGTAGCCATGACCATTTGGATTTTATGTCCTAAGGGTTGGGAGCAGTGGGGCAGGTTCTTTAGTAGTTGTCTGGTAGCCAGTTTTTTGGCTTTTTTTTTTTTTTGTCTGCTGGTTGGCCTTAGTACAGCAGAATCCAATTCTGTCACTGTGACATTCCTGGGTTCTTTGTTAGCTTTTCCAATGTGTTATGTCTGCCTGCATGGAAATGGGAACCAACTCCTAGAAGATATGTTTCTTTGATATGTGGTGAGCAATGCACAGGCATTTCTGTCCATTCTCATGGGTTTCAACTTAATTTATTTTTCATTCTGTGTTTTCTTCAGATTTCTGTTTAACTTCTGCCTTCTTGCCTTGTAGACTGTTGACAGAGGTTACTGTCCTACCGGTCCTTCAGCTATTCAGTCCCAAAGAAACACAGAGGTCTACATTAATTATAACTGGTTGACCTAGTATCTTAGGTTTTCTTATTAGCTAATTCTTACATCTTAAATGAACCTACAATTCTTGTCTGTGTTAGCTATGTGGCTTGATACCTTTTATCAGTGAGGCATTCTCATCTTGCTTTCTCTTGGTTTGGGTAACGACTAGACTGAGGCTTTCCTCTTCCCAGAATTCTCCTATTCTGGTTGCCCTGCCTATACTTCCTGCCTGGCTACTGGCCAATGAGCATTTTATTAAACAAGTACAATAGACAAATCTTTATAGGGTAGAGACAGAGACCATTGTCCCACAGCAGTAGACCCAACATTTGATGTGAAGACAACTTTTTAGATAGTGCATGACCAAGTCTATCAAGTCTGTGTGATTCAGTCTCCCACTGTATGCTTTAAACCTTCTGTATACACACTCCGGTTGGAAATCTGCCAGAAGACTGATCATGAGATATAGTTCTTAAACATTGTCCTCCTCCACAACTAAGAAGGTAATTATTAAATGGGAAAAAATGCCATTTTTTTCTTCTTATGAGTGAAATCCAGTTCTAACAATATACGCACTTATGTTTGTGGCATGAAGCAGATGGGGGGCTTTTGTGGGGAGGAGATCCAATAGAGGGTGGGAAAGAGCTGAGAGTAACTCAGAGCAAGATGTAAAGATACTGACATATGAAAACGTTATGATGAAATCCATTATTTTATATGCTAACTAAAGGCAGAATTAGCTGCATCTTAATTGTAGAATTTCAAATGTCCTATTACCTAAGATGCTGTTTCACAGCATTAATAAAAGAAGTAAGTTTGTTCTATCAATAAATATTTAATGAATCCATTCTTTGGGTGTGCAATAACACAGCATATTATTTATTCTTTTGCTGCAGGTTGGGATGATTAATAAGTTCACTTTTAAATATTGTAGCATATTAACAAGTCTTTTAAGCTTTTGATGACTATTTTCTCTGTCATTGCCTTTGAATAAGTAATGTTGAGAGAATGTTCTTAGCCCTCTAAAGCCTCCACAAATGGGACCTCAACTTCCAACTGACCCAATTCTCTCCTCCACAAAAATTCATTGCTTTTCTGTATTGAGTTTTTTTTTCAACCAATTAACAGTGTCATGGTGGTTTTACATTTCTGGGCTAAAACATTAGTATTTTGCATCTCTCTGCTTTTATATTAATTTCTTTCATCTTTGCTCCTATTTTCTCGATCTGGCTTTGCTGATAAATTCCCTGCAGAGTCTTCTTTACTTCTCAGGTGCCTTTGATTCCATATAATCACCTCTTCGGTTGTTCTTCCCTTGCAGTTCTTTTGCTGTCCCACAACCCTACTTCCTTTGCACTGTGTTTCTACTCGCTGTATTTTTGCCTTCTTTTGTTTACTATAATTACTCTTTTCAAACCTATCTGTTTTCTAGCCTGTTCTATTCTTTACTCTTTCAGAGATCTGTCCTGTGATCACACACACACACACACACACACACACACACACACACACACACACACACACACTCCTCTTCCATTCAGAGGACCTCCTGGTTTTCATTAAGGATACTGTATTTTAGAGGCAAAGAATACCCCTGACATTGGATCAGAGCATGATATACCCCTTTTATCCTGCTTTATCCCGAGTGGAACCAAAGTGTAATATGACCACAGACAGTGTCCTCAAACCTCAGTTCTGGATTTCCTTGTTAAAAATTCCAGCCTGCAAACAGTGCATCCTTTTCATCTTGGTCCATATTTGTTCTGTAGCTTATGTTTTAAGGATTTGTATAGATCACATACATGTGTGTAGTAAATTCTGCACTCCATTTTATGTGATTTTTGTCTCAGATCTAATTTGTCTCAAAACCCTGTTTTGAAACAGGGTATGGACAGTGTGGAAGCAGAAAAGGGATACATTTATCCTATATTGTATATATTCCTTTTTCTTTGCTATGTGTCATCCTAGAAGAGACAAAGAAAGAAAAGATGGGAAGTAGGAATATGAGGGATCAGACATGTCTGGGAGTTTCTCAGCTTTAAGATGAAGGAACTAAGTGGGAAATGATCAACAGCTGTTGAAGATCCCTTTCTGCTGTGCTCCCTCAGCCCTTTGGAAGGTTTTCCCTTTCACTTGTAAGGGTTTGTTGTCCAGACACCTGGCCTTTAGGTGGACAAACATGGAAGTTCATAGATTTGCTACTTGCTACATTGGTAAGTAGACTCTTGAGTTGTCCAACCAGGGCTCAGTGGTACAGGGCTCAGAAAAATCTGGGTTCAATTCCTAGTACTATGTAGCAACACAAGTGTAATCATTTAGTTACTGGATATTTGAAACAACTGGGATAGCACATTAGCATTGTATGCTTTTTATTAAAGTCAGGTGAACCTCTATTATAGGCTACCAGCATATAGGCTTACATGTAGAAGAGGAAAAGGCTAAATTTCAACATTCTCTTTTTGAGCAAAGAATCTATCTATGAATAATGACAAGCTATTGTTGATTTTTCATAAGAAGTATAGTTGGATTATAGTATTTAAAAGCTGCCATTCTAGGTTATCAAGTAACAAGAGTATAAGATGACATTTAACAGAGCAAAAGAAATAGCCTGAAGCCTTCAGTTTTAGTTCAAGCTGGGGTGGGCAAACATTGGGGGAAGAGACTACATGATTCAGGTCTGCAGGCTGCATGGCTTGTGTTGCTTCTCTGTAGGGAAATGCATTTCCAGTGCCTAGACCCAGTGAGTGAGCTTCAGATTTCAGCATTAGTATTTCCGCTTGAAGCCAACAGAGGTAAAAGCAAAGTGCTTGACTTAAAAGTTTAAAAGACTTCCAGGGCTTTTCTTTATGCATTGACTTCTCAAATGTGTTAGAAACCACCTAAATAAATGGGCCACCCTCTTCTAAGGTGGAACTTCTGGGAAAAGCCACATGGAGTAACCTGTGCTCTAAATGATGTTTTTAAAAAATGACAATTCCCTTTATCTTCCCACCAGAGTACTAGAGAGCATTACTCTTTTATTTTGAAGGACAATGTCTGTGAAGACGGTGGTTCATCTTACATAGGACAGCATTAAATAGTGCAACTAGCTGAGAGTTTTCTCGAGTGTTAGGCTGCTCACTCTCATAATTTATGATGGTTTATATGCTGATGACAGTGTTTAACTCACTGGTACTCACCGATGTTGAGGAAATTAGAATGTGAATCATAAGTTATGACACTTGATAGTTAAACATTTGATTAGAATTTTCTCCGTAGAGTCATGGGTTGGGAATCTAAAGGAAAATAAGATCTTTAATAACCCAGTTGCATTTGTCAACTGTTTAACTTATCGGTGCAGAATAATTCACTGGAAATGAAACAATTTGCTGAGCAAGAGAAGAGACGTTAAAACAGAAAATGTTTGCTACGACATAAGGCACAGCAAAATGTATTTTGAAATGGTTCTACTTCTCTGTAGGAGTTGCTACCCCATGCAATATTTCATTAGAAAGCTGAAAGGCAAAGTAAAGTTTAATATGTCAGGCATGCCATATTCTTTATGTGCCACCACAGTGACGTTTTATTCTGATGAAGAGTGTCCCTACTTCTCATGCTTCAGCCATTTGTGACTCTTGTTGAATATAAAGAAAGGGGCAAAGTTAACAGGCGTGTGTATGCAGTTCTTCATGCAAACACAACTCCCCTTTCAGTACCTCTTTTAGTTAGTGCCTCAAGCTCTTCTTCCATGCTTTCATCAAAGGCTTTATATGGAAGGACTAACCCTAAGGAACGGTTTTAACTGGGTACAGCAGAAAATTGTGGGGGTGGTGTCCTTTGTCATGGAGTGAACAGATCTGAGTTGTCAAGCCCATGTTAACGCTGACCAAAGTCCCAAGCAGCCACACTGTCATATTTGTAGATAAACACCAAAAGTTTAACCTGTAGGAGTACTGGATTCACAGGCCTTTTGATTTATCTGTTAATAAAGTTTTATGAGTTTTGGAAAAAAAACTGTTAGCTGATATAATTGTCTGTTCAACACGACTTTACCTTCTGTAAATGAATTAGAATAAATATACTCACCCATCGATATAAACTTGATCTCCAGAGGAAAGAAAGATTTTAGTTGGTAGATTCAAGGAAGAAAATGAAATTGAGTGTTAGAAAAAACAAACAAACAGTAAGTACCTACAAGTTAGAAGTTAGCAATAAAAAGTAATTTAGCTTTTCAAGTAATTTGTGAAATAATATTTGATATATTGTGATGCTAGATGCCAATTGTAAAAGGACAGTATTGAAAATGAAAAATTAAAGGTTTCATAATTGTGTTATTTTAATGGAAATTACAATAAGTACAATTTGCATTTGAAATCAGCGTTAGAAAGTTAATTTCAAGCAATAGCAACAAATCAAAACCAAACCAAACCAAACATCTCCCTGCACACAGAAAAGGAAAAGGGATTGGAGAGATGGTTCAGCAGTTTAAGAACATGCACTTTTGGATGCAGGTTCAGTTCCCAGGAGTGTTAGAAAGGGGTCTGGAGTAACAAGAAAATGACCACAGGGCTCAAAGTATTTCAGTCAGACAAAAAGTTTTACTTCTAGACGAGAGTGTGTAGCTCTGCCAAATGAAGCTGGCAAGCACACACACCCAGAGGGGACACCTACTGGATTTTCATTTCTGACACAAAGAAGGAGAGTATTGTGCCTCCCTCTGTCTGGAAAGAATTTGGTTTCACATTCTCAGGCTGTTTACTAGTTAGTTCCAAAGGGGATGGGTAGTTAGCAGTGCAGCTTTTGACAATGGGATTAAACCTTCAGTACATTCTTTGATATTAAAAAAAATGCTGAGGGGATGGCAATGTTTTTGCCAGATGGCATCTTCATGAATTTCACACAGACCAGTAATTCAAACTCATTTTTAAAGACAATAAGGCATTTTCTCTTTAAAACAAAGTTCAAAAGTTTGTTTGTATTGTAAGCACTTCTCAAATTAATGACTGACCAATGAGTGAAGAGAAAGAAATAATTTTACTTTTCTGGGGGTAAGACCTAAATATATTTAAAATGTAGATATGGCACAAACAGTTTCTAACTCTCCCCAGGTATTTATACTTTTATGAACCAAGTAATAAGCAGAAAAACAAATATATCTTAGAATATTAAAAACCAAGGCAGATCAACAAATACTCATTAAATTTTTTTCTCCAAGTTATTGTACTAGACTATATTGTGTGAAGGAAAAATAATGGGTCAAGCATAGTGTGTGTCTTTAGGATGGGTACAGAGAAAAGTAATAATGTTCATTAAGCAAGTCAGTGTATTGCTAAAGGCACAGAGGAAAAAAACGTCTTGGGGCAATTTGCAATTAATTAATAGCTAATTGAAGTCTTCATATCATTTCTTATTAGATTTAATTCTTATGGACAGATAATTTAGGATTCTAATTGTAGATGGGAGAGCTTCCTGATATCCTTGTCTCATGGGAATGAGAAGGAAAGATCTGTATTTGTAAGAAGCATCTAGTAAATAGAACCACTAAATGCAGAGAGGAGAGTGATGTCCACCAATGGTGGGAGCAGGAACAAACAAGAAAGAAATTGAGTGGGTATGAATTTAGCTATATAATAGAGATCGACCGTATCTCCCAGTACCAACAGTTAACAGTGTATTGTCCACATAAGATTTTCCTAGGAGGTCAAAGATCTCATTGCAAGGACTATTGCTCCACCTTCTAACAAAATCCCCTCCAAGCTCAAAAAAAAAAAAAAACAAAACAAAAAACAAAAACAAAAAACCAAACAAACCATAAAACAGCCAAAACATAGAAAGTGGTGAAAATAAAGTTTTGGAAGTGATGGGCATGTGTACTACTTTGATTATGGCAGTATCTCAGGTGTATACATATGTGTAGACTTAAGTTTAGTACATTGAATATGAATGGGTTTTGTGTATGAACATGTAGATTGGCACTTGTCAGGAGCAGTGATTGATAATAGACATCATGGGATAAAGAAGCTGTTCTAACACTGATTATGATGATTATATATCCAGGTAAATATTCTAAAATACCTCTCATTGTATACTTCAACTGGGCTCCCATACTGGGACAAAATTGGTCTTTCCCATATTTGAGCGGCATGCTCGAGTGAAGCTTTTGTTGTTTATTTTGACAGATGGAGGAGACTGATTTCAATCAAAGCAGCCCTTTCTTGTCATTGTTTTGATACAGACTTGTAGGGAAGGAAATTGGTGCTCCGGTTTGTTGGATGCTTGCAGAACCTGGCCTCTCTGTTGTTGGCCCATGTGTTTTACCCGGGTAGGGTCACCTCCAATTTGAGGCTTGCTAACTTAGAGTACATGGTGGATTCTTCTTGGCAAGCTTAGGACAAGATGCTTTCTCTGTGGTCAATACTGAGTTGGTAGTTGGTGTAGCTCTGAGTTGTCAGAAACAATGTGCCTGACCTTTCTTGTTTAAAGTGGGAAAGCCAACTGTAAGTGTAATCAATACTTAAACTTACACAGCATAGATATTGTCTCCATAGAGTTCAGCCCCTTCTCTCCATTGCTGAGCTTGGAGTTTGCTAAGTACAGTCATATAGCAGCACATAATATTTTGGTTAGTGATAGAGTATATATACACAATGGAGGGCCCATGTGGTTATATCATCTAGAAGTGTCATAGCCATCTTTATTTGTTTGATTGTGCTGTGCTTATACAATGAAGTCATTCAGCCAAAGACATGTCTCTTTGTCCTTTAGGATGTTATTGTTAGTACCTAAATGATTCAAAAATTATCTATCAAATAATCTGGTCTTTGGGAATAGAATTTTTATCACTCAGAGTTACTTTATTGTAAGACTAAGAAATTTTAAAGTTGAAACTCATTTCTCTTGTTTTAGTAGTATTTGCTTTGATGAGTATCCTAGCATGACCAAAAGCAATTTGGAGAGGAAAGGGTTGATTTCATCTTATAATTTACAGGGCTTGGGTTTAAGCCAGGAATGGAACCAGAGGCCTTGGAGGAACTCCAACTTGCTGCCTACTGCTTATTTAACTTGTTTTGCTCAGCCTGTTTTCTTATACAGCCAAGGACCACTGCCTCAGCATTATCACTGCTCATAGTAGCTGGGGCATCCTATATCTGTAATAATAATGAGGATGATGATGATAAATGCCCTCACAGACTTGTCAATCAAATGGAGACATTTTTCTCAATTTAAGTTTGATCTTCACAGATGATCTTGGCTGTGCTAAGTTATGAAATCTAGCTAGGACTATGTAGTGTTGGACATAGTTGCAATCTTAAATCTTAGTTTCATACTTGAGTTAGCAGTTTGAAATGGAGTCCTGCCTTTTAAATTTTTATAATATATACCTGTGAATCTGTTCTGCACTTCCTCCTCAGAAATGGTAACTACGGTCAGAACAATTCCAGCACAATCCGTGGAGCCTGTGCTCCACACAGAACTTAGCCCATCTGAAGTTTTGTGTTAAAATTTTAAACAGTCTCTGACTTGGGAAGTGCCACTGCACGGCAAGCAGCTCATTTTCATTGGATAGTTGAAGAAATGGCAAAAGAATTTTTTTGGTTGGAATGGAAGGTTCCTTGTTGGAGGCTAGCTAGTGATTTCATACTGAAATAGTTTCAACGTAAGGTGTCAAAGCGCCCCTGTGAATGTCTTGGTCCCACTTGCATAACAAACTGGAAGGCATGTGAGCATTATATTAATAAGTTTGTGATTTCTAGTTATACCTTTTAAGTCACTTTCCTCAACCATCTCATTGCATACAAAACACTATGGGAAAATATTTCAAGCTTTCTAGTGTAGCTCTCCTTCTGTGTCCACATAGGAATATTCTGCTATGAACACATTCATGCTCATTCATTGATGTACTTAAATTTTTTTGTGTGTTTGTGTGTGTATACACATGCATATGTATGTACACATTGGATGGCAGCAGGCAGCTTGTGAGAGTCCATTTTTTCCTTCCATATGACTTCCAGGGATCAAGCTTGGTGGTCAGGATTGGTGACAAGTGCTTTACTTGATGAACAGTCTTGCCAGTCCCTGATACTTTAAGCAATCTAATAAAATTTTGCTTGAAAGGGAAATTTTCAGAAAAGGCTTTAGTAATGTAAGAGTTATATATCTTAGTGCTAATGCATCAACAATTTAACATGTTTTTCTGTATGACAAAGGAAAATAGAATGGATTTAACATAGTTTTTGTCCTTCATCAAACCTTTATCATAGATTTGACAACTACATGCTTTTCATAGTATTAATTTTTCTTCAATTTTTTGTGTCATGAACGATATTAACATTGAAAATGAGAACCAGACTCTCCTGTCAGACAGACTGAGCGTCAAGTGAGCCCAGGGAAGAGGGAGCGCTTTAGGGATAGTCGCTTGATTCCGTCAAGGTAGCAAGAGGAAATGGGTGGAAAGAGGACACCCAGAGTGAAGATGAGCAAGGAACAAGTAAGTCTTCCTTAGTGGAGCAGCTCTCCCCCAAGAGGTGCTTACAACCCTTTTTCAGATTGAGATTTTCTCCTCGAGTTTGTGAGTTCACCCTGAGGCTCTGTGTAATGCAAGGATTGTGGCAGCATGGGAAGGTGATAGAAGTGTCTATATCTTGGGTCTCATCAGGTCAGCTCTAAAGCTGCTGGCAGTTAAGCTGACTTCTCTTCCAGTGGTCCCATGGAAAGCTTTTTATAGGTAGTCACTGTGTAGGTATCTGCTTCTGTGGCCATGGATGCTAATCCTTAGTGTGACCTAAGGTCTTATAACCTCCTTAGACTATTAAATTACCAATTACAAATTGAGACGGGACCAAGTAGATAAAGTCAAATAATTGGCCATCCCTATGTTTACTTTATCCAAATAGACAGCTTTGCATGGTAAATTACTTACTAGTTAATGTTAATTGAATTGTGGTGAGCTTAAGTTGATAGGATATGTTTATATTCATATATAATTAACATCATTAAAATATTACAATAAAATAAATCAGTACGCATAAGATATTGCTCTTTAAATAAATGTATCCATACCCTGTGACCTTCTTAATGGTAAGAATGCTCAAGTATTCCATGTATACAAGTAAGTTACACAACTTTTGTCTTACTACATCTGACTTCATTTAGCACAATTTTCCACTTCATTTAAAAATGACAGTTTCCTAGGAAGCGATCGCCTGTGCCCATCTTTTGTAGTTTATTTCCCACTTTCTCTTCTATCAGGATCAGTGTGTTCAGATTGATATTGAGGTCTTTGATCCATTTGGACTTGAGTTTTGTGTATGGTGATAGATATGGGTCTATTTTCGTTCTTCTACAGGTTGACATCCAGTTGTGCCAGCACCATTTGTTGAAGATGCTCCTGGGGCAGCTGAGGATAGGGAACCTGAAATGACCCTATCCTATAGCCATACTGATGAATATCTTGCATATCACCATAGAACCTTCATCTGGTGATGGATGAAGATAGAGACAGAGACCCACACTGGAGTACCGGACTGAGCTCCCAAGATCCCAATGAGGAGCAGAAGGAGGGAGAACATGAGCAAAGAAGTCGGGACCACGAGGGGTGCACCCACCCACGGAGACAGTGGGGCTGATCTATTGGGAGCTCACCAAGGCTAGCTGGACTGTGACTGAAAAAGCATGGGATAAAACCGGACTCTCTGAATATGGCAGACAATGAGGGCTGATGAGAAGCCAAGGACAATGGCACGGGGTTTTGATCCTACTTCATGTTCTGGCTTTGTGGGAGCCTAGCCAGTTTGGATGTTCACCTTCCTAGACCAGGATGGAGGGGGAAGGACCTTGGACTTTCCACAGGGCAGGGAACCCTGACTGCTCTTCAGACTGGAGAGGGAGGGGGAGAAGAGTGGGTGGAGGGGGAGAAGAGTGGGTGGAGGGGGAGAGGAGTGGGAGGCTGGGAGGAGACGGAAATTTTTTTTCAATAAAAAAATAAAAAATTAAATAAAAAGATGATGCAAAAAATGACAATTCCTTGTTTTTTGAAGTTACATGACAATCTACGTGTGTATAAAATAACTCTAAAGCATTTATACACTGATGGCCATTTAAGATCTATATCTTCATTGTTATGATTAATTACTACAGTGATCATGGAAGAACAGATAATGTCACTGATGGATCAATTTTTGTTGCCTATGGATATGTATTAAGAAGTAGGATTACTGTACCTTATGGTAATTCTGGTCTTATTTTTTTGAGTAACTTCCATGTTTTCCTTAATGGTTGTATTGACTTGCATTCCCACTGACAACATATAAGTATTTTCTTTTCCTCATGCCCTTGTGGCTTATCATCTTTGATTTTTGATTATAGCTGTCCTAACATTTATAAGTTCTAAAATTCACGGCTTAATCTTTTTTTGTGAAGAAGTAAGTCTTTAAATTTTTGTTCTTTAATTTAAAAATTATTTTAAATTAAAATATAGCTACATCATTTCCTCTTCCTTCTCCATTCAAGCTCTTGGGCATTTTTACCTCACCTACCTCCATTTTAAATTCATGACATCTTTTTCTTTAATTTCTGTGCATTTTATTGCTCACCCTCCCTCCCTCCCTCTCT
>NC_022013.1:33727198-33733026 GCF_000317375.1 Microtus ochrogaster | reverse complement strand
TCTCTCTCACACACACACACACACACACACACACACACACACACACATATAAATACAACCTGCTTATTTCATTTAGTTTTGTTGGTATGGTTTTAGGGTTGACTATTTGGTATTGGCTCATCTCTGGAGAGGCCTAGTTCCCTGTCTCTGAGCAGTTGTTAAATATGATTTACCAGAATTAAGAAAGTTACTTATGTGTCTTCTTATCCAGGGATGGTGTCCCGTGAGGTTTTCCCTATACTGTAATATGTCAATTGTTGTTGGGATTGTTCAGGTCTTGTCTAAATAGCCATATTGTTGATGTTTCATTGGTAACCTGTTCCTGTCACATATGAAGACACAATCTCAAAGCAGACTTCCTGAACCTCTGGCTCCTACAGTCCTTTTGCCCCCTTTTCTGAGATGTTTCCTGAGCCTTAGATGGAGGGGTTGTATTGTAAATGTATCAGCTGGAGCTTGGAAACCTCACAATGAGTTATTATCTGCATTTTGATTAGTTGTGGATTACTGTAATGGTCCTTGTTGCCCAAAGGAGATTTTTATTTTTAAATGAGGAATGAGAGTTATGCTTATATGTGAATACAAAGATAAGTATTTAGATAGTAGTTAGGTATTAATACTGGCATAGTAATGTCATGGTAGTAGATTCTCCTTTAGAATATATGACTTCATTAGCCTCAGGTGGTTGTTTGGATTTCTAGTGTCAAGCATAATTTCCCTCCTTTTAAGGGGGTCTGAAATCCAATTACAGTGATTATTACCAATATATAAGTTTCCATATGCTGGAGTATAGATCCAGTATAGTATACTCCTGCTAAAATTCTATGACATTTTCTCACAAAAATTGACCCTAAAATTCATATGGAATCATAAGAACCATGAATAGCAAAGGAATCATGATCAACAAAAACAAAATAGAAGCTACCTAGTCTAATTTAAAATTGCACTCTGGAGTTATAGTAATCAAGATTGCATAGTGCTAGACCTAAAACAGATGCACAGATGAAAGAAACAGATCACTGAACCCAGAAATACACATATTCATGGTCACCTCACTTTGAGAAAGGAAACAAAACAGATACCTGAAAGTACATATTCCCTTGAAAAAGCAAAAACTGAAATTAGATCATTATAGGTTGACAATAATGTGACTATCAGCCAGGTGGTGGTAGCGCACACCTTTAATCCCTGGAAGGTAAAAGCAGGTGGATTGAGTTCGAGGCCAGCCTGGTCTATATGAGCTAGTTCCAGACAGGCTCCAAAGCTACAGAGAAACCCTGTCTTGAAAAACTAAATAAAAGTGAGTCTCAAAGCTTAAACACACAGAAGAAGGAAACTGGCAACATTAATTATTGTTGGGAAGTTGTGGGATGCAGTGCTCAATATTTACTCTGGCACGAATACAGTAATACTGCCAATTTGTTTGTTTTAATGACTTCCTTTGTTATGGTGAAGAATATTGAACTTAATGCTTGGAGAGTGAAATGCCCTAATAGCCAAGAAAACAAGCAAAATGTAAAGACACACCAAACAGTAGGAAAAAAAAAACATTTGAGACTTGTATATCCAAAAAGGTTTAGTATCTAAAATATTTGAGGAACTCATTAAACATGTTAGTGTTTCATTCTGCCCAAACAGCTAGCTGTTGTATTTCCCCCAGAGGGTGCTCCCTGCCTCTTGACCAGTGCAAAGATGCGAAAGATTCTTTTACATCAGTGTTTGAATTCTGGAACACTCACTGAGGTATACCGTGTTGGGAAAATCTTTCCTTGAGATCTTGGTGTTGGCTACATTCTGATAGAGGAAACTATCAAGTATTCACCAGAAAAAAAAAATTTAAACCCATTGTTTCCAAGAACCTGTCTCAAATTTTTGTGGCTCAAGATATTCTCATGGGTAAGAAAGCAAAGCATCTCCATTCTGACACATTCCTATAGGCACAATAATGTGTATCTCCTACCCCTCTCAGATTAGAGCTTAAGAAATAATGATGCACACTAAAATTGCAAACTTAAAGTTCTTTGCTAAAGTGGCAACACTAATTTTTGGCTAGAGAGCCTGGGATGATGTATTTAATATTTACTCTGTGGCACAATTATAGTGATTTTTGCCAATTTGTTTATTATAAAAAATCTACCATATTCATCACAAAACATTTACTTATATTTAGAAAGTGAAATACTCAACACGATGGATGCATAACACACTTTCAGTTCTGGGTTCTAGTTGCTAGCTCTAAAATAAGGTTGGGGGTATGCTTATCTGTAGGTTTTGTACAAAGTCTAAGCACGGAGATGTAAGGATTCCAGCACTCACCCTGGGAAAGCAGCTTCTGGACTGTTATAATCTATGTTGAAGGCTGAGTTGTTGCAGCCTTCTTGACTGATGGCAGGGGAGCTCCATAGGGCAACCAAGTGCTCTATTTTCTAATGGACAGGGCTGCATCTGCACTGTAGGAAAGCATTTTTAGTGTTGCCTTAATGAAAATATGCCACGAGGTCAGTGCATGTCCTCACAGGAAAGATTTCCTTGAGTGGTTATGCAAATTCAAGCACCTTGAGCATGTCCTGAATTAGGAACACCATACTTCAGCCTTGAGCAGTAACAGAAAGAGAAGGTCTGTAGGTGCCCAGCATCACTAAATGATTTTGAAACAGGAGCCATGTTCAGAAGTAATTCAAGGGTGTCTTCCTGAGAAATCATGAGAGAATATTCTGAGTTAGGGAGCAATATGCATGTGAAAATATATTCTCCTAGGACTTTTGCATATGTTTTCCTTTGCTAAGACGTGTGTGTTTACATGTATACAGGCTGCAAGTCAAGGAACTTAGGGAGATCCGTTAAACAGCCCTGTTAGTTCATGCTGAGAATTCTGGTGTTGTATCTTACGTGTGCTTTGGAGATAGGTTTTATGGCACATCGAATATTCAGGGAGAGTTGGCTTCTGATCTAACCAGAAGAGCTTTGGGAATTGTGATGTCTGCCTGACATATTGGGTCTTAGGTGTCTCTTCAGAGCTTTTCTGTACTGTTCACAAATCCTGCTGCCTCCCGGAGATGGGATTTAGACTGAGTCATCTCTTCTGACCTTTAAATTTATCTTGACTTCGAGTTCTATATTGCTTTTATGCTACAGACTGACAAGCTATAGATTAGAAACTGTAGGGGTGGAAAAGAAAAGGATGATGGAAATAAGAAAAGGCTGAGAATTTTATTGGATAGGTTAGAACAGTATAGGGAAGGCAAGGCTTTAGAGTATGTTGAGGGTTTCTACAGGGTGGAGGATAGGGCTCCAGAGAAAGGTGAAAGGTGAACACTTAGCATCTAGGCATAGTCAAGATGGGATTTGAGGTATCAAGTTGAGTTAAGAATAGATCTTAACAGGAAAGGGCTTAAGAACAGGATCCCAGTAAAGATGCAGTTGTTGGCATTTTAAAGGCTGGCGCAGGCTCGGTGACTTTAAATCCATAGTTGATAGCTCCAGAAGATTAATTGGATTTGGGACAACTAGAACAAAAGAGCTACTGGTAATGCCCCTTGTTACCTGTCAGCTGAGTTTTGTATTCAGTGTGATGTTATTATTTTTTTTAGGACCACAAACCTATGAGATCTTTTAGTTATGGACATCTCGGGAAAGTCTTCTTGCTTACCCCAGGTTTTAATTAATAAAGCCCTGCTCTGGTTTTTCAGATTGTGGCTTTGACTGTTCCTTGACAACAGAACAGTGCTGAACAAGGTCTCTTGCACCAGCGTGTGTGTGTGTGTGGTGGGGGGGGGTACATGATGGTGAATAGACAAATGACCTTCATGCTCTGTCCTTAGTTTCCTTTCCTTCACACTGGCATTAGCATCTCCCTTACTGTGTTGTTGTGAAGATGCACTTAGTTAATGCATGCAGAACGGCGTGGTGCACCCCTGAAAGGAGTACTTGGCATATACCACCATGCATGTTAGTATTCGCTTATCTAAAGTTACCCACTGGATTGTTCTTATTGATTGTGCAGGCAAGTTGGTCTGTTTTGTCCTTTCTTTTTAAAATTTCAGAATATGGGATTGGGATATGGTTATTGTTTGAATAGTAGCATATTTTCCTCCTCTCAAGTCTATTTCCAAGGACTCATGTGAATTTGTATGCAGTATGAGGGGTGGTGATGGAGAGGGACGGTTGGAGGGCATGGATTCTCTGCATAGCTAATTGGTCTGTGGCAGAATCTCTTTGAAGCTGATTTATACCTGAGGCCCGTGTGTAAATTCTGAGCAGCGTCCCATAGCCTACCCACTCTGCATGCCTTTGACATGGGAGCCATCCCACTCATATCTTCCTGTTGCCAGTGACCAGTGACTAATTTTTTGTAGCATCCTGGCTTTCTGTTTTTTTTTTTTTTTTTTTTTTTTTTTTGTTTTTCGAGACAGGGTTTCTCTGTGGTTTTGGAGCCTGTCCTGGAACTAGCTCTGTAGACCAGGCTGGTCTCGAACTCACAGAGATCCGCCTGCCTCTGCCTCCCGAGTGCTGGGATTAAAGGCGTGCGCCACCATCGCCCGGCCTCATCCTGGCTTTCTTGTTACCACCAAACTAAAATCTTTGTAATGTTTGAAATCTTAAAAGTAAACCCTTCAAAAAATCTTCTTAACTAGTTGAAAATATCTGTTTTCAAATATTATGTAAATAGTAAGCCCATTCCTATACTTTACCAATCTGATAAGGCAAAAAATTGGCCTAGGGTCATTTGCAAAGGGATATTGTCTAAGCCCTGCCAGAAGAGCATATTTGTACTACTGAGAGAGCTTGTGACAGAATTTCCTTATTGAGACATCTGCATATCACTCACACTGTGCTCTGTTGGAGAACATCTGCTTTAAGGACCATTTAAGCCCAGGGGTAGTTGTGCCAGTGTGATCAAACAAGAAATACGTATTTTACTCATGCCCCCTTCATCTTGAAATGGAGTTTCTAGAGCCCTTTTAATTGGTTAGGTATGAAAAAACAGGAGTGTCTTTTGTTGCACTTTTTTTTTCCATCTCAGTTGGTGCTTCTCAAGGCAATAACTGTGCTCCCTGGAGTGATGCCAGGTGTCTCAGGTCCTGATGGCTTCAGGATCTGGTGAGGGCATAGGAAATATCAAGACATGATTAGAGAAATGGAACCTTGGCCCCAAAGGCCTGTTTTCTGGGAGCTTTAAGAGCCCCCAAATGGAGGAAATGGAGATTACTGGAGGAGATCCCAATTCCAGGAGACAGAAGGTCCTGTGTTTGAAACGTCCTGACATCATGCCCTGCGTTCCTCATTATATGACTCTTTACTTCAACCTCTGTGGTACTCTTTAAAACAACATAGCGAAAGGAAACTATGCTGAGTTTTCAGAGCCATTACAGCAAATAACCGAACAAGAGGAAGGGCTTGTGGGAAACCATGATTTGCAGTTGTGCCATGAGAAGTGTTGGTAGCCGGGGACTTCACTCTTGGATTGACATTTGTAATAAAGGACAGTCCTGTAGTATTAGGAGCGGTGGGGCTGCGTCCCCAGCACCCGGCCGCCCACATGGCTAGCTCTAGCTTTTGCCCCGAAATAATTACACGGAAACTGTACTCTTTTAAACACTGCTTGGCCCATTTCTATCTAGCCTCTTCTAGGCTAGCTCTCGCACCTGGACTAGCCCATTTCTTTTTTTTTAATTTATTTTTTATTTTTTGGTTTTTCGAAACAGGGTTTCTCTGTGGCTTTGGAGCCTGTCCTGGAACTAGCTCTGTAGACAGGCTGGTCTCAAACTCACAGAGATCCGCCTGCCTCTGCCTCCCGAGTGCTGGGATTAAAGGCGTGCGCCACCATC
>NC_022013.1:33710561-33726363 GCF_000317375.1 Microtus ochrogaster | reverse complement strand
CCCCCTCCCCCCACTCCTCTCCCCTCCCTCTCCAGTCCAAAGAGCAGTCAGGGTTCCCTGCCCTGTGGAAAGTCCAAGGTCCTCCCCCCTCCGTCCATATCTAGGAAGGTGAACCTCCAAACTGGCTAGGCTCCCACAAAGCCAGAACATAAAGTAGGATCAAAACCCAGTGCCATTGTCCTTGGCTTCTCAGCAACCCTCATTGTCCGCCATGTTCAGAGAGTTCGGTTTTATCCCATGCTTTTTCAGTCACAGTCCAGCTGGCCTTGGTGAACTCCCAATAGATCAGCCCCACTGTCTCAGTGGGTGGGTGCACCCCTCGTGGTCTTGACTTCCTTGCTCATGTTCTCCCTCCTTCCGTTCCTCATTGGGACCTTCGGAGCTCAGTCCAGTGTTCCAGTGTGGCAAATTCCCGAGTTAATTTTTCTAAGAACACAGAGTCCCCTTTGTGAACAACTTAACATTACTTTTTTTTTTGAAGACTTCCCCCGTCTCAATTGATCTCCCAAGCTGAGTGTTCTGCTCCATTGCTGATTTTCCCCTCCGAGTGGTAAGTCATATTCTTTTCCGGATGATTCACTTTTTCTTTCTGATTTAAAAACATAAATATGTTCTTTTCTGAAAAAAGTACTTCCAATAAGAATCTATAAAATAAAAAATATTACATACACAATGTTTCACTCATCTTACTTCCCTCCTGCTGCTGTAGCAGCACTCCTCGTACCTCCCTCCCATATCCCCCCTCTGATAGTTTATCTCTTTCCAGATTTTCTTCCACCTCTAGCCTGAATCCTCCCTTGCATCGTTAGGTCGTTTCGCATACGCTGTTGCTTTCTTGAGCTTTAAAAATTTAAGGGATGGCTCGACCATTTTCTGTTTCACGGCTAAGGTTTCTGGAAAGTTATTTCCCTATTTGTCTTGTTGCCATTTTCTCAAAGTACCATTCAATCACTGTTGCCTTTCCTTTTGATTTTTCATATTTGAGTCTATCCTTATTCTGCAGTGAAAGCACTGATCTCATGTGAGTTCTCATTTTTGAAAGAGGTAAATATTTCCCACACTGACTTTTGTGGGATCATATTCTAGTTGAGCTGGAATTTTTCTCATCAAAGATGATTTTCCTTTTTTTTTTTAAATGTGGTGAGTGTGCATGTGCTCACATGCACGTGTGTGTATGCTTGCACACGTACGTAAGTGAGTAAGAGTGTTTGAATCAACTCAAGTTAAAGTAACTGGGAGTTTTGGTGAATTCTCCACTACTATTCCAAGTCATTTCACCTTCCTAGTCCCCACATATAAATACAGTCTTCTAAGGTGCTTACTCTTTTCTGCTTGTGAGAACCAGTTTTGGAGAGTTCCACTGCTTTCCAATTTATCCTGCTTTTATCCTGGGAAAAGGGGACTTGACTTACGCACCTGTTCACGTGACCTTCAGTGTCAGGCAATGGACTGTGCTATCTTTCCAAGCTCTGTCCTTCCTTCCTGTGCTATGACTTTAGGCACAAATTGGTTTGGTCCTCATGTTTTGGGCACCAATGTCACAGGAATATTGAAAGTTTGGGATTTTAGATAGATATGGTTTCACTGAGATGCAAGGTTGTATTTTTGTCTTGTATTTTTCAACATTCATTCTTCAAACCATATGAACTATAATTGCTTGGAGTGCTGATTAAAAATTGAGGTTCCCAGAGTCCTTTCCAAGATCTGCTAAGCCAGAGATGTCTTGGTTGGTTTTCAAGCTTCAAAAATTGGAACATGCGCCCATTATGATCTTTACATACAAACTGACATCCCTGATTTCAGTGAATTAATAAACTATGGCAAATTAAAAAAAAAACAAACCTTTGCCCCATTTCTATGGTTTGCAAAAAATATTATGTATTAAGGTGTTTCATGACTTAATTCACCTATTGCCTTGTGTTTACATTTTGTTGGTCTATATAGAATAAAATTCTATGTGAGATCTTTTTTTCTAATTTTCTAAATATACATAAGTCCACAGAAGAGTGAGTTCACTGTGGGGGCATCAGTCCAAATATCCTGCACATTTCTATCCTGCTTTTTATCTGAAATTCAGAAAGCTTTTCCATCTTGTGATTTGCTTCAAACCCCAGTAGATGATGACTTCCAGTATCAATACTGACAGCTGTTGGAGCTTTGTAATGCATCCAGGTCTCATGTGTGCCCCTTAAAAAACTTGTGAGGTTTACTCACTAGGTATAGCACATCTTGTTCCCTTCTGCCAGCCTCTGGTGGCTAGCTTGCCAGAGCTGTGAAGAGGAGCAGCTTCATTCGGAGTTTAAGGAGGACATGGAATTGGCTTTCATCGGTCTGCCTACAATTCCAGATATGACAGCAAAGACAGGAAATTTCAAAAGTAAAGAGGGCGGCATTTTGTGTTTTAGATGTCTTCATTTTTGTCACGCTCAGTTTCCTGTGAGTTAGCACCTTTCATGCTGTTTAGAAGTTGACTTCAAAATGGCAACTAATTAAAAGGAGAAAATTTAGTATCGTTTGAACTTGAGTTCTTCTTTGGAGATGAGAGAGGAGGATGCCCTAGATTTATTTTAAAGTGATTTACTTTCAAATCCGTGGCCAAATTGAGCATCATAGAACATCATATTACTAAATACAGCTCACAGATGTCTTTCTGTGAAGGTACATCTTAATCTTTTCTAGATATAAAAACCAAAGAGACTTGTCTGTCTTTGTCCTCAGGATGTTTTCCCCATCTTCATGAATCTGTTCTGAATATTAACTTAAAATATTTAGAAAATTTTGGAAAAATGTGTGTAGGTTAAAAAGTCTTAATTTCAAGCTACCAAGAGTATTACTGATTTAGAAGCATTTAGTTAACTCCCTCCAAAGGTGGCAGGATTTAATCTTTTTTGGAGGGGGTTCACTCTATTTTCATTATGCATAGGTAATATGTGGCCAAATCTCTAACTTGGTTAAAGGGTGCTTGTGTAAAAGAGTGCACACAGTGTCCAAATGATGCAGTATCTCCTACCAGGGATGTTGTAGAAGGTTTATGTGTCCTGCCTTTTTCAAAGAAGCACTTGAACTTGATCACCTTGCTAGGTTAAAACAAAGAATTTTATATGGAGACATACAGGGTGGAGATTTCCCTTATATACATAAATTCAATGTATAGTTTTTGTTAGTAGCATGAATAGTTTTTGTTAATAGCATTCATAAAACAATTGTGATTGGGATTGTTGTGTAGCACACAAATCCCAAGAATTGGGTAAGCAAAGAAGTTTGCTGCCATTTAGAATGTCAGTTATGTACTAAGCACCAAGTTAGACATTTTCATATTTAGTTTTATTCCATTCTTGAAACACCCATTTGCTATAATTTATGTTTCAGTGGTGTCAAAGACTGACCAGGGGAAGTTTTGTTGCCAAAGGTCATTTAGATTTCACGTCACATAATTGGAGTTAGCTGGCAGGTGCAGCTACAAGGATACCTCACAAATACCATTTCCACTGTCCCACCTTTCTGCTTCCTTGCAAGGCCATCTTACACAAAGATGAAAAGGTGTCAAGATGTATCTAATTATTTGCAATGGTCCGAATATTGGTTGTTTCTGTTTATTCCTTTGAAAAGACTCATATTGTGTGTAATCAGTACACGGGCACTTGAGACAATGAAGTGTGTCAGGAATTCTCATGCTGGTAGTGGAAACGTGGAAGCACTCTGGTCGGTCTTTGTTTTCAGAAAGACCTTTGGGGGAACTGTGCCCTAGAGCAAATTCTTCTCTGAATCAGTTTTCACTGCCGTGGAGTGACTGTGACATATTATCTTTGGAAAATGGCAGAGTGAGTTAGAAATAACACATGGAATAAACCAAGAACAGCACTGGGCTTAGAGCAGTGTGGATGTTGAAATCTGCTGGGAACCAATTGATACTTTCAGGTTCTCGTGTCCTAGAACAAAGATATTGAGCATAAACAGGAACAGTAGCAGAATCAGGAGGCAGCTCAAGGAAGAAAGCACATCCAAAGGAGGACGTGGGTCAGAACTGGAGGAAAGCTGGAAAGACTGATATCAAATGCTACTTTCCAATGGCTGAGTGCTATGGGTTTTTCTATGCATGCCTCATTTTTCTCAGCCTTCCAGTTTTCTTTTTCCAGTTGTTTTTATTAATAGACAGATTTTTGTGTGTGTTTGTGTGTGTGTGCGTGTCTGTATTGCTTTGAAAGATATTGTCTCCCATAGGGACTAACTATATTAGGAAGTGTGGATTTGATATAGTAGGCATGGTCTTGTTGGAGGAAGTTTGTCACTATGGGGCAGGCTTCGAGGTATCCTAGGCTCAAGCTATGCCTAGTGTCACAGTTCTCTTCATGTTGCCTGTGGACAAAGATGTGGAACTTTAAGTTCCTTCTCCAGCACTGTGCCTGCTTGCATGTTACCATGTTTCCTGCCGTGATGGTAATATATACACCTCTGAAACTGTAGGCCATCCCCAATTAAATGTTTTCCTCTATAAATGATGCTGTGGTTATGATGTCTCCTCACAGCAACTGAAACCCTAACTAAGAAAGTGCATGTGTGTTTGGAGGCCAGGGGACAGCCTTGGGTGTTGGTTCCTCAGCACTCTTCAGTGCTTATTTTCTTTAGGTAGTCTCTCATTAGCCTGAAACCTGCAGAGAAGGCTAAGTAGGCTGGCTGGGCAGTGAGCCACAAGTTATCTATATGTCCCCACGCTCCCAGTGATGTGATTGCAAGTCTTTGCTACCACAGCTGGTTTCTTCTTTTTTTTTTTTTTACAGGTGTCTTTGGTATGGGAGGTCCTTCTGTCTATGTGTTGCTTTTATTGGTTAATGAATAAAGAACAGGCTTGGTCTATAGCATGGGAGGAGGAAGGTGGAGTTAGGGAGATACCATGAAGCTGCCACCAGAGATAAACGTGCTGAAACTTTGCTGGTAGGCCATGACCTCGTGGTGAAATAAGGGTTAATAGAAATGGGTTAAATTAATATGTAAGAGTTAGCCAATAAAAAGCTAGAGCTAGTGGGCCAAGGAGTAATTTAATTAATACAGTTTCGTGTGATTATTTGGGTTCTGGGCAGCTGGGACAAAAAAGTGGCCTCTCTCCCTCCAACATGTCTTAGTTAGGGTTTATATTGCTGTGAAGAGACACCATGACCACAGCAACTCTTTTTTTTTTTTTTCACATTTTCAAGTTTAATAGATACTACAAAAAGAACAGGCTGATTTCTGCAACAGGTGTATCATATAGTCTACCCACAACACAGCTCAGGCCATTCCCCACAGTGGAAGAAAGGCCAACTCCCAACCCCCAGCTCTGTAGGAAAGGCATGTCTGATGACACCAAGTTTTGTTTTTAAGCATGAATAGAGTACAAGAGATTTTCTTCTGGCTGCCCAATGGAGCCTGGCAGAAAAATGGTCCAGTGCTCACTTCTGCTTAGAGAAATATTCTTTGCTCTTTTGGACATCAGGCTTGATGGTATCGCTGCCAGGTTTCCAGCCGGCTGGGCACACTTCACCATGTTTGTCAGTGAACTGGAAGGCCTGAACTAGTCTCAGAGTCTCGTCCACAGAGCGGCCGACAGGAAGATCATTTACAGTGATCTGTCGAAGGATACCTTTATCATCAATAATAAAGAGGCCCCTGAAAGAGATACCTTCATCAGCCTTTAAGACTCCATAATCCTGAGCAATACTGTGCTTGGGATCTGATACCAAAGGCATGTTCATAGGTCCCAATCCTCCTTGTTTCTTGGGTGTATTAACCCATGCCAGATGACAGAAGTGAGAATCCACAGAAGCTCCAATCACTTGGCAGTTCAGTTTCTTAAATTCTTCTGCCCTATCACTGAAAGCAATGATCTCAGTGGGGCACACAAAAGTAAAATCCAGAGGGTAAAAGAAGAATACGACATATTTTCCTTTGTAATCACTTAGGCTGATATCTTTGAATTGGCCATCTGGCATAACAGCTGTGGCTTTGAAGTTGGGGGCAGGGTGCCCAATTTTTGCATTTCCTGAAGACATCTTGCTATCAGCAGGGCCGAGTCACGGGTCTCAGAGAAAGAAACAGCTACGCAAAGGAAGGAAGACGACGCCCCCACAGCAACTCTTATAAAGTAAAGCACTTAATTGTGGTGGTTCACAGTTTCAAAGGTTGAGTCCACTATCATGACAGGGAGCATGACAGTGTGCAGGTAGATGTCGTACTTACTGTCTGTAATAGGAGCTGAGAGTCCTGTATCTTGAAGGGAACAGGGAGTTAACTGAGATACTGGACAGTATCCTGAGTGTAGAAAACCTCAAAGCCTACCCCCACAGTGACAGTGACAGACTTCTCCCAACAAGGCCATCTCCACTTCTACAAAGTTATACCTCCTAATAATGTCACTCCCTATGAGCTTATGGGGGCTAATTACACCCAAACTACCACATTCTGCTCCCTAGCCTCCATAAGTTTGTAACAATATCATAATACAAAATTTATTTAGTTGAACTTCAAAAGTTCCCATAGTCTATCACAGTCTCAACAATGCTTTAAAGTCCAAAGTTCAAAGTCTCTTTCAAGAATCATGCAATCTCTTAATGCTAATCACCTATAAAAGTCAAAATAAAAATGCAGATCACATACTTCCTACATATAATGGCACAGGATATACATTCCCATTCTGAAATGCAGGGACAGGGGTCATAGCAAGGAAATACTGGACTAAAGCAAGACCAAAACCCAGCTGGGCAAGTTCCAAACTCTACATCTCCATGTCTGATGTCAAAGTACTCTTCATATCTCCAACTTCTTCAGCTTCCTGGGCTGCAACACACTTCTTTCTTTTGGTCTGGTTCTACTCTTTATTATCAGTTTTTTTGGCTGGTATCTCACAGTTCTGGCATCCCTAATATTTGGGTTCTTCAAGGCAATCTAGGCTTTACCTTCACAGCACCACACTATGGGCTCTCCACTAGGTTCCTAATAGTGTACTACTAGGAAGTATGGCTTTGTTGAAATATATGCCCTTGTTGGAGGAAGTATGCCACTGTGGTGGTGGGCTTTGAGCTTTCCTATGCTCAGGGCACCACCCAGTGTCTCAGTTGCCTCCCTATTGCCTTCAAGATGTAGGACTTTCAGTTACTACTCCAATTCCACATCTGCCTGCATCCTGCCATGCTCCCCGTCGTGATGATAATGGACTGAACCTCTAAAGTTGTAAACGAGCTATCCCAATTAAATGTTGTACTTTATAAGAGTTGCCATGATCATGGCGTGTCTTCACAGCAATAGAAACCCTAACTGAGACAGAAGTTGGTACGAGGGACTGGAGTATTGCTGTGATGGGTCTGTCCATGTTTTTGTTTGAAGGAATATGAACCATGGAACTGTAGATTAGAAAAGCAGTTGAATGCTTTCAGTGCTGCTTAATGGGCCATAATAGTAATAGTAAGGAAGACAGTGGTGTTGGATGTGATTTGGTGAACTCTAGGGGGCTTGCTCAAGAGGTTACAGAGGAGAAGAACTTTAGTGCATTCCCTAGAGATTACTCCTGTGATATTTTGGTGAAGAAAGTAGTTGCTTTTGCCCTTGTCCAAAAAGTTTGCCTGAGGCAAAAGTGAATTTTTTAATTCCCTTGACAGAGGAAATCTTATAACATCCTAGTATAGCCACTGTTGTGTGGTTATTAGTGGTAATTCAAATGGATATTTATAATGAAAAGGAGCAAACTGAGCAGGGTAAACTACAAAACATAAAATTCAAGGTGAAAAACAACACCAAAAAATAGAATGGAACTAAGTACTGTGTTCAAGGAAATAAACAGATGAAGAAATGGAATGAAGGAAGCGGTAACCTCAGGGCAAGATCCCACCCAGCTAAGTTTCCCACTTGTGAAAAGTAATTAAAGATAATCTTAGAGCTGAGTGTGGTGGGAGGTACCTGTAATCCTAGCACTTGAAGGCAGAAGCAGGCAGATCTCTGAGTCTGAGGCCAGCCTGGTCTACAGAGCTAATTCCAGGACAGTGAAGCTTAGGCAATGAAGAACAGAACGCTGGTGAACATGCATTGTATGAAGGAGTCATGTTCTACCCCCAGTAAGCAGCAGAATTTGGCAACTGCAGCCACATGGTTTTAGAGTTAAGGATAGCAGAAAAGGGTTATGGAATTTGCCTCCACACCTAAAGAAATCTGCTGAGGCCAGGCATGTGCAGGGGTGTCCCTGAATGTGTGCTATTCACTTGTCAGGTACCATGTTGTTATGCTCAATATGGAAGACGGCTGGGCTTCAATGTTGATATTTACTTTGGTGAGTATATTAAAAATATTTTCAGATAAGCATACTGGTTGGATACAGAAATGACAAATTTAGGTGCCCTTTATTTGTACTTTGAATGAGTCAAACAGTCAATACAGCAATTTAGTTGTTTTCTGGAAGCATTCAGATAGTTTTATGATAATAGAGAGTTTGTACAGCCTCATAAAGAGATACATTTAATTAAAGCTTGCCATAATATACATGCATTCAAGTAATCTCAATTTAAAAACAGCACAGACCCAGCATCTAGATTGGTCAAGATTATCAAGAGATTGATTTGAAAATTTTGATTTGATTGATTTGATTATCAAGTCACTTTGATTTATCCTCTTGATTTCTACCTTAAAAAATTTTAAACTATGTTAAGAAAAGTATCAAATGTTTGGTTATTCCCACATCTTTGATGATGAAGTGCATTTAATTATTGCAGCATTGGTGTGGCACACTTTCTAGAATGAATGGTTCTTGGAATTCTCTAATATCCAGGCCACAGTGAAATCATTTCAGGGAAACAATTGGCTAAATACACCTTACTGATGGCCCTTCAGTTTCACAGTTACCATTGTTGTGGGATCTGACTCTGCTACCCCTTTCTCATGCGCCCGTGGTTTGTGCAGAATTAGGTCATGTTCTCCATAATATTCTGTATCCCGGACTCTATTTCCTTCATCCTCTTTGTTTCTTGGTTTTTCACCAAGTTGAGGCTTGCAGTTACTTAAGTGTATTTTGTGATAGTGTTTTCATCCACCAAGAATTTTCGATGTAGACACTCTGTATCTCTTACTGACCATACAGTACCTGCTTCTGCTACTTGTTCTTGAGGCTGAGGGAAGTTAAGAACTTCCAGATGCCTACAACTTCCATGAATAATCATCATCTGATACCATGGCTTCTAGAACAGCTATTAATTAGATGGTGGTAGTGGGAGGGCTTCATGTACATAATCTTAGCACTTATGACATGAAAGGAGGAAGATGAAAAAGTTTGAGGCTGGCTTGGGTGAGATGGGAGAGCTCGGGGAGGGTAGAAGAGAGAAGGAGGAGGCTGACTGAGATTGTCGAGGTGTAAGTGAAATGTAGCGAAGTGACCAAATTTGCAGTGTTAATTTGAAAAGTTTTGACGAGGTACACCTGTGAAAACACATCTAAGCTTGTCGCGCACCCACATTCCTCCTAATGCTCCCTCGGCCCCTGTTTCTAGTCAACCATTACTGTCTTTGCCATCTTCAATTAATTCATGGGTTTCCAGGTGTTCTCTTAGTAGTAAAGAGAATATTTTTCACAGAATGAAAATGATGCTAGAAAATGGGTTTTATTCAGTCTAACTTTAATATGATTTTTTTTCTGTTTGTCCTGTGTGAAACCCTTTTCTACGAGGGGAGTGATGTGTGATCAGTTCAGCAAACAGACCCTGCCTGTGTCTCAGGCTTCCCAACATTTATCATGAAAGTTAGTTAAGGTTCTTCCTCATACAACTTTTACAGATCACTGGGATCTGAGTGATTTTAATAGGTCAGGGATTTACTCATTCTCTGCTGTGGAGCATCCTTTTGCATACTGTGAAGGTGTGCAGCTCCCATTGGTTTAATAAAGAGCCAGCTGGCCAATAGCTAGGAAGAAAGAGCCAGCGTGAGAGCTTCAATGAGTGACAGCAGTCAAAAGGTCAGCATCATTGCTTTTGCCCTTTCCTGGTTAAGGCTCTTGCTCTTCTTGTCTTAAGAATCTATTTTGTCTGATGCAGTATCACTTGGCAAGTTCCTGTGGTGTTTATCCGATATGTCTTCATTTTATTTTGAAAACTTCAATACTTAGACAGCCAAATGTTTTAGGTTTGGCTTTTGATCAAAGCATCTGGCTGGAAGTGGGGCTAAAAGTCTAATGAAAGGTGATGGTCAGTGCAGATGTTTTCTGATTGGTTGGCACCTGTACCACCTCTACCCTTGCGCTACGGGCATACTCCATGTATCACTTGCTAAATAGGAAAATAATATTTTAAATCTTATTTTTGTGTATACGTGAGTGTGACTCATGTGGAGGTTAGTAGACAGTTTTGTAGAGTTGGTTTACTCCTTCCAAGTTGATATGGATCTAGGGACTGAACAGGCCTGGTAGGGCAAGCACTATTAACTGCACAGCCATCTTGTGGGTCTCTTGATTAATGTTTTTTTATACTGTTTCTAACAGAATTTTATTTAAGAAAACAAAGCAATTCTTTTAAGAAATCCTTACTTTTTTATGTTTAGTGTGTTTTATGTTTACTGTCTTATATAGTTTTTGTGAAAGCTGGCCAATTTGCTATTTTAAACTCAATAACTATTTAACTTGTGTTTCCCACCCTGCCTTGGATATCCACAGCTTAGTGCCTGGAATTAGCACCACTGCGTTGAATAACAAAATCTACTTTTGCAGATGGGATTAGTTTAAGGATCTTGAATTGTGGAAATTATTATAAGTAAGTAGTCTAAAAGAAATCCCCAGGTTCCTTGTAAGAGGTGTGTGAGGGTTGGGGTGATTTGAGGAAGCAGTCATCAAAAAGACAAGAAAGTGATTTCATATGTTGTGGCAGTTTCTATTGCAAAATGCTAGAAGTTGGAATATGTCCACAAAGAAATGTGTTTTCTCACAGTTTCGCCAAGACTAGAAATTCAAAGCTCAGCGTACTAGCATGGCCAGGGCCATGTGTGGGTTTTTGTCCTTGCTGGCAAAGGGCCATCTTCTTGCCAAGTACTCTCTTGTCACATACTTCTTGAGTTTGTGTGCTCTCTTCAAGTGCCAAATTTCCCTGTCTCTCCTCCCCACTTTCTCTTCCTTCCATTCTGCCTTCCCTCTCCCTTAACCTTCTTTCCCCATTTCCTCCCTCCCTTTCCTTTTCATAAGGTCACCTACCCTTGTAGATAGATAATGGCCTTACATTATCCTAGCCTTAACTGTCCACTGAAGACTTTGTTCAGTCCACATCAAGCAAGAAAACACTTCCCTCTGTAGCTGGTAGTGGGAATGTAGCCTTGCCAACATCTTGATTTTAGGGTTTGTAGTGCAAGCCATTCAGCTCATGCTAATTTGCTACAATGCATTGAGACAATATTCCTTGTCATACGTCTGGTGACCTTTAGAATTCTAGACTTGGTAGTCGCTGTGAAGAATTGGCTGGGGTGAGCCCCAGGCTAGAATCTCTTACGCTATGCAGCTAAGAGGAGCCAATCTCTACAGCACAGACCTTTGTGATGGAGAGTCTCTTGAAGGGTCCCTCAGCTCACGGCTGCAGTTTGGCTTCGGTCCTGCAAGCAGTCCTTTTCTGCCAGAATTCCAGGGTTTTTGTTGTTTTACCAGCATGTTTTACATGTTTAATTCAGGATTTAAGCTCTTTCAGTGGGAGGGTGGGGCTTTCTGGATGGGGGGACTCTTTGTGCTGGAAGTGTAGGAGCTCTTCATAGTCACTTCTCCAAAGTGTTTTCCCTCTTGAAGGCAGAGCACAGTTGTCCCCACTTCACATCTTCCTTACTGATCCTCTGGAGCCTGGGAGTTCAGAAGTCAAAACTTCTCAGACACCCTATCTAGGACGAGAGAGATTTTAAATACTAGTGACTTCCATCATGGGCTCCTTTGAGACTGCTTTTCTAAGCAATTCATTATGCACCATTCACAGTGTATTTCCTGGGAGGGAGGAATTTGGCAGGCAAGGTGCACTTGAGTACGCGGCTATTTTAACGGACCATGCTCAATAGTCTGTGTCATGATTATCTGGTGGAGGGTTTTTAAAGCTTTCAGTAGTTCATATTCTCTCTCTCTCTCTCTCTCTCTCTCTCTCTCTCTCTCTCTCTCTCTCTGTGTTAATATGTAGAGGCCTGGCATACAGCACCTTTTATTTTCTCATAGATAGTTAGGTTCTTTGCCAGCTTACACCGACCTTTGTGTCTGAATCTGCCAGGAAGAAACTTAGAAATGAACAGAGAGAAGTGAGGCAGAAAGCGGGAGGAAGGCAGCTGCAGGCTGGCTTTTCTTGTGCTAGCTGGAAACTCCAATAACAAGGGGAACTTGGTTCCTTCTTGCACCCAGCATACCTTGACATAAAGCAATAAGGCAGCGCTCCAAACTGCAGTTAAACATTTCCCCCAGGACAGTATTGGTTTATGGTGGCTTTGTAAAGGAGCCACTGTGGTTGACTCACAGATAATACAGTTTTTACAAATTGCATTTTCTCAACGAATGACAAGACAAGTCACTAGAATGCTTGAGAATAGAGAATTAAGTCTACTAATACTTGAATAGAATCAAAATGTTTCCATTGTTATATGTAAGTGGCAAAAGCCAAAGGACTGTGTTTTATATAACTAGAATGCAGAAAAATGTTTAGTGACTATCGTGGATTGGGAAGATGATATATTTTTTTTTAAATTTTGTTACTACTGGAAGTCGGGCAGTTAGAAGTGCTACAGTTGAAATGTGCATGGCTTGATGGAATTTGGAGTGGAAAGAAATTCAAACATTTTCTTTTATTATGGGCATCAGACCAGTGACTTTTCTGAAGGCTATTACATTGATGCAGGTTTTTGAAAAAAAATTGTTGCTGTAGCAACAACGTATACTTTCTAAAAATAATACATGGAATAGTCATTGGCTTCTTATCATGCTCTGTTGTGAATATATGAGACTATTTAAAATATCTGACTTTTCAAAGGAATTATTTTATAAATTAAATTCCCAATAGAACTGTCCTATGTTGTGACAAAAATTTTACACTGCCTTTTATTCCTACCCTATAAATGGTTTATGTGGGATCTCCCTTGTCTTTTTAGAGGTTTTATTTCTCTGCTAAGGAAGCTTATTATTTCTAGTATTTTGTAGAGTTGAGTTCTACAGAGCTCAAACAGATTTTCCTCTCTGTTTAGAAAGAATGTTTTGTTATGTCCTTCTGAGTTGAAGTAATCAAGGCTGAAGGCGGCAGTCAGGAAAAGCCTTGATAATTTCAGTATAATGTTCTCTATACTTTTTTATATTCTGTCCTCTATAACACTTCAAATTTTATTTATCTGTCTTTGAATCACTCTTGTACACAAACAAATGATTTTTTTTGCCCTGGAGCTTATGCATCTAATGCTAACGCATGAACTGAGCAATAATTAAATCATTACTTATAGTGTACGATATTATGTGCTTGGACTGGTGATTCAGACAGTGATGGGAACGCTTTAAAGATGTTGGTTGCTCTTGTCACCAGCCTGATGATGAATAACTATATCACACTGGAAGCCTGGTGTTCAAGCTCAAACAGCTTCATTCTGGAGACAATCAAGCTAGTCTGGCAGCTCACAGATTGAGCCCCGAACTCCTGAATTGTACATCAATAGGCCATTCCCACTTTTTCTAGGTCTTATTCTTTACCTCTTCACACTGAGACTTAGTTTGACTGGTTTAAGTAGAATTCCTAACTTTCCAAACTGGAAAAGGTATTATCATAAGCTTGTTTTCCCTAACCGTATTGGTGATCCTTATTCTATTGCTTTCTACCATTCCTGTCCATCCAGTCTTGACCAGCAATTCATTTGATCCTTCTACAAGATTGACTTTTTTGGCTTTTACAAGTGAGTGAGATCGTATATTACTATTGGTCTTTCTGTATCTGTCTCATTGAATTATCTCAATTGCATACATATTAATGCTAATGTCATGATTTCATCTTTGTGAATTATTATTCTATTATGTACATATGACATTTTCTTTATTCATTGATAAACATGTATGTTGATTTCATATTTTACATATTGTAGATAGGACTGCAATAAAAACTGGCTGCTCTTACTTTTGTGATCTAATGATTTCATCATCTATAGTATGATTAATAAAAACCTAGAGACAGAAATTGGGGTTCTACCTGAAGGTCAGAAAAGCAAAACAGCCAGCCACTGGCTCTTACCTCTACCTCAGTCTGAAATGATGATTCTATCTCCAGGAATCTTCAGAATAAGACTGTCTGAGAGTTGTCTCCTCCATCTTATATTCCTCTCTAAGGCTAGGATTAAAGGTGTGCATCACCACTACCTGGTCTGTAAGGCTGACCAGTCAGACTGTTTTACTTTCTGATATTCAGGCAAGGTTTATTTGTTAAAATACAAATGAAATACTACTATAATCATCATTTCATGTATGCCCAGTAATAGAATTATTTAATTACAGAGTAAATTTTTGTTTCAGATTTCTGCATACTCTCCACGTGGATTTTTATAAAGGTATACTAACCCTCCAGCCAGCAGTGTATATATGGACCTTTATGTACATTCTTACTACCACTGTGGTTTTTAAAAAATTGTTTTCATTGATAGCCATTTTAGCTGAAATAAGACAGTATTTAACGATAGCTTTTATTTGTATTTCTCTGATTAGTGGGATTGAGCATTTTGAAATTTATTTGTTAGTAATATATATGTTTTCTTTGGGACATGTCTATTTAGTTCTTTCGCCCATTTAAAATTGGATCATGGTGGGTTTTTTTTTGATATTCAGCTGTGTAAGGTCCTTGTATACTCTGGACACTAATACCTTATTAGGTGAATAATTTGCAAATATTTGACCCTTTTAAATGTCATAATTCTGTTGCTTATTTCCTTGGCTATGCAAAAGCTTCTTAGCTTGACAGAATCTTACTTTACATTGCTTGCCTATATCTTTGGGGTCCTATCGATAGTATCACATTGCCTGTGCTAATTTTATATTTTTGCTATTGTGACAGAGCTTCAATAAAAACATGCTGTTATTACTTTCATGATCTAATGATTTCTTGTGATTTCATGATAGTTTCATAGGTTTACACGTTATCTTTGGGTTTTGGATCAATTTTGAGTTGATTTTTTTATTATTATTTATTTATTTATTAAAGATTTCTGTCTCTTCCCCACCACCGCCTCCCTTGAGTTGATTTTTGTATAAGGTGAGAAGATGGTTTCTACTTTTATTCTTCATATACAGACTCGGTTTGACAGCGCCACTTAGTGAAAAGACTTTTTAGGTGCCCGTGTAAAAAATCACTTGGCTACATGAGGTGAATTAATCCTTGAGTCTATGGTCTGTTCCATAATAAGTTTGTGTATATTTTTTGTTAGTGCCATGCTGTTATGGTTAATATAATTTGGTAATATATTTCAAAGTCATCAGATACTGCTATAACTCTAGTGTTGGTCTCTGGTTCCTGTTCTCAGGATTGTGATAGAGATCACCTGTTCTGAATCTTTTGTGTTTTGCTCTCCTACTATACTTTACCTTCCACATAAAATCTATATATCACTTTGGATAGTATTGTTATTGAGATAGTATCATTATTTAACAGTATTAATGCTTCTGATCCATGAACATAGGTTATCTGTTTGGGGCCCTCTACCACATTTTTCATCAGTGTAATTGCCTCGACGGGTCACCAGTCTAGGGTTGGTAACCGTCTGGCAGGTCAGTTATTCCAGGGTCCCGGAGAGGCACTATCTGGAAGATAAATGGGCTAGGAGAGAAGAAG
>NC_022013.1:33694273-33705701 GCF_000317375.1 Microtus ochrogaster | reverse complement strand
ATTCCTAACATAATTAGGGGTGTGAGGTTCTCTGCAGACTCCCCTAGGGTGATGGTTTCTGCAATGATTTTAGGAGGAAATTGGCTCCTAACACATCAGTATAGATATTTCAATTCTGTAAACATATTTGTTCCTACATATTTAGTAAGTGTTGTGAATGGACTTGCTTTCCAAAAATTTCTTTTATCGAGCTCAATATTAGTGTATAAAATGACACTCGTTTTATACTTTGAGTTTTGTTTGGAAGCTTCATTGAATATAAATTCATATAAGAGATTTTGCTAGAGCACTTAGATGTTCCTACATATAGAATCACACCATCTACAAATATTGATAATTTAAATTTATCCTTCAAACTTGAGATACTTTTAATTTTTTTCTCCTGGCTACTCTGGCTGAGATTTGCAGCATTATTTAATAAAATAAGAGTGGTGAAAATGGATTCTTTATCTTGTGTCCAACCTTAGAGAAAACTTTCACAATATCCCCAGTCAGTTTAATACTTGTTATGAATTTTATTTTTTATGTACAACGTTAAGTGTTCTGAGAGTATTCATTCTATACTTACTCTGTTAGGATTTTTTTTAACTAATGATGGATTGTTGAATATCATTTTGTGCTTTTACTTATCTACTGAAATGAACATGAACATACAGGTTTGTTTTTGACTCTGGTGATGTGCTATGCCAGCTTGCATATTCTGAGCTATCCTGGCTTTTCTGGGATGGATCTCATTGGGTTATACAATGGTGACATTTTTGATGGACTGCTGAGTTTGCTAGTATTATATTGAGTATCTTTGTACCTGTGTTAATTCTGTTATGGATCTATGTAGACAGAAGTTTCTGTCCTGCTCAGTCCCACAGCATTCAGTTCCAGCAAAACACACAGAGGCTTATATTAATTATAAACTGTTTGGCCTATTAGCTCAGGCTTATTAACTAGCTCTTACACCTTAAATTAACCCATTTCTATTAACCTGTGTATCTTTGTGAGGCTGTGGCTTACCAGTAAGTTTCTGGCATCCTTTTCCTTTGGCAGCTACATGGCATCTGCCTGACTCCACCTTTTTTCTCCCTGTGTTCAGATTAGTTCTCCTACATACCTATATTCTGCCCTGTCATAGACCAAAGCAGTTTCTTTATTAACCAATGGTAATAAAACATATTCACAGCATAAAGGGGGGAATCCCACATCAGATCTATATTTTTTATTATAGCTTGTTTGCTTTTGATATATGGCTTACTATAAAAATTGACAGAGTTCCTTCCATTTAAGTTTTTTTGAAGTAGTTTTAATGAATTTGAATTGGGATTAGTTTAAAAATACCAAATACAAAAGTTCATATACGTGTGGTCATTCTGAAATGCAGAACTCATTTACACTTTCTCAATCTTCACTAGGCTGGAATAAGGAAAAGGATATCTAAGTTGTGATCAAATGGTAAGAGGCTATACAAAATGGTATGTCCTGCAGTAAAATCTCTATATAAATATCTAAAATTTTCATAACTAAAATTAAAATTTTGATCATTTAAGGAGAAATTTAGAAAGAATTGGGGAGAGAAACAGCCTAAGAGAGATTTAACATTAATAGAACAGACAACAAGTGAGTCTTGAGAGAAGTGTGTACTCAGATCATCTAACCAGTCTTCACTGCATTTTGATTTGAGTTCCTCTACTAGAAAGATGAATAATGGAAAAATAATCTCTCTTATTTTGAAAATTACATCTTTACTGTGCTAATGGTTTCTATTGAGTGGTTTCCTTAGCTTTGTGCTAAGCATTTCAATTTGCGGTAATCACGTTTGCCTTCTTTCACTTCTGTTTTCTATGTTTTGAAATAAAATCTTTTAAAAAAAAGAATCCCCGCTGGCTCCAGTGTCTTGAATAATTCTCCATGTTTCTCTCTTTTTTCTTTTTTTTTTCCCTGTGGTCTTCTAGTTTGGGAAGAGACAAAACACATTGGAGAGTCAGGGAGAATGTTCAGGAGTTACTAAGAGATAACATTTATTAGATTTAAGAAACCAGTATACTCCAGGAAGAGTGAATAGCTGGACACAATTTGGAAAAACCACAGGGCAGCCAAAGGGAAAAAATAAGGGAAGATAATGGTTGAAAATTAGTTAGCAATATATGAACACACTACAGCTACAGCCATACCGTTCAAGGTCAATAGAAAAAGATTACATGCCTAAGTGATAAAGTTGTTTGTCAGAAGCAAGAGCAAAATACATTTTATTTTTTAAAGACAAACAAAATAAAAAAGTTTATACAAATTTTATTCATCTTGAATGTGTTCCTCAGGGTCAAAAATATGTTCCCCCAAGAAAAAAATCTGGAATTCTAGTATGTAATTGAGGCTTACAAATGTAAAATAATAGACAGAGCATGGACCTATGAAAAATGCCCAGTAGAGGACCAGCAAGATAGTTCAGTAAGAAAGACACTTGTCATAAAGGTCTCAGGACCTGAGTTTGATTACCTGATCCCATGATGGAAGGAAAGAACTGACTTCCACCAGGAAAGTTATTCTGACACACACACACACACACCACCACCACCACCACCACCACCACCAACTACTACTACTACTACTACACAACATTGTCTAGCTTATAAGTTGTTGAAGTAATATATAGGCAGAAGACTAATTGGAAGAAATGATGCTTTATAGTTAAAACTTCTGAATGAATTGAAATAACTAATAAAGTATATACAATTGTGTAAAAGATAACAAGTAGAACCAAGCAGTGTTTACAGTCTGGAAACATGTCAATTTAACAGTGATACCTTAGGTATAACTATTGTAACTCATTTAAAAGTACTGATTGAGATCAAACCTCAAATACTTCTTTTACTTACAGAGGACACCACTGGAACTTGAGGTTTCAGAAAAGATTGAATGAAGTACAGGGGCAGTGAGAGCTGAGAAAGTGGAAAGAAAGTTGGTGCGAACTATTAAAACATTTTAAAATGTTATTTTTAAATAAGAAAATGAGAGTAATATACTCTGTACCAATGAAGCACTCAGATCTCTGTGAAGTTATAATGCTAAGTGCATAAACACCTAATAATAGTTTTAAAATATAGAGAGCAAAAATGGCAGCATGAAGAAACTAAGCCCTTTACTATCATAATGGAAGACTAATTAATTCAAATAGTCTCTTTAATTGTTAAATTAAGCAGATGATATATCAGACTGTAAAAGATTGGAATGTCACAATTAGGAGTATTGATCCAGTAGACACAAAGAACACTAACAGCAATAGGGGAATTATATGTACTTCTTATGCAAGCAGGAAACATTTGCACAAATGGACCACTTAGGAGGCCATTGGCCTTTTCCATCAATGCACTTCAGAGACCAGAGATTACAAACACCACATTCTCTTGCCACAATGCACTTAGGATAAGAAGTTAACATAAAGATAACTAAAAAGCTCCCATGGAAGGCTATGATGCTTGTTATCCTCTGGTAGCCATTCCCTGCTTTATATTTCAGGTCTGGCACTTGCTATAGTGTGAATAAAAACATGATTATTCTGCTTGCCATGAACTTTAGAAATGGAGGTATGTGGCAAGCTTCATGATAAAATGTCTTACAGAAGAAATGACTCTTAATTCATTGTTTTACATGGACTCCGCCCACTTTCCAGGATGCATTTCTACTATTGGAAAATCAGCTCCCCTTGCAAAGGAGGAGCAGCAGTGCCCTAGGAGTAAAGGGAGTTTGTCTCACTTACAGTATAACTGACTTATTGTTACTCTCTATTGCTATTATTGTGGCAGAACCCCATGTACATGAAAATTTAAAAAAATACAGGGCTGAATATGGTGGCACATGCATTTAATTAAAAAACTCTGCGGGCAAAGGTGAGTAGATCTGAATTTGAAGCCAGACTGGTATATGAAGTAGTGAGACCCTGTCTGAAAAAACAAATGATACCACACACACACACACACACACACACACACACACACACACACACATATATAAAATATACTTTTATACATTTTGGGAGTTAAAGAAGAGTGTTGAGATTTAGACTATATTCAGAACCAAGGAGTAATAGTATGCATTTTTATTTCTTGCATGTTTTTTGTGGATGCGTGTATTGACATACAAAAGAGTTCCACAATAGCCTGGGGATAAACTCACAGAAAGAGTAATGATTTTCAGTCCTCTGCATCTGCTGGGAACTGGAACTGAATCCAGCAGCCAAGAGACCCATATACACTTTTTTGTCTGCTTTATAGTATGTGAGACCGTGCTCAAAGTGGGCTGGTATCTTAAGAACTATTGGTTGAAGGAGCTCTCTCACAGCACCTCCCTGTTTTGTCTAAATAAGAGAGTTCTACGTCTAACACAAAACTATATACAATAATAACAAATATTAATTATTGTTCAGGGAAGAGAAGAGGCAAAAACATATATAAAAATTAGAATTACAACCAGCATGAGCAATATCAAACAAGAAACATATACTAAATGTTTCAATAATTATCCTATGCTAAGGAGTCTAAGTCATATTAAAAATGGCTTGACTAAGTCATGAAAAGAAAGTATGACTATCTAGTCTTCAACCCTATCAAAAACCAGAGAAGGGAAATAATATTACTTGAGTAAACAGGAAGTTCAATCAAGCAACTTCCAAAAGGTGCAAAAAATGACAGAGACAATCACTCAATGTCTCATTTGCAAAATTGGGGCAAACAACTTTGACTAAGGCCTAGAGTAACTGACAGACCATCTTCAGAGGCAGAAAAAAATTAAAAAAAAAACATATTAACCTGTCTTAGCAAGGATTGTCAGTCTTTTTGTTTGTATCCTGCTTCTCCAGTCTGGACACTATGCATTTTGTTAGTGGCCAAGGCAGGGGCTGTTCTTTACCCAAAGGCTAGTTTTGCCACGAAGAAAACAAGTTCCAACTGGAGTGTCTTCAGTGGCCAACATTCTCTTGGGATTAAATCAGTGCTGCCAGGAGCAATGTGCCTCACATCAACAGAATTCTAAATTATTTAAATGCTACATTCTACAGTTCTTTGAAATGTTTGACGATTATCTAACAAATATATCTCTGTATATATAGAAAACATAACTGACATGACTACAACTTTGACTATTATAAATTACTATCTATTAATTTGTAATTTTAAATTGTGCATTACATTTTTAAATGAGCTATACAAATACAATACCTGAAATAAGAGAAGAAATGCATATACACAATGTAACAAAATTGACCTTAAATTTGTATCAATAGACCAAGATCCGTACCAATGCAAAGTATTCATTTCTATATCATATCTGCCTTATTTTCATTAACCATTTTTAACTAATCCTTTTAAAATGAAAATAAACATTTATAAACAATCATTTTGGGAACTTTGTTTGAGCAAAGTTTTCTCCAAACTTCTTTGTGCTGTTTGTTGTGTGAAATACTTTTAGGGTTCATGGAGACCTTTTGGGGGAATCTTGTTCCATCAAACCTCATTAGCCTGACAGGAATCCACAGGTTCTCATCTTCTGTGGAAACAAAAGCAGAACCTTTTTTCTAAAGCAGCATATTCTTAGAACCAAATTTTGAAGAAAAGATACTTTTATGTTAATTTAACGTAGTAGCCCCCAGAATCAATTGTCTCTCTATAGTCCAAAAAAAAAAAAAAAGAAAACACAATACACCCAATTCAAACTCTCTGTGTATATTTCATCTTCATGTGACTTATTTTTCTTAACTCCTTTAATCTATGACTGTCTGTACTCTTTTTAAATTACTGTTACTGTTTCTTTAAAAATTTTGTTTTATTTTTTTAAAACTATCTCTTTTATAACTATCTATACTCTTTTTTTCTTCTCTCTTCCAAGCCTGCATTTTTTAAACACACTGTGACCTGTTCAGAGGTTTATTTTGGCCTGACTCTGTTTTTATTGTTTATCTGTATACCTGTAATCATTTCTTAACCAGGACAGGTGCGCCTGCCCTCTTTTTTTGCTAAGCAGGCATGTGACTAAGACCAACTCCACAACCCTGCCTGTTTGTTCCACCCAGTCCAACATGGCAGAAGTATGTTCACTGCCTCTGTGAGCTATAGTTACTGCCCCAGCTCCAGGGATGAAGCTGGTCTATGTTGCCATTAAACAATTTGTAACACACTGCTCACAAACCCTATTTAAGTGCTCTATGTGAGGACCTCCTGAAAGAACCAGAGTGGTTTGTGTGAACCAAGAAGCCATTTTTTAAAGGATCTGAGCAGTTTTTGGTGCTAATGCTGAGTCAGGAAGCCTTCTATTTAAGGAACCATGCCTCTGCTTGCTATATCAAACAGAGCCTATCTGGAAAAAAAAAAAAAAAAACAAAAAAAACCCACCAAAACTGTGGTTACCAAGAATCTGCACTTGGTTCCCATTTTTATGGGTCTAGAAGCTCTCTTTTGTTTCTTAAGCTGCTTTTTATTTTTAGGCCTTAGGATCCATGCTCCAGACAGTGGGTGCTAGTGTGGGTACACAATTGTTGGCATACAAAAGAGTTCCACAATAGTTCAAAATGGAGTACAACAAAGGTTTATTTATCTGGGGATAAACTCACAGAAAGAGTAGTAATCTACAGTCCTCTGCATGTGCTGAGACTGGAACCAAATACAGGAGTCAAGAGACCCACATATGCTTTTTGGCTGCATTTATAGTACACGAGACCACATTCAAAGTGGGCTGGTATCTTAAAGGCTATTGACTGAAGGAATTCACACAACATGCTTGTTTTATGGATTGCTACAACATTTAAGGTGGGGTGTATAATCTTAAATGTTTCAGTAGTACATTAAAAAAGCCTGTGGTTTAATCAACTAAACTTACAAAGAAAGAAAACTAGCATAAGTTGAAAGAGAGAAGTGAGGATAAGTAGGCAGCAAAAGCAAAGATAGATTGATAAACACCAAAGGATTACTTCAAACATACTATTGAAAGCTAAACAGGCTAAATAGAGCCTCTACAAAGAGGAAGCAAATGGCAGTTTAGAAAGAAAGAACTTGTTGAGTAACTGGTAGAGTTAATGATAATACAACAGTTGAATAACTTTATATAGAAAATTTGAGAACTTAGGCTGAAATAGAGTCAAATTCGATTTTGGTTTCACAGAGTGGGAGAAGCTAGGGGCAAGGACTCAGGATTAGATTTGGGAGACAAAAGACTCCACACACATATGATTGAGAGATGCGACCACCCTTCTGAGATCATGTACCTCTGATGAGCATTTCTAGGTCATGGGCCATTTTGGTTTATCCTATTAATTGTGATGTTCTTGCTGATTACTAATAATTTGATTGAGGTGCTAATACCTATGAAGCCTAAAGCTAATTATAAATGGCTGATTGGTTGCTCTTTCATAAAACATTGTTTCATGGAGAGGCAACACAAAATTATGTTATTATTTCACCCCTCTCTAAGCTTGGAAGGTGTTAATGAAGTGCCGTAGTCTACTACTTTATCCGGTAGTTTATTACTTATGACAGCAATCTCTTTGTCCCAGTTGTCTGTTATCTAACTAAGGGGAGAAGAGGTGCCTAGAGAAGCTTGTAGAAGGATCTTCCTCTCAGGGTTATGGAGCAGAGTGCTACTTCAGCAATGACAGTGCATTGTCACAGTGAATCCTGAGATTATGCTTTATTTGGTATCTCTCTTGTTTTACTCTCTCCCAGTTGTGACTTTGTACAATCAATCCAGTGGCTTTTCAACTCGTCCCCTCAGTTATTCACTCTTCATATCCTTTCACAAGTTTTTAACCTCATTTGCACTTTTTAAAATCGGCCTTTGTATTTATTAGACTATTAAACAGGAAATCTTTAAAGGAAAATGGAATTGAAGAGCCAGACTCAAGAAATTTACCATGATCCTTGATAATGGGTGTGTCACTGCAAAAACAGCTTTACTTCAAAAGGGTTAACCTATTCTTAAGCCAAATGCAAGTGACTGTGGCATTACAATACAGCTCTAGGTTAGCCCACAGAGTGTTCCAGTGTGGAAATGTGTTTATGAATATTTTAGAGAAGAAAAGCGAAATAAGACATTTTTCAAGCACATTTGTGGAAGCATCAAGTAGATGAGGGATGTGACAGATGGGAGAGATCTCTGCTATAGGTTTCAGATGGTGATTGGATCCTTCTAAGCTGTTTGGTTGGGGGAAGCTACTGACATCCTCATTCATTTCAGCAAATTTTACCCAATAACCACAAAGATGTCATGTCACATACATAGTGGACAATGAGTAACTGTTAAAAATACTTAAGATAGTCCAAAATCATTTTGCTGTGAATACAAATCATCCCATCAACAACAATCAAATGGTTCTAATCAGTTAATTATGCTTTTTTCCCTTTGAACTTACATTCACAGGTATGTTAATGTTTTCACAATCTGTGGGCAAAGCTAGGGAATGTGAATGTGCATTCTATGGTTTATGCACATATATCTGTGAATTCATAGTATTTATATATACACTTTATATTCCTTACTTCCCTAGATTAAAAAATATAATTCCAATTCCACACTGAAGCTATGTCCAATTCCATACCAAGTCTATTTATAACACACACACACACACACACACACACACACGCACACACGCACACACACACAATTAATACATACACTAGGTTTATTGTAGCTTTTCCCCTTTATTTACTTGCAATTTCCTTCTTAAAAAGTGAAAAATGTGGAAATTATTTCTAATGCATTACTTGATTAAGCCCTGTATCAATTTCCCATCTGTTGTACATTTGAATATATACATCATTCTATTTGAACCCAAGCACCTGTGCTTGGTGGCTCCATATGCATATACCTCCCTTCAGCTTGAGCTTGCATGCTTCATGCCAAGCATATGCTGCATTCATTCATTCTTAAACTGAAGAAGTTCCAATACCAAATATCCTTTTGCATGAGTTCTCTCACATCTGCTCATGTGCTGGTGTGATGCAGTTAGATTATCTCTACTGTTCTCTTGGCTGGAGTTTTGATACCTCTCAGGAGCCACTGATACATGGGAATTATCTCCTAAACTAGAAAGGGCTTGTCATAGCATGTTGGCTTTGATGTATTTATTCTTCTACTCAACTCCATGAATGTCCTCTACAGCATGGTTGGGACCTGTAGTAGTTAATCTTGACTGCTAATTCAACTGAACTAAAAATTATCTAGGACGTCATTAAAGAATAACTAAAGCATACCTTTGGGTATGTCTGTGAGTAGTTTTCAGAGAAGATTAATTGGGGAAGAGAGAGACCTACCCGAATGTTGGTAAATGACCTATTAGGCTCAATAGTTCTGATATTCTCTCCCTGCTTATTAGCAGCCACCATGATAATAACTGCCCTACTATATCATAGCATCCATACAAACTCACACTTACACTTTTGAAATGCTGACCAAAATAAATCATTCTTTATGTCCAGGCATTACGATGACAGGAACACTATTAATAACCTAGATTCTCAAATTGGGGTCCTTCTTTAAACCACTTGGTTCCATTTGATTAGATATCCCTGCTAGGCAACATCACTAATTATCTAATTACTCACTAATTAATTACTCATATTACTAATTAATCACTCGTGTTACCTCTTACTTAAAGTCTAATGCTTCTTGCCTGATCGCTACTCTGTAAATGCCTTTCTTTACTGACCAGATTAAGTCAATCTCCTTTAACCAGCGTAGGTGCTTTTTGTCTCAGGTCCTTGAGTACAGAGTTGTTCATGAAAGGAAGGATAAAAGAAGGAATGAGAAATGAAAGAGGGGTGAACCTTACTTCTTCCCTCTTCCACTGTCTGAATAAGCTGTTAGCAAATGCTGACTTTAGAGGAAAACCGAAAAACACAAGCAATCCATCATGCACACAGATGCAAAAATCCTAAGTGAAATATTAGAACTCAAACCAAAATGATATTTTAATAGGACACATAAATACATTATGACTAAGTTAAATTTATTTCAAAAAATTCAGTGTTAATATAATATGATTTTAGAACTGGAATCAGTATAATGCATCATATTCAAATGATAAATGATGAAAAATATTATAATCTCAATAGATGAAATAGTATTTGAAATGAACTTAATGTGTTTTCTTAATAAAGTTCAGAAAACTAAGAGTAGATGCCAAGGTACTTTGGAATACCATATTGAACCTTTTCCTTCTGGAAGCAGGAATTAGACTAGAATGCTGGCAATTGCACTTTTAATCATCATCATTTGGGAGGTGTTAATCAGTGTCATAAAATCATGGCCTCGGACGTACTTTGAGTTTCTGAAATTAAAATTTACCATAAAATATCGTTTCACTAGCTGGATGTAGTGACACACACTTGGGAGGCAAAGGCAGGCGCAACTCTGAGCTTGAGGCTAGTCAGTACTATTGGTACAGAGTGAGTACTGGGATTTCTGGGGCTACAGAGTGATACCATGTCTCGAAAAAACCTCACCCAAATAATAATAATGATGATGGTGCAAGCAGGCAGGTTGTAGAATTGAAGATAGACACAAATTCTTTGTTGGTTCTTTCAATCTAATCCCTCCTTAATCTGGGCTGGCCTTAGGTGATATTTCTGACCAAAGTATGGCACAAGTGTTGGAACAGGGCTTCCCAGGGAAGGACATAGGTCATAGGACATCTTAAGAACTTGGCCCAGCTGGGCACTTGGGAGGCAGAGGCAGGCAGATCTCTAAGTTAGAGGCAAGCTTGATCTACAGAGTGACTTCCAGGACAGTCAAAGCTACACAGAAAAATCTGTGTCAAAACACCATAAAACAAACAAAGAAACAAACAAAAAACCCAACACACTAACAACAAAAATCCTCAAACAAACAAACAAATAAATAAGAAACAAACCAAATAATAAAGAAAAACCCAGCCTTCCTGGGCTCTCTGCAGGGCCTCTACTCTCTGCATACTGCATCTTTCTTCCTATCTCACCCACCATTCATCCAGAAATCTCCCCACTTCGGCCTCACTGTCCTCTTTCGACTCATAGCATCACACAGCCCAGCCTGTCTGGGCACTGGGTCGGAATCCTCAGGGCACCCAAGCGGGCGGGAGTTCCTTTGTTCCTATAGCCTGCCTGCACCAAGCAAGGTAGGCTCTTTGTTTATGAGCTACGCATCCAGCAAGGAGACCTGATCTTTGGCGCAAGGAGAGCCAACATTGGGGAGAGCCAACATTGGGGAGACCCAGCACTGGGAAGGTACATCAGTAGGCAAGGAGACCTGATCCGGTAAAAGAAGATCCATAAGGGAGCATTTGGAAGAAGAGACGGGCAGACGCCAATGCAAGAATTCATCCAACATGCTGAAAAGCAACATGAAGCCAACAGAAACAAGTGACCTCACAACGGGAGGACATGAACACCTTAACCAAGAAGAAGTAGAAAAGATTGAC